>NC_083291.1:18834524-19158899 GCF_963506605.1 Zootoca vivipara | reverse complement strand
CTTGAATCTTCACAACACCAGAAAATGGCCGAAGGATTGGGTCTCTTTAGAGCTCATATTAATAGAAGCTCTAGCCTGATATTGAAGGATAAAAGTATGGCCTTTCTCTAAGGCTTTATTGGCACACAATTGATTGTTGAAGTGAGTGAATTCAGCAGCTTGCCGGATTTTATTTTATTTTTGTCTGATCTTATTTCTGATCTATATCAAAAGTGCTTTTGGGCTTGAATCTTTTTTACTCCTACAGATCGCAATGGAACAAGAAGCAGCCATTCAAATAAGTGAACCATACTTTGATACTGCACCTAAACTATTTGAGAAATTTCCCTAACCCTACCGCATATATAACAATTGTCTAACCTCAACACACACAAAGATACTTCAAACTTCTTTTTAAAAATTGTGTTATGGAATAAGGGCGATTTCTAGCAACAGAGAAGACGAAATTACATACTTATTGAATGCTATACCTACTCAAGCATATGTAATTGTTACCTGCAGGGTAGGTATTGTAAAAGAAAATGCCCAAGGCGAATCATTATCTCCCTAATAATTGGAGTAAATATTGCTAATGATGTTTAAGTCCAATAAATGCAAACCCACATACTGGCCAGAATCCAAAGATCCATGTGAGCTTTCAACTTGCTTTTTTCCCTCAAACACTACCATGTTGTAAGTAGAGAATTTTAAAAAAGAAGGGGCGGGGGAATCACCTATGTGAAGATCAGCCATATGACAAAGGCAGCTGTATCTTTATAGACAATTTGGTCAAAAGACTCCACTTTGGGTTAGAAGTTATCTACCCTATGTAAATTTAAAATCTTCCTTGAGTCTTCCTTGAGTACACACGTAAATCCTTGTTTTCTTATGACAGGTGGTGGTGTCTAACCTGTTTTGACCTGAGGGCCACATTCACCCCGGATAGTCTTCCAGGGTAGCCAAATGCCAGTAATGGCATATAACACGTACAAGAACATAGCCCCTCCTCCTCAGCTCACCTATGTCGCCCCTCTACTCATCAAATGATGGATCTGATGGCCCAGTAGGAGGGCAGTGTGTATCCGCGTCGGTTCATTTGACTCTGCCCATCCTAGGACTGTGCCTACTTTTAAATATATATCTATATATAAAAAAATGTAAAAATCGTGACATTCCGTTCGACACTTTTCTCCGTAACCGCTTGACCGATCGTCCTGAAATTTTGACACAATGATCCAGGCCACTCCTAGAGCGTTGTTGGGGGCAAAAATCCCTCAAATCGCACACCTGCCCAGGTGCAGACCTGCTTTTCCACCAAGTCAAACAGCGCCCTCAAGTGGCGTAGTACCCTCCTCCACCCCCTCCCTTCCTGTGAAATCTAAGCCACACCCACAAACCAAATGACATCATCATCAACCAAGCAAGTGAAAATCCCCCAAGGCGGCCATTAGGCTTTTGTTTAATGTAGGCCCCTGACAGGCCCTGGCGGGGGGGGAACCCACAACAACACACTTGGGGGCATGGCAAGGGGTTTTTACTTTACCATTTAGCACCACTAACCCCCCCCCAAAAAAAACCCCACCAAAAAACCAACATTGCCAAGTGGAGGTCGGGGCCTGCCGGGGGGGGGGGGGGCACAGGACACAGCACAGCCTTTGATTTATGTAGGCCCCTGCACGGCAAGGGTTTTTTACTTTACCATTTAGCAACACTACCACACCGGTCATGGGGGGGGGGGAACTGAATAGATCATGGGCCAGTCACAGGGATAAGGCACAACAACACACCACACCCACAAACCCCGCCTCTGCCATGAGATCCTGTAAAACAGGAGGCCTTGGCTCCATTTTACATACTAGGCCTCAGGTCTACAGCCCATTAAATACTATCCCAAATGGAGCCCTGGGTGGGAGGTGGGGGGAGGAGGAGCCCAAATAGGTCATGGGCTGACGTAGGGTGGGGGGGTAGATAACCCACATCAACGCACTTGGGGGCACAGCAAGGGGTTTTTACTTTACAATTTAGCACCACTACCCACCCCCCCAAAAAAATCCAGAAGACAAAAATAAATACCATCCTTCAAAACGTCCTGAGATACGCCGGTCATGGAGGGGGGGCAAACTGAATAGATCATGGATCGGGACACATGGGGCCAGTCACAGGGATTAGGCACAACCACACCCACAAACCCCGCCTCTGCCACGAGATCCTGTAAAACAGGAGGCCTTGAAACCACCAAAACAGCTATTCCACTCCAAGCCCAAAGCCTCTCCCGGCGGCTGCACTTGGGGGCACAGCAAGGGGTTTTCGCTTTATAATTTAGTGGCCGTTGTGTCACATGCGAGGCTCCTGCGGCCATTTTAAGTAAGGGCAGTCGTGCCCCTTTTAACTTAGGCTTTACCGTGTTTCTCCAAAAATAAGACACCGTCTTATATTTATTATTCCTATTAAAAAAACCACATTGGCTTATTTTCAAGGGATGTCTTATTTTTTATTACGTGTCCAGCCTTGCCTCTTCCTTGGGGCCCTCCAGAACTGCGCCTATAATTATGTCTTATTTTTTGGGTATGGCTTATATTGCACAAATGCTTAGACATCCTGCTATGGCTTATTTTATGGGTATGTCTTATTTTAGGAGAAACAACTGATTGTAAGCCTCTGTGTGTGGTTTTTTTAAAAAAAACCATTCACTTTCTCTCCCCATTTTAAGTCCTCAGATATTTGCAGTGGTCACCCCCCACCCCATGATCCCTATCTAACAGGACCAGTGGTCGGGGAAGATGGGAAATGTAGTCCAAAACATCTGGAGGGCCGAAGTTTGGGGGTGCCCGGTCTAGCTCCTGAACTTTCTGAGAACATCTGTGACTTTGAAATGAACCCTGCAACCAAAGGCTATCTAGAAGCTATTGCTCAGATTCCCACAAGGGCCTCCTGCAGTGACATGTAATAGATGCCAACAGGAATAACTCTTGGCATTCCTGCCTGCAGCTCTTGATTGCATCATAGCGTTCAGCTCCCAAGACATCAATGGAGCCTATTGAAGAAGCATAAAAAGCACTAATGTGGCCCTGGTGGTGAATTTTTAAATGTTAAAAAAATTTCATAATATTATAAGCTGACACACGGAATGAACTTATTATATGGGATGATGCAACTGTTGGGGCAACCGCACAATATGAGGTCACTGATTCTTCCAAATGATATTTATGTAATTAAAAAGCTGTCCGTAGCTTGTAATTAAAAAGTTATCCGTACCTTACAGGCTTGAAAAGAGAAAGTGGGGGGGGGCACAAGCTTAAAAAGTGGATTTGTCTCAAGGACCTAAAGTCCCAAGGCTAGTGACTCTCTTTGACAGGACCTGATTTACCACTAGAAAGCATGGCTCCATGTAGCTTTCTGCTTATCCCACACTTTCTAGACACCAGCCGAAAGGTTTTGCCCTTGCCCCACCACTTTCCCTGGGGAAACCCGCTCTTTACTGATAAATCAGAGCCAGCATCAATCCAGAGAAAACCCAGTTGACGTTTGCTCCTATTCAGCAATAAAGAGCGGGTTTTCCCCAGGGGGAAGCGGTGGGCCAGGGGCAAGTATGGATGAGCCTCTGTGCCTTCAACTTTTTAGAAGCCGCAAAATCTCAAAAGGATCAAAAAAATGGCCCCGTATAGAATCTCTGCTGACCAAGTCCTCCCATAATAAATAAAGGCACAAACTAGCACAACATTCATTTTAGCTGGACAGATGTAGCACATGCGTTAAATAAAAATCTACTGAAATTAAAAATGATTCCTAGAGATTAGTTAGGCACACAAAAAGTAACTTCCTTTGTACTGCAATATGTGAATGAGTGCTGAAATGAATTTGAGGAAGGAGAGTTCTAGTCAAACTATGTTTTTGTCCTAGTACAAGGATTAGCACAAGGGGATTCCCTGCTCTCCTCCCCCCCCAAAAAAAAATCTTCTGCAGGAATGGGGGACCTGCAGAACAGATCTAGGGAATGTGTAAGGGAAGGAGAGTTGGAGACTCTTCAGTTGCATAAGAAGAAATCCCTGTGGTGACAGAGCAATCTGCTTAGCGCTACAGTGAACACAGCCCTCACTATTTCAAATTACTTTTTTAAATCAATTTTAAAATGTATGCTTCACAAAAGAAATGTATGCTTTGCCATGTAGATGATAAAATGGCAACCCAATTGAGGCGTTCCATTTGTAAAATGAACAGAGCCTGCACAAACTTAAATCTTGATTTGCAACTTGAGTGGATTCCAGTTAGAAACAATACTGCTAATACTGGGTTTTATGACATTACGTATCCTTTCAATTATTCTTTCAAATTATTTTTAAAAAGCAGAAGAACCATGAAAGACCATTCAAAATGACAGTATTCCTCTCTAAACATTCTTGTTATTATATCAGTTGAAATACAATGTTTCCAGTGTTCAATATAATTTCTAAATTTACTTATTTCTTCCTTGCCTTTTTGGAACATAACCAAATAGAAATGCAATTATTCAATGTATTCAAACAACCTTCTAGGCAATCCTCTAACTTGGCCTCGTTTATGTTGTTTCTATGCTATTTACACTTCTTTGCCGGCGGCCATTGTTGTAATATTGGTGTTAATATTATTTAAATTCAAAGTCAGGGCAAGTGGGAAAGGGGAGACTCAGTCCATTCCTCTGCTTCCTGCTGAACAGATGGCCAGCTCCATTTCAGAAAATATTATCCCAGCCCTAGATTGGACTTTTGATCCCCAGATAATAAACCCGCACGACTATTTGCATGCCTATTTTCTCTTGCTGGGTCAGGGCAGTGAACTTTATAATCAACCCATATAACCAGCAACATACAAATTAACAGAACTGTACATAATTGCTGCAATTAATTAGCTGCTAATAGCTAAAACGAAATAGCCAACATCAAGGCAAACTGCAGAATGTCCTTGCAAAAATCCATTGCAGGTAAAATTTATGCTGGTTAACCTCGAGTGCCACTCAATTAAGCAGTGGGATTTTGTTGGTTAGTTCTGCTCTCGAGGCAGCTCCTCCACCCCTCTTAAAATCAGTTATTTTTCAAGGTGGAAAATAATCACAGAACAATGTGCAATTCATTATAAACAGAAATGAAATCAAGGCAGCTCTCGGCTCCGTAGGAGAGACTATTTATGAGCGGGAGAGAAGCTTTTGAGACGAGAGTGGCAGAGAACCAGATTTCCAGGAAGAGAATTCAGACTCCTCCATAGATGGGGAATCTGTTAGGATGGCTTTCTTACCTAGCAAAGAGCTACAGGGAGGCCTGTGAAAGAGACAGGTAACACGGCCGGCAAGCAGCCTAGCAAGAGAACAACAGTGCTGATGTGATGGGAATCATAAGAGCAACAGTCCCTCCAGCCATTTTGGTTTGAATGAGAGAAGCAACTTCTCAGTGTTCTGTTGAGGCGTCCTTTTGCACAGCTACGGAGATGTGTCTCCCTTGTACCTCTTCCAGACCACCCTTGTGTTCACAAGCAAACATCCTCTTTATGATGTAGGCCTCCTGCATGCACCAATTACTATTCCATGAAAAATCCACTCTATTCTGAACTGCACGAGGACAGCAATGCCAGAATCTCAATGCAATCCTCAAGGCTTTTGGAAGGTAATGCCTGGCCCTGCAATCTTGTAAGCGCAGAATTTCTAACTATTTTATTTCTGCTGAAACACATAGGAATAGCTGCTGGGGAAATTAACCACGAGTTAGCTACAGGACAGATTCTGCAGGCATCCTCGCTTTTGACTTCTGGAGACTTTGCTATGTCAGCAGGCCTATGCCATTGTTTAAATTTTATGCTCTTGAGTAGCCAAATTTCCCTTGAGTAGCCAATCATTTTAATGATTGCATCATTTTGAGCCCTGAGGAAGTTTGATTTCACCACTGGAGGTGCACTTCATTGTCTCTTGAGACAGACAGATATAACAAGATGTTGTTTTAAAATGTCTTATTTATATATAAAATATATATACTACTATATATAAAAATGACCCAGGTGGCGCTGTGGGTTAAACCACTGAGCCTAGGGCTTGCTGATCAGAAGGTCGGCGGTTCGAATCCCTGTGACAGGGTGAGCTCCCGTTGCTTGGTCCCAGCTCCTGCCAACCTAGCAGGTCGAAAGCACGTCGAAATGCAAGTAGATAAATAGGAACCGCTATAGCGGGAACGTAAACGGCGTTTCCATGTGCTGCTCTGGTTCGCCAGAAGTGGCTTTGTCATGCTGGCCACATGACCTGGAAACTATACGCCAGCTCCCTCGGCCAATAATGCGAGATGAGCGCCGCAACCCCAGAGTCGGTCACGACTGGACCTAATGGTCAGGGGTCCCTTTACCCTTTACCTTATATATAAAAATATAATAACAGAGTGGTTTACAACCATCATACATAAAACCATACCATCAAAGACTTGGAAAAAGGTTAAAACCAGAAAGCAGCTAACTATTAAGTTATTGTAATGGTTTGTAAGTGGGAGGTTTATGAATACTTTTACAAATAAGCAAATAAATATAAGCCAGGGACTGAAGTGGCCAAGTGGCCATCAGTGCTTCTCCAGAAACCTACACACTCTGGATGGGTCACAAATTGTGCAGGCTTAGTCAAAAGTGAATGGGAGCCTATCGTATGTGAGACACTGACAGAATTGCGAGCTTCTCTTTAAAATAATTCTGTTCTTCCTATCGCCTCCAAAACAATTATATATATTTATACATGCATGTTTCTGAGATTCATCTGTTTGTACTTACCCATTGGGGCATCTTTCCAGCTTGAGGGTCGTGATGATGGAACTGGAGAACGAGAACCGTCACCACCACAGATAAGCCGACGATGACCATGATGCTTGCAAAATATTGTGCTGTGCGTTAAAAGAGGGAGGGAGAAGATAACAAATAGTTACTTAGCCTTTGGGGGCTCCCAGAGCACTTGGCAACTTAGTTTTATTTTCACAGCCTCGGCAGCACGGTAAAATGGCATAAGAATATGCAGTGTATTCTGCATTGCAAAGTTATAGCCGTTAAACATTTGTCAATTTAATGCGTTTTAAAAGAAGAAACTAGAAACAAAAAATAGACACACTTCCTGAATTTAACAGGATGCATTCTCTTTTAGTCTTTTCCTAAGTGGTTGTGTTATACCACTAATTACAGATTAAAGACAATGTATCGTTTGTCAACACAAATGACACAGGTGGCGCTGTGGTATAAACCACAGAGCCATGGGCTTGCCGATCAGAAGGTCGGCAGTTCGATTCCCTGCGACGGGGTGAGCTCCTGTTGCTCGGTCCCTGCTCCTGCTTCAAAGTGCAAGTAGATAAATGGGTACCACTGTGGCGGGAAGGTAAACGGCGTTTCCGTGCACTGCTCTGGTTTGCCAGAAGTGGCTTAGTCATGCTGGCCACATGATGCAGAAAAACTGTCTGTGGACAAACGCCGGCTCCCTTGGTCAGTAAAGCGAGATGAGCGCCGCAACTCCAGAGTCGTCCACGATTGGACTTAACGGTCAGGGGTCCCTTTACCTTTACCTATCATTTGTCAACAGCCATTCTGTGTGCGCACCCTCGCCTTTAGGTTGGCAACTTGTGGCCCTGTCTTCATTTTATGGAGATGAGACCAGGGGAAATGGGGGGGGGGCAGAAAGTGAGGCAAAAAAGAAGGTGCCCCACCCATCTCCCACACTAGCCTTGCCTAATGGTAGCAGGTACACCTGACCAACCACCCCTGAGGTTCCCCCCACCCAACCTGCTTCAGGTACTCATTGCCATAATTGTGGACACCCATAGGTTGAACACGGGAGCAACACGCACACAGCCAGAAATGCTTTGAAGGTTTTAACTTTAGCAGCTGATTGCACAGCGGAACTAGCAAATCGCTTTTCCTTTTAAACTCATTTACCGCCAGAGTCAGGTGATTAGCTACAGTAAAATAAAATAAAATATGCAAATATCCTCCACCACACAAACAAAACAGGCTGACTAGTCTTCAGCATTCTCTAATATTCTGCCGATGAAAATAAAAACCCACTCTTGTGTATTTGAAGTGTGCTCATTTGTCCAGGAGAAATCACTGACCGAGACACTTGGACTTTGCTGAAAGCTCATCTCTGCCTTTGGTACACTGAATTGATTTACTCAGCAGCGCCAGCATATATTAATTTTTTGCTCCAATTATCCCTATTTATCTACCACCACTCATAGATTTAATTTAATTTGTTGTGGCCCTGGGGAGGAAGCTGGGTTCTGAAGAACCATTTGAGCACACTAACAACATTTTAGAAAAGATATACCCCCAAGCCTGTTAACTAGAGGAGAGATCAGAAAAGGAAGGCTGTCCCTGGTAAACAAGAGAGAATTGAGGTGTATGGAATTGTTGCCCCAGTGTTAATTTCAATCCCCAAAGGAGAGAGAAACCTACAAAAAGAATACCTTATTAGAGAGGTCTGAACTCTGCATTGGCTAAATTTGAACACCACCATAAGCCATAGTTTATCTTGTGAGAAAGGAGCCTACTGGCCTCCCCGGGGCGGAGGGAGGGGGGTGCAGTGGGGGCAGACCGCCCCGGGTGTCTTCACTGAGGGGGGTAATCAAACATAGAGCAACATACACCGGTACCTCGACTTATGAACGACTGGACAACCGAATTTTTTGACTTACGAGTGGGACAAATGGCCGCACGCTTACGAATTTCTCAACATCCGAACGGAAACCGCGGCGGTTTTAGATAGGGTTTTTTCGACTTACGAATTTTTAGATGGGGTTGCTTCGACTTACGAATTTTTCCGTTTCCAATGCATTCCTATGGGAAATCGCATTTCCAATGGCGCTTTTCAACTTATGAATTTTTCAACCTACGAAGGTGCCTTCGGAACAGATTAAATTCGTAAGTCGAGGCACCACTGTACATGGGAATACAATATCAACTCTAACAGAAATCTTTATAATGTCAATAGGGCAGCAAATAATGGTATACAATATAAACAGCTTATAGAAGATACTCTTCAATACATAACTATGTAGACAGCAGTGTCTACATAGACTTATGAGCACTGTTCCTTTGTATGCATTCATTCATTCTTTCTTCTTTGGCGATCACTCATAGCCGAGTAGGATTGTCTTCCATAAACACAATTTTAACAATGGGTCCACAATGGGGCCATGAATATATTTCTATCACCTATGACTCTGCTGATGAAGTAATGATGAAACAGTGAATTATCCGGAAATACTGTTCTGTTCATCTTGACAACTGATTATGATTCAGCATCGTTGGAGCATTATACCACTTACCTTCTTATTTGATTTTCGACAATTGACTTTCTGATTTTTGATTAGCAGAGACTTTCATAGGCTTTGAATCCTGCTTTATTATTTATGTATTGAAGAGTATCTTCTATAAGTTGTTTATATTGTATTCCATTATTTGCTGCCCTATTGACATTATAAAGAGTTCTGTTAGAGTTGATATTGTATTCCCATGTATGGTCACGTGTTGCTCTGTTTGATTCTTATTTGAATTGCAACACAGTGGTCTGTTTTTTTGATTCACTGAGGGGGGTGGCATTTGGTAGTCGCGGGTGGGCAGCGCTCTGAATGTCCGCCATCGGCGGCTCGCTTCACCCCCGGCTGCAGGGCGCGCACACCACTCCATGCACCCGAGCAGCTATCCCGTGCCTGGAAGGGCACCCTCTGCACCCTGCACCCCTCGGGAGCGCGCCTGCCCTGGGCACCGTGGGCATATGCTCCACCACTGGGGAACCCCCCCTCCAGTGCACCATGACAATGAGTTTGGCCACTTCCACTTCTGATTTCAATAAAGCACAATTTAACATTACGTTCTAACCCTAAATTGTGGTTAGTTGTAACCACAGTTCAGTGAAATAAGCCAGCTTCGTAAACAATGGCTTGAAGTTGGCTTGTTTCAAACAAACCACAGTTAAATTTAACCATGATATGATACTAATAATCTTTATTGCGGTCCAATGACCCATAACATGTATTCAGAATAAAATACAGATTCATACAGACAACCCCCCAGGGAAGGAGGACCGAAGTGCTATTTGTTTAGTCATGGGTATGATTAACCATGATATGTCAAATAGGTGATATGGAAGCTGAGATTAAGCATCAACTACTCTTTGCAGCTGCACCAGAGGAGGGAGGCGACAAGTGTGAAAACCCCAGGCTTGTTCCTCTCACAATAAACTCTGGCAGTGCCCGAACACAGCCAGTTCCACGATTCTTTCATGGAACTACTTCTTTCACAATGCTGCAGAAGCTGGCCTGGCACCGATGGAGCCTAGCGAGTTAAGAGGCCAGAATCACACATTGCTCAGAATTCAACAGCCTCAAAACAGCTGTCCCTTGAGAAATGCTAGTCATAACACCATACATGTCTGCATACAAATGGGCAGATCCGACAAGGTGGAAAGAATGAAAGAGGTACCACATAACTCTTCAGATTATTTGCTCTATCCCCTTGGAGGACCAAGGGAAATGACAGGGGATGTCAGAGTCCAAAAAAAATGTGGCACCCCTCCTTCCTCTCTCTCTCTCTCTCTTCTCCCTTACCTATTATTCCCCCCCCCCTGCCCCCTGCATGGAATTAGACCGCTTAATCCAGGCTTCTACAACCTCAGCTCTCCAGATGTTTTGAGACTACAATTCCCCTCATCCCTGACCACTGGTCCTGCTAGCTAAGGATCATGGGAGTTGTAGGCCAAAAATATCTGGAGGGCCGAGGTTGATGAAGCCTGCCTTAACCCATCTTGACCTTAAGGGTTAAAGCAGTGATGGGCAACCTTTTGAGCTTGGTGTGTCAAAATTCGCCAAAAAACTGAGCATAACTCGGGTGGTGTGTCACTTCGAGGAAAAAGAACCATAATTTCACGATATTTATAGTTTAAATAACAAAAATGTATAATTGTAATATATAACTGTATTTAATAAACCAAAAACTAATTTAACCAAACCAAACCAAAAACCCCTTATTTATCACAAAGTGCCCAGAGTTGTTGAGCTTTTGGGGGGGGAGCTGCTGACCAAAGTTTTGGAGGTTTTTTGGGGGGGTGCAAAAGTTGCTTTGCTTTTTTGGGGTGTGTGCCCCAAAGCTGTCGTGCTTTTGGGGGGGGGGAAGAGAACAGAAATAAATGATGAATAATACCTTCGCTGGAACTAACACGCAGCACCGATATAGTCTGCCAAAGCGCCAAAAAACCGCAGCACAGAACGGGTTAAAAAATGAATGCTGTTACACTCAATCATCGTCTGCCAAAGCGCCAGAAAAAACAGCACAGAAAGGGTTAAAAAACCAATCTCTGGCTACCAGCAACAACAACAACAAAAAAGGATCCGGGTTTTAACAGCGGAGACAAGCTGTAGCGTGAGGAGGAGCGGGAGAACAAATGGGGGAAACAACAACAATAACAGCGCGAATGGGCCGGTGGGGCGCGTGCCAGCAGTGAGGGCTCTGTGTGTCATGTCTGACACACTTGTCATACCGTAGGTTCGCCATCACTGGGTTAAAGGCAGCACTTAAATAAGAAAGAGCAATGTTAAATGCAACATGATACCATACAACTAAAGCTTTATGGGAAGTGTAGATCACCCCTCACAACGCAACAATCCCCAGCACCCTGAACCAAAGTACATTTCCCAAGTTTCTTCGGTGGAAGCCAAAAGAGCTACACAGGCATAAAACTGGCGTAGGTTTCTAACCCAGATAAGCCACAAGACCTCGAATATTTGCAACAGACAGCCCTGCTTGCATTTGCCCTCTCCCCATCTGCCTGCACGGCTGGAGGTATTAACTTTCACTTTTGCAGCTAATGTACAGAAACAAGGAGTTCACCCCCTTGTGCTAATGCGGTGGGTGAGTCGCTCCTCCAGCTCCGCTGTAACTAGAGTGCCTAATGAATTTCCATTCTGCTCTGATTCATTCTTTGGAAAGTACACCGCAGGACTGCAAAATGTGCCAGGAAATTGAATTTGGACCACCATACCTGGATGAAAGCCAGGGATGTTGTAGGTGATGGATGACAGGTGCCACCTGGAAAAAAAAACACGCATCCTTGCCAGAGCTTTAATGCTCTTCTACAGTGCTGTTCCACAAGAGCATTAAAAAAACACCAAAACCCAATAACAATTGGTATATCAGCCAGCAAGAAGCAAGCAATGAAATGGGGAAATGAATAAGTCCCAACTCCTCCCCATTGCAAAGGCACTGCCTTGGAGAAAGACTACTTGCAGCCCTGCCTTCCAAGATGCAAAGCCGTTGCACCCAGGGTGGGCAATTGAGAGCATGTAGGTCAGGTGGGTGCGGGGGTGGGGAGGTCCTTTGGCACATCAGAAGTTGCTGGACTCAACTGCCCATCACCCCCCCGCAAGCATGGCTAATGGCCAGGATGATGTGAGTTGGCCACCTGCAGCATCTGGTGGTGGGCCAGTGAGTCCCCATGGGTGACAGAGGTTGTATTGTGTCCAGTCTCATCACCTCTCTGCTGGAAGGGGAAGCTTCTTACCTGCAAGACATGAGAAGGGAACTGCAATGTTGCATTGTTAGAAGTTTATTTAGGGAAGTTTTTTTTTTAATGACTGATGTTTTCATGTATATTTTTAATCTCTTGTTGGAAGCTGCCCAGAGTGGCTGGGGAAACCCAGCCAGATGGGCGGGGTATAAGTAATTATTTTTATTTTTATTATTATTAATCATGCCACAGGTCCTGGAGTCCTGTTTTAACCTCTAGAAACCCTCACAATTTTCTCCTATCTTATTTCAAACTCCAAGACGGGGAAGGAATGGAGGGTGCAAATGAACCACATGACCCACAAAATACAGGAAAAGCAAAATAATAAATAAATACAAAGACAAATTTCCCTTGCTTTTGTAGGATCCTGTAGGTGATCCATAATCAGGATCTGTGTGTTTGTTTTGTTTACTTCACAGCAGCCATGTGGGGTTTCTAATTGCATCTGGGAAGAAGGTCTTGCTAACCCTTTGCTCTCATGCTAAATCTAAATTGTCCTCCTGTCGTCGTCGGCGTCATCGCCCCCCCCCCCCGAGCTAATGGCATCCTCAAAAGAGCATCATTTTAGTTAGATTAAGGAAAATGGATGGGAGGAAAGGGTTAACACACACACACACACACACACACACACACCAGTCTCCAGGTCTGCTTGAGTTAGATGTGGTTGTGAAGGGTTTTTTGGAGTAGTTTCTCAGTTTGTTTTAGGCCTAAATTATAAATATTTGGCAAGCAGAGCACAAACACTTTAACTACCTTGTATGTTTCTTTTGAAAATGATTACACATTCAAACATGTTGGGAAGAGAAGAACAATATATGCAGCTAATTTTTTTGCTCTGCTAAACACCATCCAGCACCATCCCCCTGATTATGATGATTAGAATTTATATACTGCCCTATACCTGGGGAGTCTCAGGGCAGTTCACAGAATAAAATCAAGATATAAAACCACAAAATACCTAATAATTTTTTTTAAAAAAAACCCAATAGCCCCCCCTCAAAAAAAAAACATTTTAAAGGGGTCTAGTATGTAGATCAGGTCAGGCAAAGGCCTTGTTAAAAAGGAACGTTTTTGCCTGGTGCCAGGCGCAAGGCGAACTTCCCTGGGGAGAGCATTCCACAGGCGGGGAGCTACCGCAAAGAAGACCCGTTCTCGTGTTGCCACTCTCCGGACCTCTCGAGGAGGAGGCACAGGAAGAAGGGCCTCAGAAGATGATCTCAGGGACCGGGTTGGTTCATATGGGAAGAGACGGTTCTTGAGGTATTGAGGTCCTGGGCCATTTAAGGCTTTATAGGTCAAAACCAGCACTTTGAATTGGGCCCGGAAAATAATTGGTAGCCAGTGCAGTCGGACCAGGATCGGTGTAATAGGCTCAAACTGTCTTGCTCTGGTAACCACCTGGGCATTGAATTCTGCACTAGCTGAAGTTTTCGAACCACCTTCAAAGGCAGCCCTACGTATAACGCATTGCAGTAATTAAATTAAATTAAATTAGCAGTTGCTTGAAAACAGGAGCACCGGGTTCCAAAGTACATCACATTTAATTTGGTCCTCAAGAGGCACCATAGTGTCATGGGAAGGACACCTCTGGGGCAGGATCTCCCTGATTCAACTCTCCCCCATGCTGTGAACTTATAGAGTAACTGTGAACAAGCCACTGTCTCTAGATCTAAACCTCCATCTGTAAAAATGGGACAAAGAATTGTGCCTGCGTCCTAGATCTATGCGGCACACTTGGGAAGAGTTTGTAGGAGCTTATAGCTGTAATAAATTTGATCTGATCTGATCTTGGGAAGAGTTTCACCATATTTTTCGCTCCATAAGACGCACCTAGTTTTTAGAGGAGGAAAACAAGAAGAAAAATATTCTTTTCTAGCGAGAGTCGCACAGGGCATGTAAGCGGCTCTCCCTTTGCCCTTTTGGGGCGATGATCCCGCCGCCAGCTCTCGCAGGGCAACCGCTGCTAACCCCCCTGCTCTTGCGAGTGGCTGCAACGGGATGAGCGCCCTGAAAGAAGCCCTTTCGGGGCGCTCATCCCACTTCCCACCCGCTGTGCGTGGAGCGTTTAAGCGGCTCTCGGTCTGCTGGCTTTACAGTGAGCTAAGAGAAGGGACCTCCTCCCGGCTCGCTGTAAAGCCAGTGGACTGAGAGCTGCTTAAACGCTGCGCACGGCTCTCGTTTCGTTCCATAAGATGCACAGAGATTTTCCCCTTGCTTTTTAAGAGGGAAAAGGTGCATCTTATGGAGCAAAAAATACGGTACTCTATAAACACTGAAGAGGGTCGTCAGAGGGTTGTTGTGGCTACTCTAGAGTACCTCCGCTTGAGTCCAGTTTGTCTTCAAAGACGTTTATTGTGCTAATTATTTACAATGTAGAGACAGCTTAAAAACATGACCTCTCATCCCGAATCAGAATCCGGCAATGGCGTACATCTGTTCCTACGCCAGCAAAGTAGTCTGGGCACCCCAAAACGCCACCCCCTTGAC
The DNA here is from genome assembly GCF_963506605.1 of Zootoca vivipara. Taxonomy (NCBI): domain Eukaryota; kingdom Metazoa; phylum Chordata; class Lepidosauria; order Squamata; family Lacertidae; genus Zootoca; species Zootoca vivipara. The sequence continues at coordinate 19,143,889 of NC_083291.1, read as the reverse complement.
CTGCGTTGCAGTGCTCTCATTTCTGGCGCTGGAAGAAGCGATGCCCTTTCAGTTTCCTCCCTCAGCAGTCGGTTCCCTGGCTCTGCAGTATCCCCAAGCGTCTGCCTGCCTCCCTCCGCCTCCGAGCTTTCCCATTGTCCTTCACTCTGATTTCTCTCCCTCTCCGAGTGTCCTCCTCCCCCTCTGGCTGCTTCAGAACCACTGGTGCTCTCTGTACTTTATGAGGTGGACATTAGGATGATGGGGGCTGGCTCCCTGTAGGGAGTCCCCCTTACAAGTATTTACTGTATGTGCTCATTCTTTCGACCCTTTATTGTGGGCGGTGAGCAGTAAGATGCATTGGCTTCAATTAAGACAAGGCAAAAAAAAATCTCAATTATCTGGAATCACTAAAGACCTCTCGGGGCCTTTCTGGCAACAACAAGTTTTTTATCTCAACCAGATGCTATATTTCTTCATCCTATGCAACTAATTCCCACTACAGTTTTGATGGATCACGATACTTTATTTTCCTTTGTGTTCTAAACTGTTCCTTTTAGTGTCGATTGGAAGCGCTGAATCCTTTAGAGATTTCTCTGTCCCAATTATAAACAAAACTCTCCCTTTGCTGTCTAGAGGCCAAAACAAGTTGTGAATTAAGAAAAGAAAACCAAAGCTATCAGTTCAGAATTTGACTGCTGGTGATAATATACCATTACAGCCATTTCATATTTTTGGTTTTAGCATACATAATGCTGTATCCGCTAATAATTCCTCAGCAACATAAGATTTTATTGACTTTTATGTTGCTTGAGTTCATTAAGTGATTAATTGCGCTCGACTCCTAACAGTGTCATGGGACTCCCTAAAAGAAGCAAGGAAAATGGTTCAATTTCCCTGAGTATAATTTTTTAAAAAGTAAAAACAAAAACAAAAAAACCCAAGCTGGTAGACTGGTAGTAGTTAATTTCCATCTGTCAGGGCTTGCCAGGCTACATTCAACCCAGAAGCTATATCTCCTGCTGCGTGGGGATGGTGGAAAGACACTAAAACATGTTCCATGCCACTTTTTTTCACATTGCTTTTCAAAAACACATCAGAATGGCTCACAAAGTGTAAGAGTGCGCACAGCCGTGCAGACCAAGTGTTCCTGTTTTCCAGGGACAGTCCCAGATTTACAGAAGCCATCCCCGTTTCTGATTCGAATACCCTTTAGAAGACATCTGAAGGCAGCCCTGTATAGGGAAGATTTTTTAAAACTCTTTACTATGTTTTTATATATGTTGGAAGCTGCCCAGAGTGGCTGGGGCAACCCAGTCAGAGGGGCAAGATATAAATTAAAATATATATATATTAATATTATGGAATAGGACATCTCTATTTTCATCGGAGACATTTTGGAGAGTATGCAGTGGAGCTTTTTCAGTACCTTGGAGAGTGCTCTTGTTCTGCATTTCCCATATCACGAATTCTCTGCAGGAAAGCAATGCCCAGCTCCTGTTGGCCAAACAATATTTTCCTGCTTTTCAGCAGAAGCTTTAGGAATGAATAGCATAAGCAATGGCGATTGGCCTTTCTGTGCAAGTACTACGTGGAGGGTGATCATATAAGTCCCTTTGGAGCCATTGTTAAAATCTGGATTCTTCTATTTCAAAGTTTTCATCAGGGATCAGGACACATAGCCTTTTCATTTGCCCACAGAGCAAATCTTTGCAACAGCTGAACGTAATGCTCCCTGGCATGTTGGTACGACACAGTCCACAGCTAATTAGCCATCTTGCTTGCCTTCGTTTCAAATTTGTGTGGCGTTGAGTCTCCCTTCATCTTTCCGGCAGCTGGTATATCAACCAGAGGAGTCTGCGATGGAACCTGCTTCCGTTTTTATCACAGCAACTCCTCGCCCTGTAGCAATGCAGCTGTGGCATTTACCCTGCCTACCCTTTCAGTTTTGTGGCTCACAGCTATTGTTCTCAGCCTCAGCCTCAGACTTGCGACCGGCACTCATGCATATGTGTGAGTACGTGCATAGGGAGGGGAGGGGAGAGAGAAATAGATTTATGAGGGATGAAATCACCATTACAACCTCTCCACTTCACATTTTGGGGAGGGGGACGGGGAGAAAAAGAGAGAAGCAGAAGCTGCTTACAGACTGCCAGATTGAGAGCCTAACCTGTAAATCATGAGCCGACTGACAAGTCCCTGCAGTTAATGTTCAAAGTTACGAGGCCTTATTCATTTTGGATCCCTTGGCTTCGCATATTTCTCTGGTGTACGAACCTGAGTTTTCCCATGGAAGGCTACAAATGGGCCAGGGGGCTGCAGGAAATCACAGCAACTTCTGTAGAGAGGCCTGGGAGAAGGGAAAAACAGGTGCATACCATCCAACATTTCTCCAATGAAAATAGGGACATCCTATTCCATAATAAGGATAATAAGGATAACAATTTTATGATTTATATACCCCATCCATCTGGGTTAAAGACTTCCCTCTACAGGGCTGCCTTCAGACAGGGCCGGCTCTGCAAGGGCGGGGGCGCCGGAGCGATCTCCGCCCCTCAGCGCCAGGGCGCCCGACCTGCTCGAGACTACCCTGCCTTCAGGGTTCCGGTTTCCGCCTGCAGGAATGGCGGACCTGTTTTCCATCTCTCTGACCTTCGTGAGGAATTTGGCGGTTGCTAGGGGAGTAAATGGCAACCCCCTATCCTCTCCGGGGGTTACGGAGAGGGGCCGCTGGCCCGCGATGCCCCCAGACCCACTCCGACTGTTTTTGGAGTGGGGTGAGCTTGGGCTGAGCACTTACGAGGGCCAGGACTCCCGGACGCTAATCTGCATGGCGGGGATTTCCATGGTTAAAGAAGATAATTAGGCTTAAATCTATGGACATACTTCAGAAGGAGGGGAAGAAGCGCTGTTTACTGCTGAGAAATTTATGCTGCTGAGGGAGAGGAGTCAAAGACTGTACTGCATCTGGAAGAAGGATTGATGGGGACGGAGCGATAAGGGAAGTGAGTTTTTATTTTTTTTCTTCATATTGCTGCCTCGTACCTTCCCGGACGCGATGTCCTGGCTTGTTTGGAGTGAAAGAGAAGCAAAAGACTGTGTGAGTTGAACTTTATAATTGTTGTTACTGAGCATATTTTTTAAAGATGTGGAGTTGCCGATGAGAAAAGCCCCCCCCTAGTCGGACAGAAGGAGTTCTGGACGCGTTCGGAGGATTTATGAGCTGTGACGCACTTTAAATTGGAGCAGCGACCTGAAGCTAAGTTCAGCTATAGGGCAAGGAGATCCATTAATTTACCAAGAGTTTATGGTTTGATATTTGGGTCTCCTGCCTGGAAAAGCTGTAAATTCTATAATGATCGTAAATCTTCATGGCTATGAGAGAAAACGAAAGTGATTTGAGCTTTTTAAGATGGCGCTGCTTCGAGCTGCTTCGACGCAACAGGGAGCTCCATTAAGAAGATTTATGGGGAGGCTGGACTGATTAACTCACACAGGAGAAAGAACATCTGTGAAACTTTGTTTGATATTTATCTCAGCAGCTGGGAAACAATCGGATCAAAGTGGAAAACATCTATGTGACTGTAAGGGGAAGATCTGGATTATTATGAACTTGGAGGACGATTTGAACTTTAGAAAAAAGACGGCAGTGGACAGTTGCGAGGAATTCCCAATTTCTTGAAGCATGGGAACCCAAATAAAAAATTCTTTAGATGATTTGGCATAACATTCGGTTTGATTGATATATATATGTGTATAATTTGAAATATTGAATGTGATATAATTGGTTTTAATTGGAAAATTAATAAAATATTTTTTTTTTTAAATCTGGGACTGTCCCTGGAAAATAGGGACACTTGTGAGGGTCTGCGGAAAAATCCATACAGATACAGTGGTACCTTGACTTATGGATGACTCGACCTATGAATGTTTCGAGTTACGAACAGAGTTCCGCCCGCCATTTTGGATGCGGTTTAGATAGGATTTTTTTGACTTATGAATATTTTTTTTTAAAAAAATCCCCATTGGCTTCGACTTACGAATTTTTCGACTTACGAGGGTCTATTCGGAACGGATTAAATTCGTAAGTCGAGGTACCACTGTAGGCACTTTGTAACAGAAACATGTTTAGCCTTTCATTGTAGCTCCCTGATTTTGTGGCGCTCTCTCTCTTTCTCTTTCTCTCTCTCTCCCTCTCTCTCCCTCTCTCTCTCTCTCTCTCTGTGTGTGTGTCATAACCACTCTTTTGAGGAAGACAACGTTCAGCCCTCTATCAAGAAATTGCATTTTTCCCCCTAGTGAGATGAACTGAAGCTTCTAAATACTACTAAGAAATTGGGGAGGGGGGGAAAGAGAGAGAGACTTCTGGGAAAGGACAAAGAGCCTGTGGCAAAATGGTACTGGAACTAACACAACCAATAGCAACAAAATATGCCGTGAAGGTGGATGGGATATCGCATTGTCTGCTGACTGGCTCAGCTTGCAACCAGCTTCCTCAGGCTTCGTAGTTTCTCCCACATTCCCCAGTCCAAAATAGCATCAAAATAGTTCACACAAGTTGCAGAAGAAACTGTAAAACGATTATTGGACTGTGCCACTTCTGACTCTGCAGATGGGGGAATCACATCACACTAAATATTCCTCCATGCAAGAAAAAAAACACCAAAACAAAACACCACAACCCCGGCAACTGTGGACAGGCAACTAGATACCAAAGAGAAACACTCTAATTAGCCTTTACATTGACACCCTAGTTTTGAATGCAGAAGGGTTTGAGGTTGTTTTTTCCTCATGGTGAAGCATTAAACCATACGCCCGCCTACCTGCAGGCTGAATACTCAACATCAAAATTCACAGAAGAGAGGTTTGTGGAGCAAATTCATTTCAGCGCTAAGATAAACATTCCCTTTCCCTCCAGCACCCTAAGGCCTGGTTTTATGTATGCATATGTGTGCTTCAATTTCCTCATCAGAGATTTGTCTCTCTGTAGAGGGAAAAAAACAATAATGTAGTCTGATTTATTTCTTTTTCTTTTTTTTAAGTGTATCACAAGTGTTCATTTCACTGCAGTACAATGCTACCTGATCAGCATAGTATTGATGGGGGGGGGGGTGGTCATGCCACATTTCAAATGATCCGCAACACACTCTTTCCCCTACACAGAGCTTGATCACCATGCTGCGAAACCAACTTTTCAAGTGATGCTGAGGACATTTTTAGGATGTGGGGTTTTGTTTTTGTTTTTTTGCACAGGGCTTGAAGGGCAACCCCAGAGTTATCAGACAGCCCGTCTTGAGCTCTGCAGGCATATTTAATTAACAAACAGTATTCTTAGAGACGCTGTGCCAGCGTTAATGATGCCGGCACAGACGTAAAGAGATTATGACAACTTAAGAAAACACTAAACAGAACCCGGAGTTCTTAAATAAATAAATAAAAACCACCCAAAGCATTTCCCACCTCATTCTGTTTGCGTAACTGTTTTAGAATAATTAGGATTAGCCATGCTTGCTTACTTGATAAGGACACAGGGGCAATGTTGCTGTGGCATTGATTACTCCCTCCTGGTACCAGCCAAACCACAGTTCTTTTACGTCAAACACTTTTTTTCCTTCAAAACCAGGCATGCAGAAGCCTATCAGGAGCACACACTTATATCAGTTGTAAAGGTAAAGGGGCCCCTGACCATTAGGTCCAGTTGTGACCGACTCTGGGGTTGCGCGTTCTTCTCGCATTATTGGCCGAGGGAGCCGGCGTATAGCTTCCAGGTCATGTGGCCAGCATGACAAAGCCGCTTCTGGCAAACCAGAGCAGCACACGGAAACACTGTTTACCTTCCTACTTGGAGCGGTACCTATTTATCTACTTGCACTTTGACATGCTTTCGAACTGCTAGGTTGGCAGGAGCTGGGACCGAACAACGGGAGCTCACCCCGTCACAGGGATTTGAACCGCCGACCTTCTGATCAGCAAGCCCTAGGCTCAGTGGTTTAACCACAGCGCCACCTGGGTCCCATATCAGTTGTATGGAAGTTTAAACCCCATGTCTTTCCCTGGCAATGCAATTTGGAGTGGGGGCTGAGAATTCTTTGGTGAAAAACCCAAGCCCCCTCTCAGAATGACAGCTTCCAGGATCCCCTGAAGGCCGCTCCCCATCCCGGGGGGGGGGGTACTGTTACAGGCTGGCCACACACTCTCCTCATGCACAGCGGGGACGTGGCAGTGCCTCCGCATCATAGGGGAGTCCCAGCCGCATCATGCCCATGGCCGACCAATCCTGTCAGCCGGTGTGTGTGGCTTACCGTATTTAAGCAGCTGCCCAGCCGGGGATTCTCCCTCTTGGGTCCATGTGTTTTACTATTCAACAAAAGAGGGAGGGCTTGGGGCCTTGACACACAAGAAGGATAAAGACTCTCAGGCCATTTTAAGGCCACACTGCAACTGTGAGGCTGGAGCAGCAACAAAATACTTGCCTGGTGTAAAAGATACGGATTAATCGGACTGAGATGTTGCAATGGGAGGACTGTTAGGTTGTGAGCTGAAACCAACCCCACAAAATCCCAGTTAAACTCACTCACCTCATTAGAAAGAAAGAAAAAGCTTTTGATCAAACCCTCCTAGGTGGAAAAGCCCTTAGGCTGCATCTACAGAAGCAGCAGAATGTGGCCGGAGCCCTGAGATGGCAGAGTGCACTTCAGACTCCAGAGATCACATTTTTAATGTTCCCTTATGCTTTAACCAAAACAAACCTATCTGCAAACAGAAAATTAGCAGAGCAGGGGAAATGCTGGCCAAAAATGCACTGCCCTGATAAACTACCTTTCTACTTACAGTTGACTTACAGTATCCTTGTCAGAAGGATACTGACAAGCTGGAACGTGTCCAGAAGAGGGCAACCAAAATGGTCAAAGGCCTGGAAACGATGCCTTATGAGGAACGGCTTAGGAAGCTGGGTATGTTTTGCCTGGAGAAGAGAAGGTTAAGGGGTGATAGCCATGTTCAAATATATGAAAGGATGTCATATAGAGGAGGGAGAAAGGTTGTTTTCTGCTGCTCCAGAGAAGCGGACACGGGGCAATGCATTCAAACTACAAGAAAGAAGATTCCACCTAAACATTAGGAAGAACTTCCTGACAGTAAGAGCTGTTCGACAGTGGAATTTGCTGCCAAGGAGTGTGGTGGAGTCTCCGTCTTTGGAGGTCTTTAAGCAGAGGCTTGACAGGCATATGTCAGGAATGCTTTGATGGTGTTTCGTGCTTGGCAGGGGGTTGGACAGGATGGCCCTTGTGGTCTCTTCCAACTCTATGATTCTATGACTTTGTTTTTAAACACAGCAAAATGTTCAGAGAGCACAGTCTACCACCTCCGAAGTCTTCCAGCTCATTATTCTGCATGAGGACATCTTAACCAGAGTTTCCAAAGTAATAGGCACTCTCAGGGAATCTCAATTAATAAGGAACAAAGCTGTAGTATAGGGGCCTTGTTCGGATTAGCATGAGGCATATGCCTAGGAACTGAAATCCTGCCGTGGGAGCAGAAGGATGCAGTCCAAATTACCTTTGGGCATGCTTTCCCATCCTATTATTCTGCAAAAAGGAGTTCAGCAGTTTGAGCAAACGTCTGGCAATTACAAGCCTAAAAGGAATGTAAACTCTGGTCCTTTGGTGCACTCTTTGAAAGTCAAACAGCTGCATGATGCATTGCAAGTGTGCAGAAAGCAAAAATAAAAAATAAAACAAGCCAGTCTGTGCACACATTTCCTACAGTTGGTGGTTGCGTGCGAAGAGGTGATCTGAAGAGTCAGTCTGTGGGATAGCTCAGCTGGTAGAGCATAAGGTCCTTCATCTCAGGGTCTGGGTTCGAGCCCCACGTTGGGCAAAAATATCCCTTCTTTGCAGGGGTTGGACTAGATGACCCTCGTGGTCTCTGCCAACTGCACAATTTTATGATTCTAAACTCTGGAACTACACCAGGCATGAGGAACCTTTGTCCCCCCCAGATGTTGCTTAACTGTAACCCATCAATCCCTGTCCTGCTTGCAAACTTCCCAAGAGGGCTACCATGAGAACAGTTTGCTGGACTAGATGGGTCTTTGTCCTAGTCTAGCCGGGCTCTTATTATTTATTTACATGTGTTTTATTTATAAAATAATTATTTATATTGCCCTCTCCCAAAATATCAGGGCAGGATACAGCAATCTTTTTTAAAAAATACAAAAAACGAAACCTTTCTTGCCTTCTCAAGAAAATTATAGCAACTGCATAGACCTGCCAGCATCAAAAATATTCAAGAGATGCACAAAGGGTAAAAGGACGCCTGCCAAATCTCTGCTGGAAGCGTGTTCCATAGCATGGGACCAGCGATACTAAATGCTTGATTTCTGGTTGAAGCCAGCTGGGCACCTGTAACATAGGGGACTCTGGGTGATATCAGTGACTGGACTGGAATAGAAGGGCAGTCTTCATCGCCTGGGTCTTCCACCCCACAACAGCCAGACCCCCAAGGCTGAACTGGTCCTTAAAGTATTCTGGACCCAAATTGGTCAGGGCTTTGTCTACCGACACAAACACCTTGAACATGGCCTGGTAGCCTACAGACCCTCCACGTGGCCCTATTTTCCAGTCCCAGATTTACAGAAGCCATTCCGGTTTCTGATTTGCTCCTGGAATGTCCCGCTTTTCCTTAGGATGTCCCTATTTTGATCTGAGAAATGTTGGAAGGTCGGGAGCCAAGGAGCTCAGTAACTATACAGCCTTTAGAAGAGATCTGAAGGCAGCCCTGTATATGGAAGTTTTTAAACGTTTAATGTTTGGTTATGTTTTTATATATGTTGGAAGCTGCCCACGGTGGCTGGGGCAATAATAAATAATATAAACAATAAAGTATTCTTATTCTTCTTATTATTATTATTAAATAGGACATCCCTATTTTCATTGGAGAAATGTTGGACAGCTTATAAAAAACTAAAGGCTTGAGATTCCGGACTAGGCCTAAGGGCAGCTCGTGTCAGTAATCCAAGTTTATACAGTGGTCCCTCGACTTACGAACTTAATCCGTTCCGAATGCACATCCGTAGGTCAAAAAGTTCGTAAGTCAAAAAGTGGTTTCCCATAGGAAAAAAAACTATTCGGAAAAATCCGCAAGTCGAGGAAACCGCCTTTAAAATTCGTAAGTCGAGGAAACCGCATTTAAAACCACCAACGGTTTCCGTTCAGATGTAGAAAAATTCGTAAGCGTGCGGCCATTTGTCCCGTTCGGAAGTCGAAAACTTCAGATGTCAAGTAATTCGTAAGTCGAGGTGCCACTATATTGTCTTCTATTAATGCAAACACCCCAGGAGCTCACAGAGCTGCTACTAAGCTCGCAGACAGGCCAGGCTCATGTAAGAAAGTGGTACCTCTACCTGCCAAGGTGATGAGAAAGAGTATATGTGGCCATCCTGTTCTACGCAGCAGCGGTGACTTGCAAAGGCAAACTGCACAGGGACCTCTGTCATATGAATTTACCATAAGATTCTACACCTTGTGGGGAGAGGAGACAGAGAAGGGGGGTGGGTAACCAAATATATATGTCTTATGAAAGTATATATCTTCACCCAAAGTAGCAGAATCTATGCTCTGGCAATCTAGTCTCCTTGGCCTAGTTCCTGCTCAGGTGGTAAATCTGGATCCAGGCTGTACAGCTTCAGCCTGCAGGGGACGGATTCGCATGATTCAACGCTCCCCTCTGCAACAACAACGATAAAAAATATATATATTCTAAAGATAGAAGCACATGGAGATGCACCCGGCAAGCTAGTTCTAGCCTAGCCTGCAGACTAAGATATAGTGACACAGAAAATCAAGGGACCAGAAAAAGTTCTCTCCCCAGCTTAACACTTTCCTCGCTGAAGCAAAGAGACAAAGGAAAACGAAGGGGTGGAGGGTTGAGCGGCAGCGGCAGCAGAACAAGGGTGAGCGGAAGACGGGAGACGCAGGGAGAGATGAGTCTTATTTTCCCTGCCTCCAGCCAACACCACTCATGGTAAATCTTTTATCTTGTAAAATAAAATTATAAATGTACCACTCTAAGTGTCAGGCAGACACAGGTCTGCTAGTCCCCTCAGGTAGTTTTTGTAGTGAAGTGTCATGCAGCAAAAGATTACCCCCAAGTGTGTTTTGTGTGGCTGAGGTTTTTGTCTTCAGTCATCATGGAAGAAATAGAGGGGTAAATGTACACATACAATAAGCCTTAGGAACATTTAACATTGTAAGTTTGGGGGTGCAATGCCAGGATAAGTGATAATTATTCTGAAGGTGCAACTCAAGTTCATTCTGTACTTCCTCTCATGAGGCAAACAGCCTTGAGGAATAAAGTTCTACTCGGGATGAGTCCCACCCAGCACCCCAATCCTGACTGGATTTTCCACCATTCTGATACGGCCATCAAACTTTTCTTAAAAGCCGGAGAACTGATTTGGCCCTTAAATGCTGGATCTTGCAAAGATTCCAGAAGGTTAGGCTGCAAATCTAGCTCAGAGCCTTGTGGCACTAAATGATTTACAGCAGCACAATAAATCTGTAATAAATCTCCGAGTCTTTAATTAACAGCAATAAATCTGTTGGTTTTTACTGTGCACAGCACCCCCAAGCTTTTAAAATGTTTTAATATGTATTGTGTTTTATATTAATTTGTTTTATATTACTAGAAAATGAACTAAACTTTTTTTAAAAAAAGAAAAAAGAAAAAACCCAACAACTTGTTGGTGTTCTTAACAGTAAAGATGGCATCTTCTTGCCATGTTAAGACAAGTGTGAATTTGTCTGAGCTGAAACTATTCGCGAACCACCCATCCCACCATTTTGCTGAATGTTGGAAAACACCTCCTTTCTTATTATGGTGATTTATTTATTTATTTGAAATATTATCTACTAGTCCTTTACATTTCCCTTCCATGCTTTTAGTTCTCAGGTGGTTTCCTTTGCTCTCAGTAGTCTTAACCTATACAGTCGAACCTCGGTTTATGAACACCTCGGTTTATGAATTTTCAGTTTACGAACGCCGCGGACCCACCTGGAACGGATTAATCCACTTTCCATTACTTTCAATGGGAAAGTTTGCTTCAGTTTATGGACGCTTCAGTTTATGAACAGACTTCCGGAACCAATTACACCCATGCTTCGGGTTAAGTACGCTTCAGGTTGAGTACTCCGCGGACTCGTGTGGAACGGATTAATCCATTTTCCATTACTTTCAATGGGAAAGTTCGCTTCAGTTTATGAACGCTTCAGTTTAAGTACTCCGCGGACCGTCTGGAACAGATTAATCCACTTTCCATTACTTTCAATGGGAAAGTTCACTTCAGTTTATGAACACTTCAGTTTATGAATAGACTTCTGGAACCAATTGTGTTCATAGACCGAGGTACCACTGTAGTCAAATCTGATTATTTTATGGGATCACGCATGCGTCTACCTGCAGAAGAAAGGAGGAACAGGAGCCAAGAGGAGAACCAAAACATCCAACCAGATGTCCGAAAGGTGAATGTCAAAATCATTTCCAGGAAATAAAGTTTTCAGTGACATATAACTATATTAGAAGTGAAAAACCCAAACCAACAAATATTTGGCATAGCCTTACACAGTTATGATCATTTCAACACTGAAACCCCTGCATCATTGGCAGGTTCCAGTTTGCAATGTGCTTCTGAACCATTTGCACAAGTGCAAGAGACTACAGCGAGTGCTATTCGCATTGACTCGCTGCCCGTAAAGTGGAGGAAGAAGCACACATTATCATTAAGCTGTGTGTACCAAAACTGGCTAATGAACGCTTCAGCATCATCTTAAGTGACGGTCGGCCAAGAGTTTGGGCACAGCCTCAGAGATGATTTCAAAGACTGAAGCTGAGCCATTAGAGATGAGCCAAATCTAGTCATTTCCAGTGAAGATGTTTGGCAGTGTCAAATACGTAATTCCCTTCTGGACATTCTTAGCACTCTTTGCAGACATGTTCGTTCATTCATTTACATTGCCCACATTTACCCACAGTGGTGCCATGATGCAGTGAAATCTGATTACCTTTGCCGCTTTAAGATGCCTCTCTATTAGCCGTAAACAATCCCTGATTAGGTGGGATTATCTACATGACTAAGGCAGGAAGGAGAAAGAAGCAGCAAGCAGAGGGGAAACTGCGCCAGGCAGGGTAGAGAGAGGAGGATATTCACAACAAGTATTGAGGGGTGTGGGTATGTGGGTATGTTTGTGTAGGGGGTTCTATCCCACCCAAAACTGGCTCCAAATGAAAAGTGAGCGTGCTTTTCCTTATAGTATAGCAAAGGTCTCTGCATGGACTAGAGGCCTTATCCTTAGCTGCCAAGTATCCCATTTTTTGCGGGAAACCCCCGGATTTTAATCTGTTTCCTGCTGTTCTTCCGAATGGAGAAATATCCCGGAAATCCCCTGGATTTCCTACCTGCCAGGGAGCTCTATTTTGGGTGCTGCTCTAACCATGTGTGGGCACCGGAAATAGGGTAGAGCGGCACCGGAAGTCGCTTCTACGCATGCCCAGCGGCCATCTTGGTGGTGGCCGCATGGCGGCGGCTGTCACCAAGATGGCCACCGCCATGTGGCCACCACCAAGATGGCCACCAGGCATGCGTAGAAGCGACTTCCGGTGCCGCTCTGCCCTATTTCCGGTGCCCACACATGGTCAGAGCAGCCCCGGAAGTTGCTTCTACGCAACTTCCAGTGCCGCGCCGCCGCCGTTCCCGCATTTTTCAGCGGGAGACTTGGCAGGTATGCTTATCACACATTGGAAAGGGGTCTGCATGGCAATGGGATGGTGGCTACCCCATAAGTTCCTCTTGGAATCGTGGTTATTTGTCAAACTCTGTTCATTCTTCACAAACACAAAAAACACCGCAGTTTCCCACAGAGAATTAAAATGTCAAGTACCACCATATTACCCTTTAGCCACATATTGGGGCTTCTTCGGACAAATTTGATCTTTACACATAAACTCACCAGCATTTTTCCTACCACCTTGGAGGGGGGGGGGCTGTGAAACCTAGGCCAGTGATGCATATTCAACTGCAAATTCATAAACAAGGGACCTTACAAAAAACCCTAGCAATCTTCCAGTACACACACACGCACTTTCCTCACAAGGAAACTGACTCTGAAAAGCTGCCCCGGAACTTACTTCCGCTTAGAGGAGAGGGAGTGTGCAACCATCTTAGAAGAAATCAGGCATTCAAAGAGCAATTGGACAGGTTGCCTTTGTTCTTGCATAATCTGGGCCTCTGCCAGGCCTGGGCTCCACTGTCAGGCCTTGGTGGACCAGTCGAGCTCCCCAAGGCACTGCAGTATAACAAGCCGCATTTGATTACAGCTGACTGAACCGGGCCCTGTCCAAACCATTGTACTTTCAGTTCTATGAATATGTTTTGTGAAGGGACTTTTAAATATAAATGGGACTTTTAAATATATAAGGGACTTTTAAATATAAATGAAGCCGGTCTCCGAGATTTGTCTTTCTATCCATTTCTTGGCACATGCATCTGCAAATAGTAGCAACATCAGCTTGGATCAAGAGGAGGAATTCAACGCCACACTCTTCTGATTGTTCCCTCAGTGCAGGCGCTTCCGCTTGCCAGGTGAAACAGTCCCCCTTCTTCTCCTTCTGTGTGCTGTTCTCCTGAGCCCCACAAAGCCAATTTCAGGGGCACATGGGTGCAGAAAAAGGTGAAAGCCCATTGCAGAGGGTGTGCTTGCTTGCAGAGGGTGTCCACTAGCGGGACCAGTTAGCTGATTCCAGCCAATAATTTTTATCTTTCCATTATATGTTCTTTTTTTCGAACTAAAAGAAGAATTTTCACTCAATGCATCTTCACACTGATACAGTACCTCGATTACATAAATGCACTGGTAAGGCACACTGGTAAGGGACCCAGGTGGTGCTGTGGGTTAAACCACAGAGTCTAGGGCTTGCTGATCAGAAGGTCGGCAGTTCAAATCCCTGCAACGGGGTGAGCTCCCATTGCTCGGTCCCAGCTCCTGCCCACCTAGCAGTTTGAAAGCACGTTAAGTGCAAGTAGATAAATAGGGACCGCTCAGGCAGGAAGGTAAACAGCGTTTCCTTCTGCTTCACCAGAAGCAGATTTGTCATGACCCAGAAGCTGTCTGCGGACAAACGCCGGCTCCCTCAGCCTTTAGAGAGAGATGAGCACCGCAACCCCAGAGTCGGACACGACTGGACCTGATGGTCAGGGGCCCCTTTACCTTTTTAAGGTCCAATGGATTTATCTAAAAGGGGGCTCATGCACCATTTCTTTACATTCATTTTTCTTTATTTTGTTTAGCTACCTAAAATATTTAGCACACTGCCACTCCTCAGTTCATGGAGTAACAATATGGGGGGGGGGGAATCCAACATTTAGGTTTGAAACAACAGGTCCACAATAGGGAATCACTTTAATAAAACTCTGCAGCCAAACTAGTAGATTTTAACATCCAGAATACCCTACAGAATAAACATGATTTGTATCCCCTCCAGAAAGAGGCAAGGAAGGAGAAACGAAAGATGGAGGGACATTCTAGAGCCTTGGGGCATGATCCTTCTGACTTTTCCTAGTGAAGACATTCAGAGCAGGGTTTGTGACTGCCATGGGAGATCATGTAGGGAGAAGTGATGTCTAAGGTTATGTGGAATTGAGGCAGTGTAAAGATTTCAAGTCAAGCACTAGCACCTTTATATTAATACACTGGCTTAATTGGCTATTATGTGCTCCAAAGGGCATGGAGACTGCATCAGGGAGCAGATGTATATTATATATATATATGGTGATAAAATCAACATTTATAGAGTGGAATTTAAGACAGGCACTTCCAATCATTGTCAGTGCAAACATTCCAGCTTGCCAGATGAAATGACACCACCTGCTCTCCCTCTGACACCCCCCTAAGCTAAATTTGGGGGAAATTGGGGGCATGTGGTGGGAGAAGAGAGGAGGAAAGCCCCATTGTTCTCACAGAAGGCCTTGTGCAGGACTCCCACTGAAAGGACCTGTTAGCTGTGTTTAAGTTTGCTGTCCGATTAAATGAGCCAGACCTTTCTCCAACCTTGAATTCAATTTCTGATTATGCCGGAGTGGGATGTTGCTGTTCAGTGAAATGATCCCCACCCTGGGAAAGTCTATTGGCCTTCCTGGTGTAGCAGCCATGTGTTCCTCTAGGGTAGATGCCTTCCTGATGGCTGCTGTGAGCCTCCCAGGTATGGGAGACATTTCAGCACGGAGACAAAAATCCAGCAAGCCGGAGAAAGGAACAAAGTACATTTGACCTAGATGGCCTGCTTTGCGAGATGCATTTCAAATACATTCGATATGCTCTAATTGTTCAGGCATTACAATTTTTTGCAGTTATCTAAAGCATTAATGAGGCTTTTTAGAGATACTTTGTCTAAAGAGGCAGTTGGACAGCTCTGGTAAAGAGCTAAAATGCGTAGTTGTGAACTGGGCCCGCAACTTTGTTTTGAGATGCTTTCCGAATCCTTTTGGAATGCCAGATTTGAAGACAGTCGTACCTTGGTTCTGGAACAGAATGCATTCCAGGACTCGGTTTGCCTCCCAGAACTGTTTGAAAACCAAGACACTGCTTCCAATTGGCTGCAGGAGCGTCCCACAGCCAACCAGAACCCACGGAAGCCGTGCTGGATGTTCGGCTTCCAAAAATCATTCAATAACCGGAACACTCACTTCTGGTTTTCAATTGGTTGGGAGCAGAAATGTAAGAGTTCCAAGGCGTTCGACAACCAAGGTACGACTATATTAGAAGCCATTTCACTTCACAGTGGATATTTAAATATCTTCAATATTCCCTTATTGTGTATACTCTAGTCAAGTGAATTCCTGTTGATCTGAGATGTACTGAGTTGTTCTACAAAATCCACTTTTCAGAAAGTATCATACTCTAACATTTCCAAATGCTTTTCTCCTGCTTTCTTGGATAGTTCTGAATTATTATTATTATTATTATTATTATTATTATTATTAATTCCAAGAGGTTCAGAATGATTGAGATAGGGCTCTCCCCATTTCTTCACCTCCTTCCATTTTGTTTCACTTATCAGGTGCTGTGAAAAAGAGTCTAGCTATATTGTAAGTTTCCCTAGGAAGAGAAAAAGATGTTTTAGAAAGGAAAGTGAAAATACTTCGGGAATGTGTACATGATTTTCTTTAACCATTTTCATTATCTTTGAATTCAAAGGAAATTTTATACAGATGGACTGCATTGGGACACAATGGTAAACCATAGTTTAGCATTATGAGAATGGGGAGCTGACTTGGAGGGAGTGCTCCCACTCCACTGAGCACAAGGAGATTAGAAGTTTCCACTTCTGTTTTAGATTCAGCATGCAGTGTCTAAACCATAAACCGTGGTTAATTTTAACTTGAAAAAAGCTAGCCTCATAAACCATGGTTTGAAGTTGGCTTATTTCAGCTAAGCATAGCTTAAGGTTAAGCACATTATGTCTATGTTTGGATGATCAAACCTTGGCTTAATTATAAATTAGGACATGAATAAGTCTCATGCAGCTAGGAAGTTGCAGCTAACTGTAGCTTCCTGTTTCTACTGAACTGGGAACCAACGTTAGTAGCTTCTAAGTAAGCTAGGATATAAAGCCATGGTTTAAAATTGACTGATTATCCTAGATTGTTTGGAAGCCATCCATCATGATTCTTCAGTTCAAACATAATAGGGAGCTATGGTTCATTGTGGCTTCCTGGTTTATTTCCCCGCTTCCATGAAAGGAGAAGCAAAACGGTTCCATGTGGGTGTGTGACACTTGTTTATATAGTGGCTTGTTAAACTGAGATTTCATCTTCTGAATATGGCCTTAATCCAAGTTCAAATTACATGGCAAGTCAAGCTAAAATGTGAGAATTTCCAAA
Organism: Zootoca vivipara; assembly: GCF_963506605.1. Classification (NCBI taxonomy): domain Eukaryota; kingdom Metazoa; phylum Chordata; class Lepidosauria; order Squamata; family Lacertidae; genus Zootoca; species Zootoca vivipara. The sequence goes on along the minus strand of NC_083291.1, from coordinate 19,126,977 downwards.
CACCTCCTTGTAGTCAGGCCAGAGGAGAATAGTCTGCATGTGAGCCAAAGGCTCACTGTAGTTTTGTTACATCCCAACCAGCCTATGATACCTATCTCACACCACAAAGAAATTACAAAAAAGGAATTCTAACTGCTGAGGGTTTTTTTGGGGGGGGGAATGCTAATTTAATTCTTATTTGATGTAAATGGTCTTTGGTGGAAACGTCTGGGGCAGAAGTATAACTGGTTTTGTAATGAGAGTGGTTAAGATAAGACTTGATCCTTTTCGCAGTTCGGTTGGTTAAAAAACTGCACCCTGCTATATGTAAACATAAGAGCCTTATTAAAAAATCTGTTAGTGGCAGCAAAGGTTTTTACACACCACAGGAAATATAATGAGCCATTGCACCCTATGAGGCGGCGGAGGAAAGAGTTTGCAGTGGACAGAATGCACAAATTAATCTGAATTAACGTAGCTTTTTACAGAGAAGCGGAAATCGCAATGAACTTTGCAGAGATGTGTCCTTAAGAAAAACAACACTGGGAGAATTGCTGCACATATTCTCAGTTAATGAAACCTCTGCTGGGTGCTGTGTGATTTTAATAATACAATAATTAATAATTAATGGAGAAGGGGGAAAACACAGGAAGAGAAGTAAGGAGGAGGAGGAGGAGGAGGAGGAAGAGGAGGAGGAGGAGGAGGAGGAGGAGGAGGAGGAGGAGGAGGAGGAGGAGGAGGAGGAGGAGGAGGAGGGGGAAAGCAACCTGTAACATTAGCCTTAGAGACAAAAGCACCCTTCGTATGCACTATATCAAGGCAGCCAGATATCACTCTCATCGGAATGAAGTTCCCTCCCACCCTTCACTTCAAAGATGTTTGCTGGCAAAGGTACTGAAAACTTAATCATTAATATAAAAAGGATTAAATCTCCCATTGGAAAAAAGGGGGAGGAACATACTTAAGTCTCAGGAGTTTGTCTAAATGTCTCCCCAATTTGGGTGTATGTGTGAGGGGACTGGGATGACTTAGGATCCTTCAGATGCAAGCCACTTCCCACAATGCTCCAGAACATCCCCTTTATCAGAGCGCCAACATCAGCTGGACCAAAACTTCAGAGGAGCTTCTGTGGCAGACGGGAGAGGGAAGCTCCAATATTAGACCTCCCTCTCTGGGCCAATCTATTTGTGTGGTTTTACATTTTGCCGGAAGCCCCCCAGAGTGGCTGGGGCAACCCAGTCAGGTGGCGGGCATATAAATAATAAATTTCTTATTCTTATCCCATGGTCTCCAAAGACATCCTCCCAGGAATCACAGCATTGCAACATTGCAGAGCACAGCAATGTTCTGAAGGCTCCGTCCAAAGTACCGGTTTCAACATTCAAGTTACCACTCTGTGTCACAGTTTTCCAGAGCTGACTGAGTGGGTGAAAACCTAACCTTAGAAGCACTGCAGGAAAGGATGGGGTTTGCCATGGACGAACATTCTCACAAAGACAAATAAAATGGTACTAACAAACATTACTCGCCATCGCCTTCACCCCATTTATTTTCAAGGTTACCCACTTGTCTATTGCACTCACTTCTGCCCCACTGACAGCCTGAAAGAACCACCTTCCTTCTTTTTTCACTTCACACAGCCTTCTCACCTTCAGGTATTTTTCCCCTTCGTGAGCAAGCAGGGGAACCGCTATTTACAGAAGACATGACAAGCAATCTGGGGTGCATGTAGCCCCCCCCCAAACAACAATAGCTCCCGCCTCCCTCCTTCATGCGCTAAATAAAGTGAAGACGTTTTCAAGTCTCATTCGTTTCAGCTGGAGAACTAAGCCCATGCTTGCCTCCCTCCCAAGAAAGCGAGGGCACTTGAAAGTGCTGCAAATTTGGCTGGGTTGTGAGGTGCCAGAACTCATCGACATACCTATCAAGGGGACGGAATCTGAGGTGGCAGGCATGATCTCGGCAACAAGCAGCATGAAAACTGTGAGAGACAGGAGGACCGTAATACCTGCAATCAAATTGCGAAGGAGACAAAAGGTGAGGCAAGATCTGAATGCTTTCTGTTTCAAAGATTATGAACAGTGAGCGTGTTCCCTTGATTAGGCATGCAATTAAACATTACATATTGATCTCAGAATGTCAACTCGGGACACCCTAATAAATCAAGGATGCAGAGAAATATGTGTTGCTAGGTCCAGCAGAACTACAGCTGTTTCATGCATTGCAATACATGCAATGCCCATTCTGCCATTGTCACCCTGCCTCCTTTCTTCACCTGCATTTTCCTTAGTTTTGAGTAGGTCGGCCGCATGTCGTACTTAACAGAAGACAGCCTTCTATTTTCATAGGACAGGCCTCTATTTGAAGGCATCCTCTACTTGAGGGCTGTCCAGTCCATGTCTTGTTTAAAGATGAGGAACTATTTAAAAAATGTAGATCAGGGATCATGAAGTTGCCCATCAACAGTTGGGCACACTTGCACAGCAGACAGGGCAGGCGCACAGGTCAACTGTTGCCTTCCCCACTATGGTGACATGTGTTGTCCTTCTGTTTCAGCCAGAGTTTCCCAAACTTGGGTCCTCTGGCTGTATTTGGACTACAATTCCCATCATCCTTGCTCACTGGTCCTTCTAGCTAGGGATGATGGGACTTGTAGTCTAACAACAGCTGGAGACCCAAGTTTGGGAAACCCCGGTTTAAACCATAGCGATTTATGTGCATATATACCAGGCATAGGCAAACTCCAGCCCTACAGATGTTTGGGACTACAATTCCCATCATCCCTGACCACTGGTCTTGTTAGCTAGGGATGATGGGAATTGTAGTCCCAAACATCTGGGGGGCCGGAGTTTGCCTATGCCTGATATATACCTATAACCACATGCAGCTGTTATTCAAATTGGTGTCCTCTTGTGGTGATGCATAACTAGCCAGCCTAGTTCTGAGAGGGTGACACTGGCATGAGAAGGAAACACATAACAGACCCTTCACATGCAGTTTCTCAGTGGTTTCCACACTTCTTCTCAGGCAGCACAAGAACAAGCCTTGGGGAGGTAAACTGAGATGGTAGGAATTTAAAGCCAAACTACTATAAAGCTGAGATGGTCATATTTTTGAATGCTCCCCCGCATGTAAAAAAAAAAAACTAGCACACCAGGCAGGTGATTGTGCTAAACTCTCCTCTCAGATGCTAGGGGTGTTTCAAAACCCAAACCAACTTGGTAACTCTTCAAAAAATATGAATGCCTGCAGTCTAAAGCAGTGCACTCTAGAACCCTACCACCTCCGTGTCCCACTTCTGTCAATGTGTGGAGTAGCTCTAAATTCTCAGCTCTTACCCAAGGATATTTTCTCTCCAGAGTCAGCTGGCAGCAAGAAAACAAGCAACGCTAAGCCTGATATGAGGACGCATGGAATCAGTAAGTTCAATCCATAGTAGAGGGTGCGGCGGCGCATTGTCACAGTGTAAGTCACATCCGGATATGGCTCCTTACAGCACTCATAGTACAACTCGTTCCTTTTACCTGGGACACCTGCACAGAAGAAAATTTGAAGTAAGAAATGAGGAGAAATACGCTGCATTCTTACAGCCCTTGGCTACGTTAGTAGGTCTATGGTCTGGCTCCTCAATCCCTACTCTCATTTTCCAGTAATGTAGGCCATGGATTAGGGTCACAGCTCATCAGCAAAACATCTGTTTTGCATGCAGAAGGTACCAGGTGTCTTCAAAGAAAGACTCCACGTCTGAAATTCCGGGGAACCACTGCCAGTCCATGTAGAGAATACTGACCTACAAGGACTCAGTGTAAGGCAGTTTCATGTGTTTCTATTTGGGCTCAATCCAGATGTCACACCAAGTCATGCTTTGCCAACCATAACTGTGGTTGTTGAGTTGTTTAGTCATGTCCGACTCTTCATGACCCCATGGACCAGAGCACGCCAGGCACTCCTGTCTTCCACTGCCTCCCGCAGTTTGGTCAGACTCATGTTGGTAGCTTCGAGAACACTGTCCAACCATCTCGTCCTCTGTCGTCCCCTTCTCCTTCTGCCCTCAATGAACTGATAAATCATGCTTTCTGCTCAGGCAGCAAATCAGAATTACAGTGGTACCTTGGTTCTCGAATGTAATCCATTCCGGAAGTCCGTTCGACTTCCAAAATGTTCCCAAACCAGGCATGGCTTTCGATTGGCGTAGGTGCCCCGGAAACAATAGCCAACAGCCACAGCGGACATTCAGCTTCCATTTCCCCCCTGAAAACCGGAACACTTACTTCCGGGTTTTCGGCGTTCAGGAGCCAATTTGTTTGTCAAGTAAGCCGTTTGAGAACCAAGGTTCCACTGTATTGTGACTATAGCCATGGCTGAAGCCACTAGGCTTTAGAGACATAAGCAGAGGGGAAATGACATCACTGAAGCAGCTCTCACTGGCTATTCCCTAACATACACTCCTTCCTGCCAATTGCCTGTCTGTAGCCCTGGCCTTGCAGTTACTTCTCTTAGGTGCCGACATGGTTGCCAACTCAAAAGCAATTGACGCCACTGGCACTAGCCAATGCAGGCAGACCTCTGCTGTGTCCATGGCCAGAGCATGAGCAAACAACCCCCAGATCCCAGCTAGCTACTTTCCCATATGGCAAATGGTTGCAGCTGAGAGAACAGGCCTTGCCTGAATCCCATTTAAATTTGCTTCTCCAGACATCCTTCCTCTATTACAGGTATGCTGGGTGTCTAAATTGTTTGGATGACTTTGAAGGCTTTGCCCTCTAGCTGTGCCTCAATTCCTCTTCTCTACTTATTCTCAATATACTCTTGCGGACGTAATAATTCCTAGCATCTCGGGAAATAAGGTGAGAAAGCAAAGCCTGCTGATAGATATTTAGCTCTCTCCTGGGGCTAACGCAACTCTCTAAGCATTTCATTTTGTACACATACTGAAAAATCCATACAAATCTATTATCCAGCCTAGGGCGGGGGTGGAGTTGGAATTTGGTGAAAAACACTCCATATGATAATCGTCAACATTTCCAAAGAACTGTCATAAGACATACAGCATCCATCCCTCCTCTGGCAAATGTCATTATAGGACTATAACATGTAATTGCCCATTCTCCATCAGATTCAAACAACAATCAATGGTTATTATAATGTCCAGTGTGATGGCTTGCACTTTTCAAGCTGTTTAATAGCACAGCGGAGCTGAAATGATTTATACCTTTTTTATGTTTTAGCATACAACAGATGTTACTTCTGTTTTCCATAGATTCCCTGGCACCTCTCTTGAAAACGTCGCTTCATTTTCACCAGGGCTGTGGATTTGCCAAGCAAGACTTAAAGGGGCATGCCTGGAGAGTCTTGCTTGGCTGGGTTTGCTGGGCAGCCTGAGCACAAAGGGCAGGTCTGGGGAAGCTCAGAGCGCTGTGCCTTTAAAACAACATCTGCTGGAAGAAGCTGCCCAGTTTTGCAGGGCACCTTCCCAAAACACCAATGTGAAAATAAAGAATGACGAATACTCAAACTCCCTTGGCAGGAGCGAGATCCCATAAAATGAGATGTTCCTTTCTTTATATGTGCAGACGGCGGCGGCAGCACTGATGTTGAGTGTAGGAACAACATTTTGGACTTTTGTTGTCCCTGAAAAAAGGCCTTTGTAGTGGATGCTCTGTGTGGTGATGGTGGTGGTGGTGCTGCCGCTGCCGCTGCTGGCAGCTTTCCTGACTAGGCCTTGACAACCAACAGGCTCCCCCAGCTCCCCATGAGCACTTTATAGCTCTATAAGAGAGCCAGTGTGGTGTAGTGGTTAAGAGCGGTGGACTCGTAATCTGGTGAACCGGGTTCGCATCTCCGCTCCTCCACATGCAGCTGCTGGGTGACCTTGGGCTAGTCACGCTTCTCTGAAGTCTCTCAGCCTCACTCACCTCACAGAGTGTTTCTTGTGGGGGAGGAAGGGAAAGGAGAATGTTAGCCGCTTTGAGACTCCTTCGGGTAGTGATAAAGCAGGATATCAAATCCAAACTCTCCTCCTCCTCCTCTTCCTTCCTCTATAGAATGTGGCCCTCCAGACCTCTCCAAACCTGGAGGTGGAGAGAGGCTGCGGCACATGAGGCACCCGGCCGTAGCAGGCCCTGCCCCCCTCAAGGGCACGCCCCATGGAGGGTTTAGAGATGGGTAGAAGCTGGGTTGGGTTGCACCAGTTGCACTGGAGTAGATCAGCAAGGCTTGCTGACTCCCAGTTGTACAAAACCAGCGGCAACAAAATGACTCTCCCCCATCCCACTGAAATCAGAAGGCTAACCAGAGGTTGGCTTCTGTGCATGAGGACTGTGAGATCAGCTTAGCTCTCATACAGATTCAGAGGCACCTTGCTCTTTAACTTTCATGGGTTTTTTTTGCACCTGGCTCCAACTGGTGGTCTAGTTAAAGAAGAAAACAACGTAGATCAGCCTGAAGTCTGTCCACTGCTGCGGATTACTGGGAGTCAGAGGGCGAGGCAGTGTTAGGGTGGGGCTGGTGCAGCGCAAACACATCAGCAGAGCCCATCTGGCAGATGTTCACCACGCTGACCTTGCTGCCATTTCTCCATCCCAGTAAGCCGCAGTGGCATAGGGGATGGGAGATCAGGTATGCACCCCCACCTCTTGCTATTGGAGCAACCACTTTGGGGTGCTTTTGGTATCTCTGTTCCGAATAAGAGTAGCGACACACAAAGAGGGCATGAATGTCTGCTGAGTGTTGCTAAGCTTATGCTCAGAGTGAAGCATGCTTGCAATTTTAATTTGGAGTGGGGTGGGGGGAGACCGTGTGCCTCCATTAGCGGAAGTTTAGGAAAGACTGGATTAGATTCACTTGTTTTAGGTTCGTTTAATAAAGCCAACTTACCCACTAAATCCCATTCTCCGTTGGATATGTAATTGGAAATATCAGCTTCAAGCATCTGCAGATCAAGCAGCCAGCCATTGTGTGTCCAAGAGCCAAACTTCAAATCGCATTTCTGCACATCAAAAGGAAACCAGCGGACATCAATGTAGCATGTGCTCTTCAAGATGCCTGTAAGTAATTAGAAACGGGCATGTAAATGTTTCTAAAGGGGGAAAGCGGTAAGATCTTAAAGGCAAGAGTGGAAGGGGAATGAAATTGCAGTCATATCAAGAGTTCAAGGGAGCAGACAGCTTTGAAATGCATTCCAAATTGATCTGCTAACAAATGGTGCTTATAATTCTGCATTTCAGTCATGGTCTTCAGAGGACCATCTGATGAAAAAGCTGATTGAAAATAATACCTGGCACCTCAGTTAAGCTGCATGGAGGCCTCCAAGAAACAGGTCTCAGGTGCTTTAGCTGCATTGCATCTACTTTAGGGGCTGTGTGGCGTATCAAACCACCACAAACTAAACAGAGAGCAACAGCAGAATTGCTAATTGTGGCAGTCATTCATACTGCCAAGCAGATGTTCTTAATTGTAGTAATGCTTTATGCTTCCCACTTCACTAGGAGGTAGGAAATGTCAAAATGGTCAACTTTGTGGGGAGAGACTCCTTCACGCTATTCTTACAGACTTGGGCCAGGTTATCTTAAAGATTACCTCCTCCCATATATGCCACCTGAACCTTAAGAACATCTTCAGAGGACCTTCTCCATTTGCCCCCTCCAAGTCAGCTGAAGCAGTTATCAAGTGCAGAGCCTTTTTGGTAGTGGCACCGTTCCTACTGAACGACATTCCAGAGAATCTTGCCTGGCCCAGCTCACCTAACCCTGCTTTATACATGATTAGAGCAGATCCTGGTTAAACACACACGAATTGGGCATGATCACATGCACTTTGATCAGCTGTGAAAATTGCAACCTGCTCATAGTCCAACTAAGTTCCATGGATCGTACTACTTTTGCAAACTTCTGTTTACTGCATATCACCAAACGTTCTCCAAGTCTGTTTCAAATTGCAACTGCAATGCTTCTTCAACAAACAATGGCAACAAAGACACTTTGGAGTGTGTGCTGACATTTATAAAAGAGCATATAATGGCCATATATTCCCTTGGAATTTATTTCATTTTCAACTTGCTCTCCACTAAAAACCAGACATCCACCCCCCCCCTGTCTTTGATTTACTTTGCTTTCCTCGAGGGGCTGTCTGCTCCGGCATAAATGATTCATGTGACACTAGTCGAAAACTATGTAAGGGATTAATATTTATCACGTATTATTTGTCATCTAATTATTTCATGTTCCGCCAGTTAAAATCAGAAGCAGAAAGGAGAGAATAACAAAATGCCTCAAAGGTGCTGTTTGTTGTGTAACTTGTGGTGGTGGACAATTAGCTTGTTTTTGTTCGATAGTCAAGTTTTATTGGCTGTTTTGAATGTGCAGAGACTCGATTATGCTAGACTATTACATGCTAGTGACAGTTGGCCTTTCATCACTTGATTGGCAGGTGGAAGAGAGGTAGGCTAAGTAGCCAGGGACACTCTGGTCTGGGTCCTGGCTTCTTCCTTTCCCATTTCTGAGATGTCTCTTCCCTCAAGCAAAGGTGGCAACTTGGCTGAAGGGTCTAGAAGTGGAGGGAGGTCTCTCCTAACCCTGCCCTGTCTCTCAGGCTGCATACACACCCAGTGCCGGATTTACGTACAGCCATACCTTGGGTTACAGACGCTTCAGGTTGCGTCTTTTCAGGTTGTGTCCTGCGCCAAACCCGGAAGTACCTGAACGGGTTACTTCTGGGTTTCGGCACTCGCCAACAATACCAACAATATATCATTTTCATATAATTTTCTCTTAAACCATAACAGGCTGTAAATTTTATATCCAAATGTCACAATCGTTCCCATGCTTCCATATCTATCTTATGACCGATATCTATTGCCCAGAGTATCATTGAGGATTTTACTTGCTCATCCTTTGTCATTCTTAATACTCTCAGGCACGAACTTCATTAAAGGTTTGTGCAGTTGTAATTAAAGCATAGACTAACAATACAGTTTAGTTTAAGCCTTCTAATCCACAGTCACATATATGAATTCCTGATCCAGGAGATAACTCAATATATTAAAAGCCTCTTACCTGGAGGGATATACTGGCAAGATCCCGAATAGTTCACTAGAACATTTGTGTGAAACGTCGCATCAAATCTCTCGTCTGCACTACAAAAGACAGCAGAAAAGGTACGTGGAGTGCTGCTTACTGGTTGCATTGTAAAAGATGATCCTATTGTTTTTAGTAAGGCTTTAAACTGATTGAAGATCTCTGTCACCATTTTTTGTTTTGTTTTTTAACGTTTTCAGTGGAAGTATTGGAATAAATAACTCAAAATCATTGGCTACAGGAGGATAAGTGAATGCTGCTGCGAATGACACAATACAGGCTGAACTCTGATCCTTTAAAAATGCATGATCAGCTGTAATTACTTCTTCCACCCCACAAACAGATATACCTGTATACAGTGGTACCTCGACTTACGAACGACTCGGCAACAGAATTTTTCGACTTACGAATGGGGCAAATGGCTGCACGCTTACGAATTTCTAGACATCCGAACGGAAACCGCGGTGGTTTTAGATAGGGTTTTTTCAACTTACGAATTTTTAGATGGTGTTTGACTTACAAATTTTTAAGTTTCCAATGCATTCCTATGGGAAATCGCGTTTCCAATGGCGCTTTTCGACTTACGAAGGTGCCTTCGGAATGGATTAAATTTGTAAGTCAAGGCACCGCTGTATATATTTATTAATTGCAGGTCGCTCATGTAGAATTAGGATTTTACATATTTTCACATGGTGAATCTGAATTTCACTTCCCCCAAGTGATTAACAATGGGGTTCTAACCAAAAGTCAAAAAGATGGCCAACATGGCTGTTCTAAATGGCAATAAAATCCAGATCTATATAAAATTAGGCATAAGGTGCTGAGTGCCAGAATCATGGCAGAAATGACCAATATAAAGCAGTTTAAAAAACAAATCCTCTCCCTCCCCCCACATTTGTCTTAGAATCATAGAAGTCCCCCTTCAGTTTGGTTCAGTTGCTACATTACTATACAAAAGGACATTCAGTTTCAGCACCTGAAATACACAAAACCCAACCTTCAAATCTAATTCTACTCAAACACCTACAAACAAGAAGAACCAATTTGCCTACCACTGGTGATGGCCAAAATTGTTTCAGACAGGTACTAGAAGCAGTACTTTTAAAGATTTCCTGTTTAAAGTTTAAAAATTGCAACAACAAAAGACAAGTCAGCAGCCACTGCATATAGGAAAAATGGTTATCCTGTTCCATACATCTAAGAGCTATAACCCCCTTTTATATCGGCTGCCACTTGGCATTGCTTGAGCTTCTACTTTTTTAGATCAATAATTTTGTACTGCTATATTAACAATGGCTTCTCTATAACTCACCTTGGGAGTCTAAGGACTGAAGGCGAGAACAGCAATGCTTTAAGTAATAAATGAATAAATATAATGGGCTCTAATCCTGACAAGGCTTCTATGACAGTGACTTGGTTTGCCAGTGTTAGGTCTTGTGCCATTTGCCCCATCCTCCAACATTACTTTTTGGTCTACAACGAAGCTTAAGAGCAGGACTCCAACTGAAGGATCATACGTTGGAGGGCTTAGTCAACCCAATAAATGAACATTTTGGGAATAACAGGGTGGTTCTCAGCCAAATTACACACGGCAACGAAAATGTAGAATTCCAGTTGCAGGGAAAGTGTTGGATGCGTTCTCCTCCTTTCACTCAGTTTGGTTTACTTCGAATTGCAAAAGAACAAGGCTCATCACGTTGTGCTATTTGATGGCTCATTCTTGCAGAATTGCAATCATGACCCCGGAGCTTAATAGAGCCACGTCAATTTCCAGCTGTTCTTCAGCATGCTCGGTTTTTTAAAACAACCTCAAACATGCCTTCCTTACCTGTTGTACAGAAGAATGTCTGGTACCCAAATTTGATCAGATGGGAATCTTAAATTCTGAACTCCTGGATATTCATACTGATCCCATGACAAATACGTGTCCATCCAGGACTATGGAAAAAGATGGTTTTGCGATTAAAGATCATAGATGCTGGAAAATCGGACCCAATGCTTTCCGAAATAATTAGTACAGTATGGATAATGCCAACGATAGCAGGTGAGGTTTATCATTGATGGGGCACAATGGTACTCACTCCTCTAAATTTTCTTTCACAGATTCTCCTCAGCAGTGCTCTCAAGCCCCTGCTTCTTCTACCATGCCTTTCCGGGACAATGTGCCTGTCCTCCCTCCCTCTAGGGGCCACAATATTTCAGCCAATGGCAGGCAGAGACTTTCTACCTGCCCCCAATCCCAAGAAAAGCTCAGCAAATCCACATCAGAGGTTTCACCGCCGCCACCAAACACTGAGGCTGAAACAGCACATGACCGTGATAGATCCATTCGTTTAAACCCATATCTGCCCCCAAACACTTACAAAGCAGGGAGAAATCCAATGTTCTGTACAAAAATAACACAAGTGGAGCTGAAACTTTCCCCTCAGTGCCAGATTAAACCCTGTGGAGACCCCTAGTAGGCAGTCAATAATTTGGGGTTGCCCCTCGCAAATTATCTTCTAATATGTTTTTGATTTGACCAACCAGCCATTTTAACGAACCAATTTCAAGATCAATTCAATATTATTTTGATCTGTTGTTGTGGGACCCCTAAAAGGTGCGGGGCCCATAGGCCAGGGCCTACTCTATTTGGTAATGCGGCACTGTTTCCCCTACACTGTTTCCCTTACTCCTCATCAGTCTCTCTCCCAGTATAATTTCCTATGCATTTAGATCCAATACCAGAAGTGATCCTGACAGAGATGAACGGTACTTTAGGAAACTGAGAGACTAAGCAGGCTGTGTGCAGTGGGTTAGCTCTTTTGACCTGTGACTTTTTTCGCTTTCTATGTGATTGGGGCTGATCTGGATTCAGCAAATCTGCCACTATGACAGGTGGTTTGAGCTTGAGTGCCAGTATAGCCAGCTGTAGAGTTGGTCCGAGGCAAGCGGAGCTGTCCATCTCTGCCGCTTCTACTCTCCCTAAGTACAAGCTTTCCCAACGTATATTTGGAGCTGTGAAAGACCACCACCCGACATGCAAAGGGGCTTTTGTTCACCAATCATGGACTGCATGGAACAAGTCCTATATATCGTAGGGAAATCAGAGGCACGACAGCCACCAAACATGGGAGTCACGTGATCAGCTCTCCCTTCCCCTGGTGTTAATAGCCAGTGGAGCCTTCCCCAGCCCAATGCCCTCCAGACATTTTGGTCTAAATGGCCCATTAGGTAAAGGTAAAGGTACCCCTGGACGTTAGGTCCAGTCACAGATGACTCTGGGGTTGCGCGCTCATCTTGCTCTATAGGCCAAGGGAGCTGGCGTTCGTCCGTAGACAGCTTCTGGGTCATGTGGCCAGCATGACTAAGCCACTTCTGGTGAACCAGAGCAGTGAACAGAAACGCCGTTTACCTTCCCGCCAGAGCAGTACCTATTTATCTACCGTGTTTCTCATATTATAAGACACGTCTTATATTTATTTTTTCCTCAAAAAAACACACTATGGCTTATTTTCAAGGGATGTCTTATTTTTTTCCTCCTCCTCCTGCCGCGGCCGGCATTGCTGCTGCGCCTATCACTATGTCTTATTTTCGGGGTATGGCTTATATTCCTTGAATGCTTAAAAATCCTGCTATGGCTTATTTTATGGGTATGTCTTAAAATATGAGAAACAGGGTACTTCAGTCTAATATATTACTCTACAGGTTGCTAAATTCCTAACAGCCGTCCTCTCGTACAAGAGACGGAATGGAATGTTAGCAGATTATTTATAGTTATAAGAATTTTCTATAATGCCATCTGATATTGATTTTAGCGTAGTGCCTAAATTTTTAATCATTATCTTAAACTGTTCTTTTTAATTGTTAATACTTGTCCTTGTGAGCTGTGAATTGTGTTTTATTATTTGTGGCTTGAACGAGTCCGCTGTTTTATTTGATTTATTTTGTTGTGTTGTGTTTTATGATGGGCGTAAAGCCAAATAAACTTCCTGATTGATTGATCTACTTGCACTTAACGTGCTTTCGAATTGCTAGGTGGGCAGGAGCTGGGACCGAGCAACGGGAGCTCACCCCGTCGCGGGGATTCGAACTGCCGACCTTCCAATTGGCAAGCCCTGGGCTCTGTGGTTTAGACCACAGCGCCACCCGCGTCCCTAAACGGCCCATTAACCCCTGCAAAAACATTCTGGTTGGGGCTGATGGGAGCTATAGTCCAAAGTGTCTGGACAGCACTAGATTTGGGAAGCCAGGTATAGTAGAACATGTCAGTTTTCTGCATCATTATGATTATGATTATGATAATTTCCCTTTCTGCCTTACACTCCCTCCGCTCCGTATCAGTGGCTGCTGCTGGCGGGAGGAAGTAGTAACGTAGGAAGGTTAAATGTGGTGGTGTCTATTATTATTTATTAGACATACGTAGTTGCCCATCAGTGAACATTCCCCATGAAGCTTACAACAAAATATTAAGAACTCAGTATACCACAATAAATTTTTTTATAAAAAAACACTGTAGTAAACAATTTATAAAATCCTTAGACAGAAGATGGCTTAAGGATTTCATGGCCAGGATTCAAAACATAGTTTAAAAGCCTGGGTGAATAATAAGATCTTCACCTGCTACTGAAAATACCATGTAAAAGGCACCAGGCAGGCCTCTCTAGGGAGGCTGTTGTTCCATACCTGAGGTGCCAGCACCAAAAATGCCCTTTCCTTGATAGGTATCAAGAAAAGGGTCTTTTCAGTAGTGGCACCTCAAGTATATAACTATATAAATTCATGTTACAGAGGGGGAATTGAAACTTGCATCTACAATTTTCAACAGCAGTACAGTATAGACTTAAGGGACGCAGGTGGCGCTGTGGGTCAAACCACAGAGCCTAGGGCTTGCTGATCAGAAGGTTGGCGGTTTGAATCCCTGCGACGGGGTGAGCTCCCATTGCTCGGTCCCAGCTCCTGCCAACCTAGCAGTTCGAAAGCACATCAAAGTGCAAGTAGATAAATAGGGACCGCTACAGCAGGAAGGTAAACAGTGTTTGCCAGAAGCGGCTTTGTCATGCTGGCCACATGACCTGGAAGCTGTACGCAGGCTCCCTCAGCTAATAATGCGAGATGAGTGCGCAACCCCAGAGTCGGTCACGACTGGACCTAATGGTCAGGTCCCTTTACCTTTACAGTATAGACTTAGCCTTACGTTTAGTTTCGCTCAAAACTTCATGTGGAAATGAGTTACTCAGTGCTCTGACATCAGATAAGATCAAATAAGAAATTATTATTATTATTATTAATATTAATATTATTATTATTATAGCACAACAACATTCCAAAATTCATTTTCTTCTCCATTCTCTTTTTTTTCTCCATATGAAAAATGTTTTAACAACCTGTCGCATAGTTTGTATTGATTAACGGCAAAATTACTTACCATCTGTAGCCAAGCATTTGTTATCAAGACCTGGTTCTTTTCATCCTTAAAGAAAAAAAAGTGGGAGAGGGGAATGATGAAAATAAACAGTTTTTGTCAAAGTATGAATCATTTCATTTATATTTCATCCATGTTAGTTCTTGGAAAGATAACCAAACACACATACAGACACACACACACACACACACACACACACACACACACACGGTAGAGTTTAGAATCACCAGTTTCTGGCATTTAAAAAAAGATTCAGATAATGAATAATTCGTGGTTGCAATTAATGCTACATAGCTTTCATTTGAAGTGCACCAACACTCCTGTGCCACAGAATCCAGTCATGAAGTGTTCAGCCAGAGGCCATTACAAAACATAAAATATTAAAAATAAGAAAGAGAGTGGCAAAATGAAATCAATAACATACAGTCCAAATTTAAAAAAAAATATGGACACAATCTAGCCAAAGTTAAGCACCTTTGAGGCCCACTGAGAGAAATAAAAATTGATTTCAAACCTCTGAAATCAATAGGATGTAGAAGTGCTTGACCTCAGTGGAACATGTACCATAATTCTAACACAGAAGTAAAGGTCTGGGCTTAATCCACACTGTCCCACACCTACAGCTCACAGGGAAGGGGGATGAAAAAACCTACCAATATAAATGTTCAGACTGCATGAGCCAACGTTAGGGAATCTGTGATCCTCCTCATCAGGGGTAGCCAAAGTTGTGATCTCCAAAAGTTGTGGGCTAGCACTCCCAAGCAGTCCCAGGCAGAGATGATGGGAGTTGTAGCCCACAACATCTGGAGGGCATCACATTGGCTACTCCTGTTCCAGATGTTTGGGACTCAAATTCCCATCAGCCCCAGCCAGCATGGTCCAGAATGTTGGGAGCTGTAGTCCGACAACATCTAGAAGGTCACAGATTCCCCATCCTTCAAGAAGCGTATGAGGGTGGGTGTGCATGTGTGTGTACACACACACACACACACACACACACACACACACACAAACCTATGGTACTGAAATATACTCGGAGTCGAGAGTGAATTTCATGCTCTTTATTCAGCTCATAGTCATCAAGGAGGAGAAGAGAAGACGAATCCCTCTTTTCCCAAAACCATCTGCTTATATACATTATTTACACAATGGGCCTTGCGTGATTGGCTACTTCAGGGCTACACCTGTGGGCCAATTATATTGTGGATTGACTTCTGCCTGCAGCCTGATTGGCTGCTCCTACAGGCCAATCAGGTAGCAGATTCACTTCTGCCAGCCGCCTGATTGGCTGCTCCAGCAGGCCAATCAGGTTGCGGATTCACTTCCACCTGGAGTTGGATTGGGTAGCTCCCGCTGATTCTGAATCCTATTGTTCTAGGATTCAGCTCAGTACATAACAGGTACATTGGCAGAATACCACACCACTTACTACCATTAAGAAAGGAATCAACTCTTACAGTAAACACAAACCTTGCATCTTCATTCTGTTTTATTTATTGCATCAGAGGGCCAGCCCAGCCATTCTGCAGAGTTTTTGGGTTTCGTGATAGGGTGGCAAATTGTTAATGTACCATTACTGGGTTGTTGTTTTTAGTGTGGGACAGGGGAGAGGCACTGGTGGGATTTTCTGCCTTTTGTTCCAGAAATAAAATAAAAAAAATCCAAATAGGTAGTTGAACTATGTGACTGCTCTCCACGTTCCTCAGTGATATTGTCCTATAAGGTTTGCATCATCAACACCTGAATGTCCTTTAAGATACAGTCAAACCTCAGTTGTTGAACGTAATCCGTTTCAGAAGCCTGTTTGACAACGTTCGACAACCAAGGCGCGGCTTCCGATTGGTTGCAAGAGCTTCCTGTACTCAGGGGAAGCAGCGTCGGACATTCAGCGTTCGAAAACTGGAGCTGATCAGGAACTGAGATTTTGACTGTACCCTGGTAGATCAAGGGCCACATTCCAAATATGTTAGACATCACAGGTGGTTGTGGGAATCATGTATGGAAGTCCTGGCTTCTTAATTAAAAATAATTGCTTTAAAAAAAAAAGTGAGCCACACTCCAACCAAAACAATGCACATTTCAAGTCCCAGTGATTTCAGTAGAATGGATTTAAACAAGTAGGCTACTTGACTCTCCCATTAAAATCAATGGTGCTTAACACTGACTTAATGATATCATTGTTGGTGGGCACTTCCAGATGGGTTTTTATTGTGGGATCAGCGCTTTTCATGCATACAAGGTTTTCTGCAACGTCCACACAATGTCATTGGCATCAAAATGCCAGCCTGCATTGCGGAGAGGTGTTCTTAGGCCAACCCTGGTCTACAGGGTTGGGCATAGCCAGCTTTTATAGCCTGTGGACTGCCCAGAGTGAATCCTCTTCCAATCCCCACCCACCCAGTGAGTGGGGTGGTATTTGCTTTCCCTTTTATATTAATATATTACCGTAAAATGTTTTGCATTTTGCATTTTAAAATTCTGTATTTCTGGACTGCATCTAATGTTAGTCATGCCCAAAATGGACCAATTGAAATCAATGGGCATGACTAACCAATCCATTAATTCCAGCAAGTCTATTCTGAGTAATTCTTAGTTGGACACAACCTTCCCCCTCCAAGAGCCGTCATCCATTTTAATACAAAGAACATACCAAATAATAGACTGTTTTTCCAATTCCAACTTTGGGGAAACTTTGAAGTGCATATGTGCTTATTCTCATGTCCAGTTGCTTTTGTTTCATTTATAATGCAAGCATAACTCAAAAGGTTTATGTACTCCTGTTTTAGCTGCTAATAATCTGAAATTTTACAACAAAATCCTTTTAAGAATTTCCCCTCGCCTTCCTCCTTATTTCGTAAGATCTCCATCTTTGAGAAAATGGAAGATCATGTATCCCTGTGACTAACAGCTTCACTGGAGCAAGGTACCATAACAGCAGACTAAAACACCCTGGGATATTGGCTCAGCTTTTACTGAGGTGGTTAACTTATATCTTAGCTTTACCAATATTCAGATTTCAGGTAGGCCTTGCAGGGCCAGCCCAAAACACTTGGCTTCCTAAGGCAGAAAAGGAAACACTGTCCTTCTAGTCAAGGTGCTGAGCATTGAAATCTGGCCAAGGTATTTTGACACTTGAGGCAGGAAATCCCAAAGTGTTCTTCCCCTAGGAGTAACAATACCACAGGAATAAGTCAAACAACACAAAGCCAAAAGCAGTTCACTCTGCCAAATGGTAGAATTGGGTCCTTTCAAATAAACGAATGCTCCTCAATCAAAACTAAACAAATCCTTGCACTCAGACCCTCCAAGTGCCCCCATTTTTCAGGGACAGTCCTGGATTTACAGAAGCTATCCTGGTTTCTGATTTGATCCCGGAATGTCCCGCTTTCCTTAGGACACCCCTATTTTCATCAGAAAAATGTTGGAGGGTATAGAGTTATCAAACCCCTGAGCCATCTGAAGGCAGCCCTGTATAGGGAAGTTTTTAAAAATTGTTTAATGTTTCATTATGTTTTTATATATGTTGGAACCAGCCCAGAGCAGCTGGGGCAACCCAGTAAGATGTGTGGGGTATAAATAGTAAAAAATATTATTATTATTGTTGTTGTTGTTATTATTATAATAATATAAAGGTAAAGGGATCCCTGACCGGTAGGTCCAGTCACGGATGACTCTGGGGTTGCGGCGCTCATCTTGCTTTACTGGCCGAGGGAGCTGGTGTACAGCTTCCGGGTCATGTGGCCAGCATGACTAAGCCGCTTCTGGCGAACCAGAGCAGCACACAGAAACACTGTTTACCTTCCCGCCGGAGTGGTACCTATTTATCTACTTGCACTTAACGTGCTTTCAAACTGCTAGGTTGGCAGGAGCAGGGACCGAACAACGGGAGCTCACCCCGTCACGGGGATTTGAACCGCCGACCTTCTGATCGACAAGCCCTAGGCTCTGTGGTTTAACCCGCAGCGCTGCCCGTGTCCATTATTATTGAAAATTCAATCATTATTATTGAATAGGGTGTCCCTATTTTCATCAGAGAAATGTTGGGGGGGAATGTGCACATAGAAACTGAGCATACTTGGGAGAAGGATCTCTCTGTTCTCTTCCCATCCAGCCCTTTCCCCCTCTTTCTTTGCTTAACATTCAGCTTGAAGAAGAATTCTGATGAACTTGAAACCTTCCCACTACTTTTGGCTGGAGTGACTACTTTGGACACCATACTTCAAACCACATTCAAAGTACACATCACAAAGGAATCCTGGGAACTGCAGTTTATTCACTCATGGAGCACCCTTAAAAACTGCACATGTGCTTTAAATATACGCATCACAAATAAATAACACACATCTGAATGAACGTTATATAAGCTAATTTGTAAGTACTGAGCCACATTCACAAAAAATGGCTATAATTTAAATAGAAATACATTGTCCAGAGTGCGGAAGCACCTGCTCAGTCTGTTCTCCAACTGCTCACTTTTGAGGGGCAATTTCTGAACAGTTATTTATCTTTCAACTGGGCTTTGACTGGACAGCCCTCCAAATGTAGGACTGTCCTTGGTTTAAACAAAAGGAAATGCGGTCATAATAAAGTTATCACGCTTGAATTAGAAATCATATGGATTTTCCACTACAGCAGAATAACTGCAAAAAAAAAAATTGCTCTTTTTTTTACCATTCTATATACTGCTTCCTCTAGTTTAAGATAAAGGAGCACAATGATTCTATCTCACTTTGCCAATATAGCAGATGTATGTGGATAAGAAGCACTCTGACGTAAGGTCACTTCTAGAGCTGAGCATTATTTTTTTTTAAAAAAAATGTTCAGGTACAAAAGTTTTTTAAAAAATTGCTCACTGCCAGAATCCTAAACAAAAATGCATTATCCCAAATGTCCTTGCCACCTCATAAAGGTAAAGGTCGCGGGGATTCAACCGCTGACCTTCTGATCAGCAAGTCCTAGGCTCTGTGGTTTAATCCACAGCGCCACCGTCGTTGTCCCTTTGCCACCTCATAGAGGTGCCTTATACTGCCTTATTCTGAAGATAGGCCATTGGTCCCTTTAGCTCAATAGTGTCTACACTGAAAGGTAAATGTAAAGGAGCCCTGGATGGTTAAGTCCTGTCAAAGGCGACTATGGGGTTGAGGTGCTCATCTCGCTTTCAGGCCGAGGGAGCCAGCGTTTGTCCACAGACAGCTTTACGGGTCATGTGGCCAGCATGACTAAACTGCTTCTGGTGCAACGAGACACTGTGACGGAAACCAGAGCTCACGGAATCGCCGTTTACCATCCTGCCGCAGCGGTACCTATTTATCTACTTGCACTAGTATGCTGCCGAACTGCTAGGTGGGCAGGAGCTGGGACAGAGCAACGGAAGCTCACCACCGTAGCAGGTATTCGAACCGCCGACCTCCTGATTGGCAAGCCCAAGAGGCTCAGTGGTTTAGACCACAGCACCACCTGCGTCCCTAAAGCCTCCATGACAGGTATTCAGTTTTTTAAAAAAACAACAACACAGCTTCCTATGTTGAGCAGTATTGAAAGTGGAGCTGCAAAAAAAAAATGCCCTATAACATCAGGAGCACAAATGATCGTGAATGCATAGCAAAATGGATGTCCTGAGGACGTCCTTGACTGGAAATGTGTGCGGTTTTCATTATTAGTGTAGCCTTGTATCTTGAAGGTCTTTCCTTTCCTTTCCTTTTCAGTGCCCGAGGTATTCTATCATGTGGTGAAGTGTAATTTCAAGTAGGATCCATGTCAACGAGAGGTTAGGATCCAGTGGCCCCCCAGATGTTATTGGACTACAGTTCCCATCTCCTCTGTCCATTGCGCCTGCGGACTGGGGGCTGGAGACCAACAACAACTTGAGGACCACAGGTGAGTGAGCCCTGATGTACACCATGTTTAAGTAGGGCTGCCACCTTTGTTCTGGCAAAATACAGAGTAGGACAGGGTGGGGTGGTTGGGGGCGATTCCCCCCAGGGGTGTAGGAAGGGGGGATGGAGGGGGCGGTCCACCCTGGGTGCCACTCTGGGAGGAGTGACAAGATGGCCCCTGCCTTCCCCAAGCTGTAGAGCGGCCGAGGGCATGAGCAATCCATACGGGATGCCGCTCGTGCAGCAGTCCATGTGGACGCTGCGCAAGAGCAGCAGCCTGTATGGACTGCACATGTACGGCATCCCGTATGGACACCATGCAAGCGGTGGCCCGTATAGCCACTGCACGTGAGTGGCAGCCCGTACAATGTGCACATGTGCAGCATTCCATATGGAGTGCGCAGACGCGGGGTGCCGCACATGTGCAGTCCATATGGGTAGTGCCACCCCGGGGGTCGGAGAGGGTTCCTCCGCCACTGATCCCCCCCATCTAATGTTGAAATGACTTCAAAGAAATCCTTTTGCAGCCTAATAGGGTGTTCCCTCTGGAATTTGTCACACACAAATACACGAATTTGTAGATCTGCCTGTGCTTGGCTACCCAGAGTTTAAATGCGTGAATGTTCACACACCCTTTCAAACTCCTGCATTTGGAGAAGATCCCTAACTAGGCAGAGAGAGAGAGAGAGAGAGAGAGAGAGAGAGAGAGAGAGAGAGAGAGAGAGAGAGAGAGAGAGAGAGAGAGAAGACCTGAAATACAGGACAAAACTCTTATCATACAGGACGTAGCATTTTACATTGAAATACGGGAGAATCCTGTATTATATAGGTGACAGGTGGCCATCTTTTGCCATCCTGTAAAGTTGTCCCTATATGGTTGAATTTATGGTCAAGTGAAGAAGGCAAGTGCACAGGCTTCCTGTCGTGCCGCGCAGCCATTCAGTCGGGTTTCAGTTCAGCTGAGCTGAAACCGACGCGTCAAGGACTGGGCGCCCTGCTCCGGCGAAGCGGGCGCCCTCAGAAATCTCAAGAGGGGCTTCTTGAGAACATGGACGGTCCGGCAGCGCAGTTTTGCGGGCTCCCCCTTCCCCGGAAAGGCTTAATTTTGAGCCCCCGAGAGCGAGGGGGTCGGAGCTGCAGCGCTATGGTGGACACAGCACTCTCCTTGACAGCGTGAAGCCGCAGGACTGAATGGCAACAGCGGGCGATTCTTCCTAACAAAAGGCTAAAGAATGGACCGTGAGTACTTAGGATATTAATCTGATTTAATTTGGAATAAATTGGCCACGGATAAGGGGTTTAAAAGAAGGAAGCCAGCCCCTTTCTACTGATTGAAACGGCAGCAGCAAAAGTTACTGAAGCCGCAAAGACTTTTTTCTTTCTAAGACTCTTTCTGGAGAGCTGTCAAACCTCCCCCATAGAGAGGGGGGGGGAGACGATTTAGGTGTACTTAGAGAGCAATTAAGCAATTAAGCAATAAAGATCTAAAGGGAGTCATTTGCTGGAAACGGAGGACCTGTCAGCTCAGCCAGAGAATAGAGGCTTTGTTAGTGTAACAATGCCTCAAAAGAACTGAAAAAGAGCTGTTGAAGTCTGCCTCTTTTTAACTATTTGTAAAATTGGAGACAGTGTTATTTGGGAGTTAAGGACTTGCCACATTGTTGGAACTAAGTTATATTAAGAAGACTGCAATAGACTTTGTTGGATTTTGACTATACCCCTATGGACAGAAAGAAAGTACTTGCCGCCTGTGAGAAAGGAGCCTGATTTCCAGCACCTACCCAGTTGTTTGGGTTACAAGAAGGTTTGATGACCTTGGGAGCCAGCTGGGGGAAAGTGAGTGTTTTCCAGCATTGCAGCCTCTGTTGGTAATACAGGGGTGTTTCGAACTAAGAGGAAACGAAAGTAAATTCCAGCACGTTGGCTGCTGTGTGGATTACAAAATATTTTGGGTTTTGGAGAAAGAGAAAGTGTGTTCCAGCACATCAGCTGCTGTGTGGATTACAAATGACTTTTGGTTTGGTTGTGGAAGAACTTATGTGATTTCCAGCACGTTGGCTGCTGTGTGGATTACAAAATAATTTTAAGGGCAGGAATCCCACTGGTCTAGCACGCTAGCTGCTAAGTGGATTATAAAATTGGGGACTCTGCAAAGAAGGCATCTCTTTGGAATTAGAGACATAATAATTGCATTGTGGATTACAGTTTTCTGGCTTGGAAAGGCACATTAGCTGCCTGGTGGATTACAAATTATTTGGCAATCATAAAGGTGGAATATATAAATAAAAAATGTCGGGCACCGACAAAAAAATGCAATTGAGAAGGGATTCTAAAGATCAAGCTTTTCAAGAGCAAATTTTGGAATTTATGAAAGAAAATAAGCAGAGTCTACAAAGTTTAACTAAAGAGGTAAAAGCCACCACAAAGTGTCTCCAGGAATTTAAAGAAGAATTTGGTGTGATGAAAAAAGATCTTCAGGAAGTTAAAACACAGGTCTCTGGTTTAAATGTGAGAGTAACAGACATTGAAACAACTAAGCTAACAGACTTAGAAAAGTTGCAGGAAGAAACACAAATTAGGCTTGCTTTTATTGAACTACGGGATAAGGAGAATCAATTAAGACTCAGGAATTTGCCGGAGCTGGAGAAGGGAAAAGGAGATTTGGGAGATTTAATCGCACAAGAATTTTCTGATTGGTGGGGCCTGGACAAAGAAGAGATAAAAGCCACTATTTTGAGGGCTTACAGAGTAGGCCCAAAAAAGAAAAAGGATTCCAATTTCTTGAATGACTGTATAGTGGTTTTTCAAACAAAGGAGCAAAGAGATAAGATACTAGGTCACCACTACCAGAAAAAATTGGAAGTTCTCCAGCATACGGTAATTTTGTTTAAAGAAACTCCTAAATTCTTTTTGGCTAAAAGAAATAAATATTTAGACCTGACAACGATTTTGACGAGGAAAAATATTTTCTTTAAATGGAAATTTCCAGAAGGCCTGGCATTTAAATACAAACAAAAAGAATACAAGATCCGATCGGTTGAGGATAAAAGAAGATTTTTGGAAAGCCACGCAGAGGATTTTAAATCACCAACTGGAGGAGGCCAAGGTTTGGGAGCAGGAGCTGGACCAGGAGCATTCGATTTAGAATTGCTGGCAGGAGCAGGAGCAGGGATTGGCGCTGGACCAGGAGACGAAGATTAAACTTTAAAGTAAAACAAGATGGCGTTAAGAGTACTTTCGTGGAACGTGAATGGACTAAATTCATGCGTTAAAAGAAGGAAGATTTATCATGTAGTTAAAAAACAGAATTTGGACATTATCTGTTTACAAGAGACCCATGTATTTAGGACTCATAGAAGAATTTTACAAAATAAGTTATTGGGCCAAGAATTTATATCTTCTGATAAAGTTAAGAAAAGAGGGGTAGTCATCTATGTAAAGGAAAAATATAACCCTAGACTATTGTTTAAGGATGAAACAGGGAGATATATCGCAGTGGAAATATCTCTGCAAGGCGAAAAATGTTTGATACTTGGAATTTATGCACCAAATGAAGCTAAATCAGACTTTTTCAAGAACATTCATACTGCGCTGTTGGAATATTTGGATTATAAGATCATAATGATGGGAGATTTTAATGGGGCTGTATCGACTATGATGGATAGAACTCAAAGACAAAAAATATCTAATGATGGCAAGCTTCCAAAAACATTCTTTGATTTGGTGGAGAATTTTGATTTAGTAGATGTTTGGAGGCTAAAAAATCCATTAGAAAAAGAGTTCACTTTTTTTTCGGACTCGCAAAAGTCAGGAAGTAGATTGGACTATATTTGGATTACAAAGGACTTATGTCCAAAAGTGACAAAAAGCGAGATATGCCCCAGAACTTATTCAGACCACAACGCAGTTTTAATGGAGTTAAAACAGTACCTGCAGGGTTCTTTTAGATGGAGGATGAATGACTCTTTACTGAGAAACGAGCAGATAAATAATAAGGCCCAGAAGATGTTGAAAGATTATTTTGAATTAAATCTGAACAAAGGACAAAATATTACAATGGTTTGGGATGCCGGCAAAGCAGTAATGAGAGGATTCTTGATTCAACAGAATACAATTTGGAAGAAGAGGAGGAATGAAAAGAAGGAAAAGATTTTAGACAAATTGAAAGAAAAAGAAAAAAAATTGAGAGATAATCCAAAAAGTCAGGAAGTTCAAAAAGAGATAAAAGCTTTGCAGGTGCAGTACTCCCAAATAATAAATGAAGAAATTGAATGGAAAATTAGAAGAATGAAGCAAAGATCTTTCGAATCGGCCAATAAATGTGGAAAATTGTTGGCTTGGCAATTGAAGAAAAGACAAAAAGAGAATACAATTATAAAGATTATGGATGAAGGAAAATCTATTGAGAACCCTGCAGAGATACGGAAATGCTTTACAAAATATTACAAACAGTTATATAAAAGGGAAAAAGAAGATTTAGATGGAATTGAGAAGTTTATAAAAGAAAATGGACTGCAAAAAATTCCAACACAACAAAAGAGCCTACTGAATGGATTGATTACAAGACAGGAGGTTGAAACAGCAATACAAGAATTGAAAAACGACAAAGCCCCAGGACCTGATGGACTTACCTCCAAGTACTACAAAACATTAAAAAACTGGTTGATACAACCATTAATGGAGGTAGCAAATGAGATTTTAGGGGGGGGCAAAGCACCAGAGACTTGGAAAGAAGCTTTTATCTCTCTGATACCAAAACCGGATGTGGATAAGACACAGGTTAAAAATTACAGACCAATCTCCTTACTAAATGTGGATTATAAGATATTTGCTAGTATTTTGGCATCAAGATTGAAAAGGGTGTTGAAAGACTTAATTCATAAAGACCAGGCAGGATTCCTGCCTGGTAGACATATGAAAGACAATGTGAGAATTATAATAGATATTCTTGAGAGATTGGAAGTGAAAATAAACACCAAAGCAATGTTAATTTTTGTAGATGCCGAAAAAGCTTTTGATAATATCTCTTGGAATTTTATGAAAAGAAATTTTGTAAAAATGGAGGTTGGCCAAAACTTTGTTAATGGGATTAATGGTATTTACTCTGAGCAAAGAGCTAAGATTATTGTAAATAATGTGGTCTCAGAAGAGATAAGAATTGAGAAAGGAACAAGACAAGGGTGCCCACTCTCCCCCCTGCTATTCATTTCCGTTCTGGAGGTTTTGTTGAACATGATAAGGAACGATGATGGTGTTAAAGGAATTACAGTGGGTACAAAACAATATAAGTTAAAAGCCTTTGCAGACGATTTAGTACTGACCTTGCAGAACCCTGAACAGAGTGCAGTGAGAGTACTGCAGATAATTCAAGAGTTTGGCAGTGTGGCAGGCTTTAAGTTAAATAAAGGGAAAACTAAAGTACTAGAAAAGAACTTGACATTGCAAGAGAGACAGAATATAGAGGATTGCACAGGACTGAAGTGTGTAAAAAAGGTGAAATACCTAGGAGTTAATATGACGTCAAAAAATTTGAACTTGTATAAAGACAATTATGAGAAACTTTGGAAAGAAATCCAAAGAGATTTGGAAGTATGGTCAAGGTTGAAATTGTCCTTAATGGGAAGAATTGCAACTGTTAAAATGAATGTATTGCCGAGAATGTTGTTTTTATTTCAGGCCCTACCGATAGTTGACAAAATGAAATGTTTTCAAGAGTGGCAGAAGACACTGTCTAAATTTGTCTGGCAGGGGAAGAAACCCAGGATTAAATACAAACTTTTGACTGATGTAAAAGAAAGAGGAGGATTCTCCTTGCCAGACTTAAAGATTTATTTTGAAGCCGCAGCTTTTTGTTGGTTGAAGGAATGGTTTTTGTTAGACAATGATGACTTGTTGGATTTAGAGGGCCATGATAATGCGTTTGGTTGGCATGCATATTTATGGTATGATAAAGTAAAATTACACAAAGGTTTTAAAAGCCATATAATTAGGAAATCATTGTTTAATGTTTGGATTAGATACAAAGATCTATTGGAAAGAAAAACTCCTAGGTGGATCTCACCACTTGAGGCAAAGAAACCTAAAAGGACAAATATGGATGAGAATAGGTTGAAATACAAAGATATCCTGATGGAGGTGGGAAACCACTTTAAGTTAAGGCCATATGAACAACTGAAAGATAGGTTGAGTGACTGGTTTCAGTATGTGCAGATAAATGAAGCATTCAAGCTAGATAAAAAAATAGGATTCCAGACAGAAAAGTCGAAATTAGAAACGGAGTTATTAGAGACAGACTACAAGAATTTGTCTAGAATGTATAATTTGTTGCTAGAATGGCATTTGAAAGATGAGCAAACAAAATCAGTGATGATTGAATGGGCCAAGGACTTGGGTCATAATGTGATGATGTCGGAGTGGGAAAAATTGTGGAAGAAGGGTATGAAATTTACGGCTTGTACTGTGTTGAAGGAAAATTTGATGAAAATGATGTATAGATGGTATTTGACGCCGGTCAAGCTGGCTAAAATGTATCACAAAAGCGACAATAAATGTTGGAAATGTAAGCAGGATGTTGGCTCATTCTACCATATGTGGTGGACATGCCCTAAGATAAAAGGCTTCTGGGAAATGATTTATAATGAGTTGAAAAAGATGTTTAAAAACACATTTTTGAAAAAACCGGAAGCCTTTTTGCTTGGAATAATTGGGGAAGAAATCCCCAAGGACGATGTTAATTTGTTTATGTATGCCACCACAGCCGCTAGGATCTTAATAGCACAATATTGGAAAAAAGAGGAACTGCCTTCGAGGCAGGAATGGCAAATGAAAATGATGGATTATATGGAATTGGCAGAATTGACAGGAAGACTCCGGGACCAAACAAATGACAAAGTTTTAAAAGATTGGAAGAAATTTAAAATATACATAGGGTATGAATTTGAAAACTAGATTTTGAACATCCAGGAAAATAAAGAAGTTAAGGCAATAGGGAAATAATAGAAGATTGAAAGGGAGAAAATATGATAGATGATATAAAGATGAAATTTTTGAAGTGTTAAAGAGACTATATGATGGGTAAGAAGGATGATTTAGAAACTGCTACAGAAGTTTATAAAAAAGAAAATCAGATAGTAGGGAATTGGGGAAGCCAGAGGACAATGAATATTAAAATGGATTAGAGATGATATTTTTTTTTTTGTTGTATTTTTGTATTTTTGTATTTTTGTATTTCTGTATTTTGATGTTTACTTTTTGTATTTGTGTTCTGTATGTGTGTTGATAAAATGTTTAATAAAAAATATAATTAAAAAAAAAAAAGAATTTATGGTCAAGTATTTGAAAAGCACAGCTGAAGGACCCGTGTATGACAGGTGTCCTAACAGAGCGGGGAATGAATAATACACCTCTGTGTGCTCTTTTATTTATACCACACTTGACCTTTATAACAGAACTGGCCTTAAGCCGCTTTGCCAAGTGGCGCCTATTCTGTCAAAAGTGATATGCAAACTCCGATTTAGAGAGCGAAGGAGCATCGGGGTGGTGTGAAACTGTGACAGAAACCTTTGCTGGAACTTCAATTCCCAACAGTTTCACACCTAATGGAAGGTCCCCAGAGTAAAAAGACCAGATGCTGGAATTCCTTATGTGTTGAAAGCCCTCCGTTCATCAAATGCTCCCGGCAGTGAAAATTAAACCTGACACCCAGATTTTTACACTGTCTCTTCTTGCTCACTACTATAAGCACACAGCAGGTCCATTGCCAAGACCGGTGGACTCTGCTCTGTGCCTGCGTAGGTAGCCCTGGGCGGACTGGGTTTCATGCATCATTTCATGGTACGTGGCATCCTGTCAAAATGATTCAAGGGTCCAGAGTTCCTTGCCAAAGGCAGCTGCTTTCCCCACATACATTAAAGGAAATATCTTAATAATAATCCCATGAATACCTTTGATGTCTGGAAGGTAAGTCTGCAAAGTTTCTGAAGCCGAAGGCTTTTGAAGAGTGGCAATGCAACCTTGGAAACACTGCGCTTTTTGCCATCCCTTGGATTGCATGTTGAATCATAGCAGTCAGAAGGAGGGGAGGGAACAGCCAGGCTTAGCAATGGCACTGAATTCAGGTGGAAGATCGGGAAGTGCGGGGTATGAGAGCAACAGGTCTATCTACTCCAATGTTTGTCCCCATCACCTGGTTTTTGACGGCAGGCTGACTGTAAATAGCAGCTTCAGGTGAGGACATCAGTAGCAGGTGATGATGCCTGATGTGTGACAGGCCTCACTCACTGATTTACAGATAGAAGCATAAGTCCATTTTAGCTTCTCTCAGTTTCTTATTGTTCCAGTCTTAAATTCAGTTTGTCTCATCTGCATATGCAAGGCATTTCAGCTAACACGAAGCATTTTTGTGCAGACATTGCTTTAATAGGCATATCTTGGTATACATTTTTTTTGGTCGGAGAACACAACATTTGGAGAAATGTTGAAAGCAAGCTGATTCAGCAAGTTCTAATCAGGTGGTCTCACATTAAAATGCAAACTGAAATGAATTCTTCCCACACTGGGATGTCAGAGAATTCGGGTGAAAATGGAAATGGGAATGAAAATTACCAATTTTCACTTATTAGTTCCATGTCCAGAATGGAAACCAACCTAGTGAATACAATTGGGTTTTGCTGTTGTTGTCAGTTTTTGGACAACAAACACTTCGTAATTTCCCCTGCATTCGCATTGTGTTTACTTTACATGAATGGGTTAGACTGATGACATAATTTAGGTAATTTATGTTATTAATTACATAATTACATAAATTGCATTATTAATTACATAAATTACATAATTCCCCCACAGCAGACAATGATACAAATCACATTGTTTTTCCATGAAAGATGAACTGCAGTGGAAGAGAAACAGTGAGACCTGCGGATATAGGGTGGTATACCAATTTAATAAATAATAATAATTGTGGGACATGCAATGAAGATGCAGTTAAAGGCATATGAGCAGGCCAAGAGGGTTCTCCCCCCCCCCCAGATCAGTTGGCAAACCCAGGCATTTGCAGTGCATAAGAGGCTATGCCACCCCACCTACCTTGCACTTCATGTGCCCCCCTTTTCATATTCAGGCTCCCAGTTGCATACAACTTCCTTATTACATGTGACAATACCTAATACTAGGAAAGTCACGAAATGAAGTGTCCTCTCGCCGACCCTGCATGTCAGCAAAAGCAAACAGCTTCTGGGCAAGTCTGAACCATCAGAGAAATAATCTGCTTTATATAGGTAAGAATAATCATCTGTAGAGGGGAGCTGGGATTATAGAGAGAAATATTGCTAAGAAGTTCACAGCATGTAAGCCGGCATTGCAAGCAAGCGAAATCCAAGGGCACCATCAGCGCCTGAAGACACTGTGACTCAAAAAAATGGGAAAGAGAAAAAGCACCACATCACTATCACCCCCTTTTTAAAAAAAATGCAAAGGAATATAAAGAAAAGTCAAAGCCTGAAAGAAAATATCAACCTGAGAGAGATGTGGCTTGCCACGACAGGAGAAACTTAGGGAAGCTTTTTAATGTGCAGTGTTTTATTATGTTTTTATATGTGTGGGAAGCCACCCAGGGTGGCTGGGGCAACCCAGTCAGAATTATTATTATTATTATTATTATTATTATTATTATTATTATTATTATTATTATTAAGCCCAAGCCATGCTGAGGCTTTTGCTTTTGCTGTTACTTAAAATAACCAATCTCTGTGAAGACGCCTGAATTACTTCATCATTTAACATAACAACAACAACAACAACAACAACAACAACAACAACAACAACAACAACACCATGAAACTCAAAAGAGAAAATGCAGGTTGGAAAGGAATTGTTTTGCAAATAACCAATCCCTTTTGCAAAAAAAATGAGGTGACTCAAAAGAAAAAAAGAAAAACACTCTGTTTAGTAAATCGCAACCCTGAGACTTGCTGCTTGAGCAGCCAGGGTCCCCTGCAGCGAGTGCACAGATGTCTTTTCAGCCCTAAATGCTCAAGCTCTGAGGGCAGGACTTCCTGCTGCAGTTGCTGCTGCTGTAAGGGATGTAGCAGCAGGAAGTCTCTCTCTCTCTCTCTCTCTCTCTCTCTCTCTCTCTCTCTCTCTCTCTCTCTCTCTCTCTCTCTCTCCTGAAGCAAGAACTATGTAAGCAGCTGCTGGAGGAAAGGGCTGCTCAGTTCCTTCCAGTCATCTGGATATACTGAGAGTTCGCTGTGTGATCTGCAGTAGATCAGCAAGGACAGACCTGATTCCCCATAGTTTAACAAGAGCAGTAACACAACAGCCCCCTATTCCCCAGCCCACAATTGTACCCTGCTCTTATGGTGGCCCATGGGAGGCAGGCAAGCAGGACCTCAGCACAACAGCCACCTCTTCACTTGTGATTCCCACCAACGGGTATTTAGAGGCACTCTGAATGAGGAAGTGGAGGTAGAACATAGCCCTGCCTTCCACTACACAACCATTTCCATTATTCCCCAGGAGGATGGAGTGACTACCAAGCCAGCTACACTCTAGAGAGGAAGACGCCTCCTGCATCAGTCTTCGCCAAACTCATGCCCTCCAAATGTTTTGGACTATGGTTGTGCTGGCTGGGACGGATGGGAACCGTAATCCAGAATATCAAGAGAGTAGCAAGTTGGCAAAGGCTGCCCTCAACACAGAATCATCCAATTGTAGAGCTGGAAGGGACCTCCGGGGTCATGCGGTCCAACCCGCTGCAGCACAGAAATCACAGCTAAGGGTTGGTTCACTCAGACTTGTTCACCACTTGGCATCATCATCACCATTTATTATTTATACCCCGCCCACCTGGCTGGGTTTCCCCAGCCACTCTGGGCTGGCTCCCAACAGAATATTAAAAACATGATAAAACATGAAACATAAAAAACTTCCCTAAACAGGGCTGCCTTCAGATGTCTTCTAAAAGTCAGATAGTTGTTTATTTCCATGGGAGGGCGTTCCACAAGGCGGGCGCCACTACCGAGAAGGCCCTGCCTGGTTCCCTGTAGCGACTTGCATACAGGCACCGGCAGAGAGCAAAGCCTACTGTTGGACTTGACATTTGTGAATCGAAAATCCATGAATTGGAAGGCAGGATAGAAACCAGTGGCATGTGGTCAGTTGACTAAGCTAGTCCCCTAAATGTTCCCAGTAAATTAGAGTATTAAAATATTACAGACTGACACCTTTTTCCCAAAGCCAGGAAAACTTTTGCCTGGCATATGGAGGGAGTTGTGATGCTCTTTCAGGGCCCAAGAGCCCTTCCGTCACCTTCCCAAAGCCCAGGAGGGCTCCAGAAAGCCCAGGAAGCTTCTGCCTGGTTTAGAGAGGTAAGTGCGATGCTCAGACATGCAACATCAGGACATTGCCGTGCTTCCCCCTCCACTGCCCTTGCAAGCTGGGATCTCTGGCCCTCATTGTCCTCCAATGAAAAAATTCCCCCTATGTCACTTCACTGCTAGAAGAGAAGAAGAAGAAGAAGAAGAAGAAGAAGAAGAAGAAGAAGAAGAAGAAGAAGAAGAAGAAGAAGAAGAAGAAGAAGAAGAAGAAGAGGAGTTTGGATTTGATATCCCGCTTTATCACTACCCTAAGGAGTCTCAAAGCGGCTAACATTCTCCTTTCCCTTCCTCCCCCACAACAAACACTCTGTGAGGTAAGTGGGGCTGAGAGACTTCAAAGAAGTGTGACTAGCCCAAGGTCACCCAGCAGCTGCATGTGGAGGAGCGGAGATGCGAACCCAGTTCCCCAGATTACGAGTCCACCTCTCTTAACCGCTACACCACACATAAAAAAATAAACACAATCTCCTCAGATGCAGAGCTTTGCAACGGAAGCTGCTAGCACATCATTCAGTTGCAAGTCATCATAGAATCATAGAGTTGGAAGAGACCACAAGGGCCATCCAGTCCAACCCCCTGCCAAGCAGGAAACACTGTCAAATCATCTATAGATTAGTCAGCAAGGTGAGAAATCAGATGGAGGTGGTGATTCTGCACCTAAGCAACGAGATTTGGTCAAAAGCACACGTCACAGATGGAGCCGCAAAATGAACAAACCTCTCGGAGAACCTCTCTTGAGAACGATTTGCCCAGAAGCGTGAGTTGCCAGCCTGAATCACCAGCCCGGTGACTAAAGATTCTACCCTAGTCAGCTGAATATTCTGCCCACTGTCCATCAGTGACTTGGATATGGGTTTCCCTGGTGCAACTTGTCATCTTAAGTATTCAGTGGAACATTTCACACCAAAATTTGCAGGTGCTGCAATAAAGGGAACGAGGCGCCAGCTGTTATTTCTACCCTATTCATTATTCATTGTTATTGCTGCGCCACAAGCGTCAAGATGAGAAGAAGGGGGCTGGTTTTTTGGGGGGGGAGGGAACAAGCAAACCTCAAAGTAGTTGGATTAGCAGTTTTCAAATATAGAAAGGGGGGCAGTGAGCAATTGCTCTGCATGGTCAAGGACGAGGGGTTAAAGGACTTAAAGCTGAAAGAGGCTGAATTGAAGGAAGCCTATTCTAAAGATAGGCGTAAGTCAAGAAACTGAGAAAATTGCCAGAGGAAGCTGTGAAATCCCATCCATCAGAGATTTTTCAGAGAACAGGCGAGACAAACATCTGTCATGGAAGGTATTATGGGCTGATTAAATGCCTATATAAGTTCCTTCCAGGCTTTGAACTTTGCAATTCAGGATACAGTGGTGCCTCGCTTAACGAATGCCCTGCTTAACGAAATTTCCGCTTAACGGAAGGATTTTTCGAGCAGAGGTTGCCTCGCTAGACGAATTCGTTTTATGAAAAATTCGTCTAGCGAATCGCAGTTTCCCATAGGAATGCATTGAAATTCAATTAATGCGTTCCTATGGGCAAAAAAAATTCCAAAGAAAATTCAATGCATTCCTATGGGATTCGCTAGATGAATTTTTCGTTATAAGAAAAGACCCGTGGAACGAATTAAATTCGTCTAGCGAGGCACCGCTGTAAATACATGTTGTGTTAGAACTGTACTTAAGGGGTAACCAACGTGGTGCCGTCCAGAAGTTATTGGACCACAACTCCCATCATCCCTGATTATTGACCATGCTAGCTAACTAGGGCTGATGGGAGTTGTAGTACAAACATCTGGAGGCAACCATGTTGGCCACCCCTGCTATGGTTCCTCTGGCACCATGAAGGTTAGAATAGAAAGTGTCGTCTAATATGTTCTATGTGCTTCTGATCCCCATTTCTTAACACTGCTCATCGACCGTAATAATATAGATTAGAAAGTGCCACCAGAAAGCAAAAACTGCAGCCAGAAATGACATATGTGAATTGAAAACTGATTAATTGAAAGACAGGATATAAATGTTTTTTTTTAATAAAATAAAATAATAACTTCCCTAGAAGCTGTTTGTCACGAGGGGTTATAAGTAATGTACATTCTGTAGACTGGGCCTCTCACAAGATTT
The DNA here is from genome assembly GCF_963506605.1 of Zootoca vivipara. Lineage (NCBI taxonomy): Eukaryota > Metazoa > Chordata > Lepidosauria > Squamata > Lacertidae > Zootoca > Zootoca vivipara. The sequence goes on along the minus strand of NC_083291.1, from coordinate 19,093,161 downwards.
AATATGAGCTTTAAATTGTGTTCCGTTTCAGTTTTTTTAATTGAGTTTTTAATAGATTTTTACTGTTTTGTTTTGTATTTAAATGCTTGCTTGTTATTGCTTTGTGAGTTGTCGAGAAAAGTCCTGTCATGAGTTACATAAAAAAATGCAAGAAATACACAAATCCGGGATCCGGTCCTTGTCATCTCTTGGTAGAAGCTAGGAAAGACCTTGGGGAGCTGCAGATGGATAGAGTAGACCAGGGTTTCCCAAACTTAGGCTTCCTTCCAGCTGTTTTGGACTACAATTCCCATCATTCCTGACCACTGAGTCCCGCTAGCTAGGGACGATGGGAGTTGTAGTCCAACAACAGCTGGCGACCCAAGTTTGGGAAACTCTGATGTAGACAATCCTGAGCTAGATGGACCGACGATGGTCTAGCTTGATCTGAAGAAGCTTCCTTCAAAACTACAATGAGAAGTGGCACAGGATGTTTTGCTATCCTGAGTGGCTGCACTATGTGATTTGAGAAATCGGGTCCTCCCTAACAAGAGGGCACGCATTGCGGTGGGACCCAGCAATCAGGCCTAGGTGTTGGGGCGGGGACAATTGGAGTAGCCACAACACCCTATTGGTGGTCCCTCTAACAGGGAGCAATTGGGCTATGGGCATGCCAGTCAAAGAGTTAGAGGGACCACTATTTAACTGCTGCACATGACCCTGAGCTTCTCTTTTGGGTCTCAGTGCACCGGAACACCCGCCCACCTCTCCCTATATTTAGGGCTTGCACGCATGACTTTGCTATGCCGTCGTGTGTCGCCTGTCTTTGGGACAGGGGCACGGCAGGAATTCTCCCCATTTGGCTGATTTTCTGGTGCTACTTGGGTTTCGTCTGCCGCGTAGCAAATCAGCACAACTTGTATGGTTGGCGGACAGGCTCTGGTCCTTGTTGATAGGGGTGGCAGGATGCCTAGCCATCCCTATGCGAAGGGTATTCCTGTAAAAGGAATCCAAGGACTCATGGTTGGTCTTCCCCGAGCGGGGTTGTGCCCTGAGCCTGAGTTCAGGGCTCATCTGGGGGAGGCGTGGCAGACACCCCTGCCTGTCTCTGTCCCAGGTGTTTACCCAGGGCTGACTTATGGGTGCTGCCCAGAGTCAGCTCTGCCTGCCAATGCTGCAGGAAGCTAGTTGAACCAGAGCCTATGCAACCACTCACTTGATTCGTAATCAATAAAGTTGTGGCCTAAATTCTGCCAAAAACCAAACCAAAAATTTGAGTCCTGTCTGAATTTATTTCTAGGCCAGGTTAAAGGGTCTCCATGCGCAAATGTGGCTCAGGGAACCCTTGCGGCTTGTGGAGGATGGTGATGGGGCACAATTTATGGAATGAGCAAGTTTGAGAAAGTTTGCAGATGACACCAAATTGGGAGGGGTGGCTAATACCCCAGAGGACAGGATCACACTTCAAAATGACCTTAACAGATTAGACAACTGGGCCAAAGCAAACAAGATGAATTTTAACAAGGAGAAATGTAAAGTACTACACTTGGGGGGGGGGTGAAAGGCACAGATACAGGATGGGAGACACCTGGCTTGAGAGCAGTACATGTGAAAAGGATCTAGGAGTCTTGGTAGACCACAAACTTGACATGAGTCAACAGTGTGATGCAGCAGCTAAAAAGCCAATGCAATTCTGGGCTGCATCAATAGGAGTATAGCATCTAGATCAAGGGAAGTAATAGTACCACTGTATTCTGCTCTGGTCAGACCTCACCTGGAGGACTGTGTCCAGTTCTGGGCACCACAGTTCAAGAAGGATACTGACAAGCTGGAACGTGTCCAGAAGAGGGCAACCAAAATGGTCAAAGACCTGGAAACGATGCCTTATGAGGAACGGCTTAGGGAGCTGGGTATGTTTAACCTGGAGAAGAGAAGGTTAAGGGGTGATATGATAGCCATGTTCAAATATTTACAAGGATGTCATATAGAGGAGGAAGAAAGGTTGTTTTCTGCTGCTCCAGAGAAGCGGACACGGAGCAATGGATTCAAACTACAAGAAAGAAGATTCCACCTAAACATTAGGAAGAGCTTCCTGACAGTAGGAGCTGTTCAGCAGTGGAATTTGCTACCAAGGAGTGTGGTGGAGTCTCCTTCTTTGGAGGTCTTTAAGCAGAGGCTTGACAGGCATATGTCAAGAATGCTTTGATGGTGTTTCCTGCTTGGCAGGGGGTTGGATTGGATGGCCCTTGTGGTCTCTTCCAACTCTATGTTTCTATGATTCTATGAATGGAAACAGCTGCAAGGGACCTTTGAGGTGCCCCTGGTAAAACTCATTGGGGGATCAAAATGGCCTTGTCTGAATGCAGATATATGGCTGACAGCAAAAAATTTTAATATATATAAGGATAATTATGAAAAAGTTTGGCTAGAAGTTTTAAAAAATATTGAAATATGGAATAGGATGAACCTATCCCTTCTAGGAAGGATTGCAGCAATAAAAATGAATGTACTTCCAAGGATGTTATTTCTTTTTCAGACAATACCAATAATAGCAGGGACTGCATGCTTCAAAGAACGGCAAAAAGAAATTTCAAGATTTGTCTGGAATGGGAAAAAACCGAGGATAAAAAATAAGATATTTATTGATGTGAATGAGAGAGTTGGCTTCTCAGTTCCAGACTTAAAATTGTATTACGAAGCTGCAACCCTAATATGGATCCGAGATTGGATCAAACTTGATAGAGAAGAGATAACAGACTTGGGAGGACATGATAATAGGTTTGGATGGCATGCCTACCTATGGTACGGGAAAACAAAAATTAATAAAGGATTTCATAATCATATAAAAAGAAGAGTGTTGTTCAAAGTATGGGATAAATATAAAGAACTACAGTATTAGAACCTAAAACACCTTGGTGGTTATCACCTATTGAGGCATTATCACTTAAAATGTTGGGGGGGGGAGGGAGAATGGTCAACATATAGAGAATTGTTAGTAGAACAGGAAGGGAAACTGGAATTGAAAGAATATGAGGAAATAAAGGAACATCTTCAAAGTTGGTTACATCATAGGCAGTTAAAAGATATTTTCAAAGAGGATAATAAGAAAGGCTTTTCATACACGGTTTCTAAATTCCAAAAGGAAGTAATAGAAGAGAACACAAAATTATTAAAGAAAATGTATAACATCCTTTTGAAATGGGAAACAAAAAAATGAGTAAGTGAAATCAGTAATGATTAAATGGGCACAAGACATAGGCCACAACATACAATTTGAAGATTGGACAAAACTATGAAAAGTAAAATTGAAATTCACAGACTGTATATTGTTAAAGGAAAATTATATGAAGATGATGTGTAGATGGTATATCTCAGCAGTGAAACTGGCCAAAATATATAAAAATGAACAGAGGGAATGTTGGAGGCGTAAAGAGGTTGAAGGGACTTTTTATCATATGTGGTGGGATTGTAAAAGTGCTAAGGTATACTGGGAAATGATTTACAATGAATTAAAAAAATGTTTAAAATAACATTTGTTAAACAACCAGAAGCCTTCCTGTTGGGTATTTTAGGACAAGACCTGCCAAAAGAGAAAAGGACACTACTGTATTTATGTATGCAATGACGGCGGTGAGAATACTGCTAGCACAGAATTGGAAGACTGGAGAAATTCCCAAAAAAGAACAATGGCAAGAAAAACTGATGAGTTATGCGGAGATGGCAAAGCTGACACACAGACTTCGTGAAAAGGACAATAGGGATTTTGAAAAAGAGTGGGAACCTTTTATTTTATATTTGCAGAAACAACGGAAGAACATTGATCTGATGGCAGGATTTAAATAAACATTCAAATTTTATGGATAGGGAATAGGTAATGTAATAAAAAGAAAAAGTATGGTATTTGTAGAAGATAGCAGAATATATAAGGAGGTAAATAAATCAGAAACGGAAGCCGAGGGAAGTCCAAAAGATTGGGGGGGGGGGAGATTTATGTACAATTTGTATGTTATAAGTATATTTGTAATGAGAGAAAAGAAAAAATAATAAAATTTTCAATGTAGCTACACACATCTTCATCCATAGGCGTGGAGGGTTCATAACTCTGTGGCAAAACATACGCTATGCAAGCAGGAGGTCCCGGTTTGGGTCTCTGTTATCACAGAATCATAGAATTGTAGAGTTGAAAGGTACCCCAAGTGTCATCTAGTCCGGCCCCCTGAAATGAAGGAATCTTATTTCCTCTTCAAATGGTGTCAGGTAACCAGGCTGGGAATTACTTGTTCCTGAGGCCCTGGGGATCCACAGACAATGACAATAGGCAATATTGCGGTGAGAAGACAGAATAGGTTTGCAGAGCAATGGGCTAAGAAAGACCGTCAAAGTTAGGTAGGCACCACCTATGTGTCTCCTGAATCTCAGTTTGGGGCGTATCTCTTGACTGGTTGTGATTCGTGCAGAGATGCAACGGGCAGCCTCCTCTGTGGAAGGGCAGTTCTGCTGCATGGCCGCATGGCTTCAACCACACCAGAGAAAGGCAGTGGGCAGAATTACCTGCATGTCCAGAGCATTGGATGTAGCAGCCGTCCCCTGCTTACAGGAACATTTCATCCCTACATTATCACAGAACACATCCATTTGCTTGCAACACACTAGGATGCACAACACAAGAACGCCATTTGGGAATTGCTGCCTTGGTGATACTGTAACTCCCCCGGCTGGCAGGGAGTTGGACTGGATGGCCCTTGTGGTCTCTTCCAACTCTATGATTCTATGACTTTCAAGTGATTCCCGAGTCCTGTATGTGAGAGCCCACTCGCGATAAAAAGCAAAAATAGGCAGGTTTTAAATGCAACAACACGGCAGACTCCCACTCTTTCTATAATGCAACCTAGCGTAGCTATATTGCGAGAGGATCAGATATGTAATTACAAATGCAGAAGGGGGCATTCTCCCCCCCCCCTGCATATATACACCAAAACAGCTCCCTTTATCTTTTTATAGTCATTTCCCATTAATACTTTATAAATGAAAAATACTTACTGGAAGGATAATCCTTTCATTTATTGTAGCTTTTCTGCATCGTGTTTTCTGTATGTTTCAATCTTGGCGGCCAAGCTTACACAATGGGAGTTAACTGGTTGGGAAAGATTTGTACAGGATGTACTATAAGGATTATGGTTTTATCCTGTGAATCCAGATGTTAATGTTGGGAATAATGTGCTGACCACTGTATATCATAAGATATTTAGGCTGGGTTGTTGAATCCCTTTTTGAAATCTTGGTTTATTACAAATGTAAAAAAGGTAAAAGACCCACCCCCCCAGACGACTAAGTCCAGTCAAAGGAGACTATGGGGTTGCGGCGCTCATCCCTCTTCAGGCCAAGGGAGCCAGCGTTTGTCCACATACAGCTTTCCAAGTCATGTGGTCAGCATAATAATAATAATAATAATAATAATAATAATAATAATAATAATATATTATTTATACCCCGCCCATCTGGCTGAGTCTCCCCAGGCACTCTGGGTGGCTCCCAATTGAATTTTAAAACAATACAGCATTAAATATTAAAAGCTTCCCTAAACAGGGCTGTCTCCAATGTCTTTTAAAATTAGGATAGCTGCTTATTTCTTTGACATCTGATGGAAGGGCATTCCACAGGGCGGGTGCCACTACCGAGAAGGCCCTCTGTCTGGTTCCCTGTAACCTCACTTCTCGCAAAGAGGGAACCGTCAGACGGCCCTCGGTGCTGGATCTCAGTGTCCATGCTGAATGGTGGGGGTAGAGACGCTCCTTCAGGTATACTGGACCAAGGCCGTTTAGGGCTTTAAAGGTCAGCACCAACACTTTGAATTGTGCTTGGAAACGTACTGGGAGCCAGTGTAGATCTCTCAGGACCGGTGTTATGTGGTCCCAGCGGCCGCTCCCAGTCACCAGTCTAGCTGCCACATTCTGGATTAGGTGCAGTTTCTGGGTCATCTTCAAAGGTAGCCCCACATAGAGCGTGTTGCAGTAATCCAAGCGGGAGATAACCAGAGCATGCACCACTCTGGCGAGACAGTCTGCAGGCAGGTAGGATCTCGGCCTGCATACCAGATGGAGCTGATAGACAGCTGCCCTGGATACAGAATTGACCTGTGCCTCCATGGACAGCTGCGAGTCCAAAATGACTCCCAGACTGCGCACCTGGTCCTTCAGGGGCACAGTTACCCCATTCAGGACCAGGGAGTCCTCCACACCCACCCGCCTCCTGTCCCCCACAAACAGTACTTCTGTCTTGTCAGGATTCAACCTCAATCTGTTAACCGCCATCCATCCTCCAACCGCCTCCAGGCATTCACACAGGACCGCTGTGTGACTAAACCACTTCTGGTGCAACAGGACACTGTGACGGAAACCAGAGCGCACAGAAGCACTGTTTACCTTCCTGCTGTAGCAGTACCTATTTATCTACTCACACTTGTATGCTGTTGAACTGCTAGGTTGCTGGGACCGAGCAATGGGAGCTCACCCCGTCACAGGGATTTGAACTGCCGACCTTCCGATCGGCAAGCCCAAGAGGCTCAGTGGTTTAGACCACAGCGCCACCCACGTCCAGGTAAGAATGCAATCTTATCTGGCCCCCTGAATTGCCAAGGATATGAACATGGAGTTAGACCCAAAGGTCTAACTTGAACTAGGAGGAAGCCTTTTCTGCCCATTAAAATGCTATTTCCAATTTAGGGCTTATCCAGACTTCCAGAATTCTAGGCATAGGGTCTGCGCTTTTTCCGATATAATTATCATCTATTACCAAAATACAATTCTTTATCATTGTCATTCTGCTGCTCCTATCTTGAATCCTGCCTGCGATTTCATTTATTTGTAGTGCTTTTCCAAATAGTCCAAAAATTCTTCTTCTTCTTCTTCTTCTTCTTCTTCTTCTTCTTCTTCTTCTTCTTCTTCTTCTTCTTCTTCTTCTTCTTCTTCTTCTTCTTCTTCTTCTTCTTTTAAAAAAAATCATCATTTTGATCTTTTAATATTGCTGTCAGCTTTGCCATTTCTGCATAGTCCATAACTGGCACAGGTTGTTGGGCTTTTATGCCTTTCCACTTTCCCCAGGAAAACCCACTCTTTAATACAGAATTGGAACAAACAGTAATTCAGGTCTTTTGCAGATTGCTGTTTGCTCCAATTCAGCGCTTTCACAGGGAAAGCACCAGGGGGGAGGGGGAGTTCTCAGACACAGAGCTTTCAAGAATGAACCTGTGCCTAGAAGGGAGGCACAAAAGGAAGTCTGGATGAGCTCTTAGTGGAAGAGCATCCCATGGAAACAGGGAACCCAAATCCAGTGGTGTCTCTCTGCTAATGCCTCCCTTTGTGGAAGACTCCACACAGGCTCATTCTCAAGACCTTGTTACGGGCCTCTGGGATTTATTCACTGCTTCACATACCAAGTAACATAACCCCTGGGGCACTGGGGCAAAGCACTGTGAGAGTTCTTCCACTAGCTCAGGAGTGGGGGAATTATGGTTGGACTCCAACTCCCATCAGCCACAGCCAGCATGGCCAATGGGATGAGGTGATGGGAGCTGTAGTCCAGTCACATCTGGAAGGGCCATAGCTTTGCGTACAACAATCCGCACAACAAGACTAATACATTTTCTCAAAATTATTGAGATTTGTGCCATTGCTCATTCCAGAGAGACAACTGCTCAGGTATTAAGTGATACGGCAAAAGACAACACCTTTACATTATGGACTCTCAGTCTTGCCTCTAGGGGTGCCATTTCCTTTCCTGACAATCTGTGTGCCATTGTGTACCAACAGTGAATACTAAACCAGAAGCTGCAACCTTTTCCCCATCCTGGCTCTCCATGATGCTGTATCCCACCTAATGAAGTTGACATCAGATTGTTTCTGCACTGGTTCCCCATTGGCTTCTGAGGCTCTGGTGGATGCACTAAAAATCCCTATGCAATCTAGGCCCAGCTTGCCTAAGAGACTTCCCCTCTCCTGACGAACTGAGGAGGGACGCTTTCCAAAGTAGACTGCCTGTGTGCCAAGTCAAGACGACTAAAGACACATAGAGAAGCATTATGAGAGGCTCTGCCTCAACTCTGAAATTCTTATTTCCTGGAAGAGGGATAGCAAACCTGGCGCCCCTCCAAATATTGCTGAACTACAACTCCCAATCACCCCCTGTGAATGCCGTTGCTATTTTGCCATGACTACATGCAGCAGATGAAATCTGTTGCTGAACTGTAAAGGTAAAGGTAAAGGGACCGCTAACCATTCGGTCCAGACGTGACCAACTCTGGGGTTGCGGCGCTTATCTTGTGTTATTGGCCGAGGGAGCTGGCATACAACTTCCAGGTCATGTGGCCAGCATGACAAAGCTGCTTCTGGCGAACCAGAGCAGTGCACAGAAACACCGTTTACCTTCCCGCCGGAGTATTTATCTACTTGCACTTTGACGTGCTTTCAAACTGCTAGGTTTGCAGGAGCTGGGACCGAGCAACGGGAGCTCACCCCGTCGCAGGGATTCAAACCGCCAACCTTCTGATCGGCAAGCCCTAGGCTCAGTGGTTTAACCCACAGCGCCACCCGCAACATGGAAGTGATTTCAAATATAGCTGACCCTGCTCAGATTTGTATCTCCAGACAAAGGGAAGGAAAAAGACAAAGACAAAGACACACACACACACCAGTTACATACACATACAACTTATTTTGCATCACTTGTGTCCAGAGTGGAAAAAGGAAAGTTGCAAATTTCACCAGGATCACTGCCCTCCAACACTGTGCAACCCTTTTAACAGAACCACATGAAAAATACTGTCAGCCAAGCAGTCTTCTTGCCTCGCTGCTTGGATTTTACATAGGGACACAAGAAACTGCCTTCTACGAAGTCAGAACAGTGATCCATCTAGTTCAATTTTTGCCTAGACCAAATGTCAGCGACTCCACAAGATTTCAGACGGGGAACCTTCCCCAGCCCTGCCTGGAGATGCCAGAGGTTGAATTTGGGTCCTTCTGCATGCAGCGCAGACGTTCTACCCATGAGCTACAGGTCTCCCTCAAGAACCAGATGAAAGGTTGGATGCTGAAGCAAGACATTTGTCTGCAGTTCAGTTTTAGATCCCCTGGATCTGGGGGTGTTTCAAAATAAAGATTTGCAAGGACATTTGCTTGTGCTAGATATTGGATTTCCTGGTCTGCAAAAGACACTAAAAGGGGAAACTGTCCAAATTCCCTTCTCACGGGGCCTTTGGCTAGATTATGCAGCCAATGAACCAGGGACAAGGATTACAAAATGTGGCAAAATTACAGAAATCAGAATGTCTGCAGCTGTGCCAAGATGGAACACTTGTTTAATTTAAATCCACCAGTGTAGCTAATTTAATGCTTGCTGCTAGATTATTTTTTTGTTGGCTGGGTACCTTTTCTTTCCTAGTGATTTTAATGGTCATAAATTAATTTTTATTATCACTGCTATTATCGTTGTTAGTTCTGCTTTTAACTCAGCCTTGCAAATAAATGCTTACAATTTACTAGCCCACTTAAAAAAGTGATGGGCTACACATGTTCAGTTGTGACACTCAGTTCTCTTTAAGTTTACATAAGTCTTTCCCAACTTGGGGAAACCTTCTTGCCAGGATGAAACTCTCTTATTTACCAGAGATAAATGGCTATTTACAAATCTGTTTTAAATTGGGGTGGGGATATCTTGAAATTATCATGAGCAGCCTTGAAGATCTGTTTCTGGGCTGAAAAGTGGTTTAAACCTTTTAAAAAATTAAGCCAATCTATTTTACAAATCAAAATTCAAATATAGCACTCTTTTAAATGAGTTAAAGGTAAAGGGACCCCTGACCCATTAGGTCCAGTCGTGGACAACTCTGGGGTTGCGGTGCTCATCTCACTTTATTGCCCAAGGGAGCCAGCGTACAGCATGACTAAACTGCTTCTGGCGAACCAGAGCAGCGCATGGAAACACCGTTTACCTTCCCGCTGGAGCGGTACCTATTTATCTACTTGCACTTTGACGTGCTTTCGAACTGCTAGGTTGGCAGGAGCAGGGACCGAGCAACAGGAGCTCACTCCGTCCGGGGATCTGAACCACCAACCTTCTGATTGGTAAGCCCTAGACTCTGTGGTTTAGACCACAGCGCCACCCGCGTCTTTAAATGAGTTACTAGTCTGCAAAAGAAAAAAAGTACTAGCCTGCTGAATGCTATCCTCTCCTCCTCCACCAACTTGCCCACTCACTATCATGGAAGTCCTTCTAGACTACAAGACTGGTTTAGAGTATATCTCTTTGGCTGTCAAAAAAATTGGGCAGCAGGAATCATAATGTTCCCATTTACAGTTGCAGATATTAATGTTTTATTTGATCTAATGTAAGTCTATCTCCACCCCCACTAGATCATGGATGGAGAACCTGGCAGGAGCTGATTATATCAAGCACACAGTGTGGAAGACCACACTGGTGCTCCATCCCTGGCTGTCAGGGCACTGCCCAGCAAGACCTTAAGGGTAGAGAAGGAGGAGGAGGCTGGGCAGGGACGGCTAGGAGAAGGACAGGAAAAAGTAGTAGGAGATGGGGAGCGGGTGTTAGGAAGTAGCCGGGGAGTGAAAAGGGTCGGGGATGCTGAGCAGGAGGTTCAACACCGCTCCACCAGCTCGGGAACAGAGGGGGAAATTACGCAGGTCCCGTCAGCCAGGGAGAGGCAGGAGTGGAAAAGTAAAACACAGATGCAGAGAGTAGGGCTGCCCAAGTTTTTATGTTGGAGAAAAAGCCGCCAAAAGTTACTTCCTGGATCTGAGTCCGACAGTACAGATGGCTGAATGATGTCTGCTGCTTTGTACATATGTAAATAAAGACTGAAATATGTATAGCTTTGAGTGATCAGCACCATTTCTTGTGGAGAGCACCCCCACTATGCTTAGGCTACACTGGCCAAGATAAAGAGAGACTTTGAACATGGAAGAAAGTGTCTCATGTTCATTTAGGAGCATCCCTTTCCCCAAGTTGCCCCATGGAAAATGCCAAACTTTCACATCAGCACAAAAGAAGACTGTGAAATGTGACAAAATCTTATTTCCTTTTTGGCAGTATTTCGGGCATTTCAGTCACTCCAAAGCTGCTTCTGAACGAGAGTTAATGCTTTGAACTGTGTGAGAATAGGAAGGCCAGGAGAGTAATGAAGCTTCTTGACCTCGTTGCCCACAAATGTACCATCTTGAGTACCACTGAATACAGTAATTATTGGAAACCTCAGAGAGAAATATCTTCCCCTGGAAGAGTTTTAATGAAGCTATTAACTGTGCATCAAAAGAAAGCCACATAGTGGATTTCAATACATCTTGCATTGTAAGGATGTGTTTAGCCCACCCCGCCCTCCAAACGATAAGCCATTGCAGAGATTTAAACACGGCTTTACTCAAAGCACAAAATAACCAAACCAGAGAGTTAATTTTGCTTGGAAGGAAATGCCCCTTCCAAACCTTTGGTCATAATTATCCCCTAGATTTAACTCTCATCAATGGAAGTAGAGGTCAACGCTCCTAGACATCTCTAATAATCCTATTTGAGGATAAACATGATAGATTTTGGCCAAAAGAGAGTTTTGAGGTTTGCTTTAAATTTCAGGAACAGGTGCAGGAATTTGTTACACAACTCAGATTTTCTATCAAATCGTTTCTAACATCTTTGACAATCCTCTACCTAACCTGGAACTACAACTCCCATCATCCCTGGCCATTGACCATGAAGGCTGGGGCTGGTGGGTCTTGGAGGCCAAAACAAATAGGCAAATGTGCCCCAAACAAACTGGGACCAATGGCGAATTCTTGGCACAGTCATATATTGATAGATTAAGAGCTGTTTCCCATGTTATGGACTTAAGTCTTAAGAGGGCCAATTGTCTAGAACAGCCTTCACTACAGGACTGATAGATTTGGTAAAAAAACATCAGAAGGTCACCAAGTTGATGAAGGCTGATTGAGAACACACGGCTGGTCTGTACCAGTCTCCATAAGAAGGGAGATTTGGCTTAGTAATGGGGTGGGGGGAAGAAATTGAGAATAACTTAAGAATGTTTCAAGTAGTTACCCAGTGACCATGGCCATCCCTCCTGGCCAAGCCTAATCCACGTCTGTTGCACATAATCCCAGACAGTTTTGGGGCATTACCCCTTTTCTCTTTTGCACCCCCCATTAAACCTTGTTTGCTCCAACATTATCTACTTTTTCCTGAGATCTCTCAGGGAAAAAGCGGCTTCTGCCAAAACATATTACAGAACTGAGTTATTGCTGCAGAAAGCTGTCACCAAAGATTGCTAGATACAATCCACATTTGGTAGTGAAGGTGGAAGATCCCACTAGGCCAGGGACACAACAATATTCTGAAGGTAGCAACTACTGTATTTTTCTGTCTATAAGACACCCTATGTATAAGACGCCCCCTATTTTGGGGGACTCAGATTTAAGAAAATGGGGGAAGATATATCCATGTGTGACCCAATTTTTCACATTATTTTAAAGGGGGGAAACCTAGTCTTATATACGGAAAAATACAGTACTTCCAAATATATTATCCCCTTCCAACTACTGCTAACTCACTACTACCACTCCTCTTGTTACAGATTTCTGCCTTGCACAATCTGTCTGTCATGGTAACTTGCAGCCTGTTTCATGGCAAGGCAGAAATCTTTAATTTTCAATGACAGATTGTATGCCTGAAGAAAAAGTATCTCGGTACATCTGCTTCCACACAAGCTGTTTTAAACAAACAAACAAACAAAGCCATATTTTGTTCACTTGCTTGTTAGGTGGGATCTCAAACAACACCGTGACTAGCCCCTGAGCCTATTGCATTCTGCATTGTTTCCGAAGTCTGATTAATGTTGCAATGCCATACTGCCCAGTAGGGATTGGCAAAGTACTGTTAAAGCTTTCTTAATCAGCCAATTCCTCCATTCAGCTTCTGCCTCTAATTGCTTCCTGATCAGTGCAGTGTGGCATTAGCAATTGCCCCAGAACCAGTAAGTTACTGCCTCACATACTTCACAATTTAAACAGAGGAAATAGGTATCATGGGGAGAAAACTGTAATTGAAGCCCCCTGCCAAGCAGGGAACAGGAACTGACCAATTAAGGAGCAACTATCATTCATACTGCTACCACACCGTGCTGAACAGGAAGCAATTGGAACTGGAAGCCACAAGGAGGAATTAAAATTGTGGAGCAGCAACAGAACTTAATTTTGATTAAACACAGATGGCTGGTGGTCATAGAGATAGGGACTGACAGATAATATAGCACTATATTAAGAAGTTGGAACCACCTTTTCAATTCCATTTCAAGTTGATTGTAGAAAAGTAATGTCTCAGCAGTATCAAAGAGCCTTTGTATTGAAACAACTTAGATTGTATCAGAAATTTAAGCAGGAGTCAGGAAAGGCTTATAATTGCTGCTGCATAAAATGAGGACTCCCCTGGAAATTGTAGCTCCATCAGCTATAGCTGAGGTTTGGCAGTATTTTTGTGGTGTTAAGTATAGCAATTGAATACTATTCAGTTTCATTGTATGCCTTATCTCTGACATACACTATTTTTCAAAGACATTTTCAAAGGCTTTCGTCTGTTATCTCCGGGAGACTTCTGAGTAAATAAAAATAATAGTAATAATAATTCCCACACAGACCAAACAAAAATGTTCTGATGCAGGCAGCACCCAGGTTAATCCAAAAAAGCTTGGGTTTCAAATATATATATTGTATGGAGAGAGTGAGCCACTTCTGAGAAATATATCAGTCATACAGAAAGACTGAGAAATAACAGAGATTTGAATTGCCTCTCTTGCCGTCTCTTCCTGTGACAGAAGGGAGATAGCATGGAATTTGAAATAGGTTCCTTCAAATTTTAGGGACGCAGGTGGCGCTGTGGGTTAAACCACAGAGCCTAGGGCTTGCCGATCAGAAGGTCGGTGGTTTGAATCCCCACGATGGGGTGAGTTCCCGTTGCTCGGTCCCAGCTCCTGCCAACCTAGCAGTTCAAAAGCACGTCAAAGTGCAAGTAGATAAATACCGTGTTTCTCACATTATAAAACATCCCTACAAAATAAGGCATGGCAGGATTTTTCTGAGGTGGCAAAATATAAGGCATACCTCGAAAATAAGCCATACTGCAGGTCTGTGGCAAAGAAGAGGAAAAGGAAGGGGGCTGCTCGGAACCGGCTGCTGCTGCTGCGTTAACCCCCGGGATCCGGCTGTAGCCTTTGCGTGCGCCGCGCGAAGCCCCGGGACCCGGCTGCAGCCTTTGCACGCAGCTCGCGAAGCCCTGGGACCCGGCTGCAGCCTTTGCACGCAGCGCGCGAAGCCCCGGGACCCGGCTGCAGCCTTTGCGCGCAGCGCGCGAAGCCCTGGGACCCGGCTGTAGCCTTTGCACGGGCCGCGCGAAGCCCCGGGACCCGGCTACAGCCTTTGCATGCGGCGCGCGAAGCCCCGCTCGCAGACAGGCAGGCGCGCGAACGAACGAGGGAGGTGAGGAAATGGCAAGGAGAGGTTTCCCACCCACCCCTGTCGTGAGAGGGCGGCAAGCGGCTACCGTATAGAATTTAATTTTATGTATGGCTTGTTCGTTCCTAGAAGGGGGCTCTGGTGGGGTTTTTATGCATCAGCAGGTGCCAAAATAGCTTGGGGTCAGACTACGCACAAATTCAGACTTGCCCATAGGAAAGATCAACAAATGGGGTTGAAAAGAATTCCCAGCTGCATTAAGGTAGGTTTGATGATGATGATGATGATGTGTAGGAACTGTAGGAGTACATTGGCAATGGGTACTAAGAGATAGCTTGCTAATTCCTAAATCTCCAATAGGTTGCATTGGTTTCCCATTGGGCACCCAGATCTATTCCACTAATTACTCATACTGCACTACCCATGTACCGTAATAAAAATAAGACATCCCTTGAAAATAAGCCATGGTGTGTTTTTTTGAGGAAAAAATAAATATAAGATGTGTCTTATAATATGACAAACACGGTAGGTACTGCTCCAAGTGGGAAGGTAAATGGCGTTTCTGTGCGCTGCTCTGGTTTGCCAGAAGCGGCTTTGTCATGCTGGCCACATGACCTGGAAGCTGTACGCCGGCTCCCTCGGCCAATAACGCAAGATGAGCGCCACAACCCCAGAGTCAGTCACGACTGGACCTAATGGTCAGGGGGTCCCTTTACCTTTTGCCTTCAAATTTTAGACCAGATCCTGGCCATTTAGGCACTGACTCTAAGCTGATTGCCTCAAGGAGACTGTTTCATCTTCATTAATAACAGCCAGCGGAGAAGGGATTTTCATTGTGGCTATGGCATGAAGGGAGAGTGAAAGGAACCTTCTTTCTTCCCCACCACGGTCCCAATAAACATCACAGCTGCTGTCAGCCCCAAGACAAAAGCCCCAATGGATACTTCCCTCTTGGCACTGATAGCAGCATTACCAAGAGCAGGTTTATCTCTCCCGCCACTGGTGCACCCATGTTTTCTTTGACCCATATGAATAAATAGCTGCCATTCACTCATATAAGGAAAAAAACCAAACAGCTGCATTTGGGGCAATGTTTCACTAGGGCAAGGGTTGCCAACTTTGGGGTCACCTGTGGGTACATTTGCAGCTTTAAGGAAGTGTCATGGGCACAAGCCACTCAGATTGCTCCCTTCCCCTCAATGGATCAATCTACCTTCCCTAGACAGATGAGAGAGAGAGAGAGAGAGAGAGAGAGAGAGAGAGAGAGAGAGAGAGAGAGAGAGAGAGAGAGAGAGAGAGAGAACAGAACAGAAAAATAAAACACAGTAATCTATTAAACATTAAAAGCCTCCCTGAACAGGGCTGCCTTCAGATGTCTTCTAAAAGTCTGGTAGTTGTTTTCCTCTTTGACATCTGTTGGGAGGGCGTTCCACAGGGCAGGCGCCACCACCGAGAAGGCCCTCTGCCTAGTTCCCTGCAATAATAACTAGCAATAATAGTAACACCTGTTGAACTCTTCCGATGATTGCTAGGATTTTCAGAATGAAGAAATACTCTCACTGTGGGGGCAATGCAGAGCTGGGGTTTTCTTCAGCGTATAACCCCCCAACTGTTGTTCTTTTCACAGCTGTGGTGATGTTCCAAGGGAAGGAGAGCTCTCCTTTGATAAATCAGCCCCACTGCAGATTCTGCTGATGCAATTACTTTGCACAGACTTCAGGCACGGCAGGTAAGCAGTCCGCACATTTGCCTGGCAAGTTTGGAAGGCAGTGCACGCAAGCTGTAATTATAGCTTTGCAAAAAAAAACCTCTAAGAACTGCATCCGATGAATCATTTATAGGAACACATGGCTCATCATTTCTTTCAACATACAAGATACTTCTGCGTAAAATGGTTAAAAAGCTTCATAATTAATCAACAAATTACTTGTGGAACATCAGAGACATCTGCGCATTTCAGAGCCGTAGTTAGCATTCCGAAGTGACAAAGCCATGTGTTAACATTCTGGGAATGGGAAACACCTAATGAAAGCCCTTCTGGTCCTCGATTACAATTAGATAGCAGACTGGTTAAGAGACAGGACTCAGGCACACGCAATGCACAGCAGAAGTCAAGTAATTTGACCAGCTTCTTCTGGAAAGGACACGCTAGCAGTCAATGTGAGTGTCTAGGTCTGATTTGGGGGCTCCAGTAATCCTAGTGTATGTGCCATTACCAGTTCTGATCCTTTGGTACGCGGTAAAACACATCCTCAGAAAGATGGTAAGGGATATGGTTTCCCCTTCATCACTTATACAGCCCAACAAGACAAAGACAAAAACTTACCGTCAGCATACAAATCAATATGGCTAACCTAATCAAAACACCCTCCCTCCCCACTCACACAAGAAACTAAGGATCACCACAGCCAACCACAAATGAACAATCACATCCTAAGACGAATCCCGACCTCTCTCACCAACAAAGAAGCACAAGCAAACAACAGAGAACCTGCACAAACGACGCTGACGCCGAACCCCTACACATATCAAGAAAACAGAAACATCGGCAATCCACCACACCCAACTCCCCATCCCACCCACCTCTTTCCCCCCTTCCTCATAATGTCTCAATAAGTAAAATTGATGTGTAAAAATGATACATGGGAGAAAGAAAGAAAAATATGAGACATTGCACTACCTTTGTAACCCAAGAAAATCCTTAATAAAAAATAATTACAAAAAAAAAAGAAAGATGGTAAGGAATGGCATGGAGCCGTCACTAGCCAAGCAGTCCATATTGCTGGTTTTCATTGTAAGCCAAGAATGGATTGAAAAAGTGCCTGGCTTTTCCTGGGACACTGGAATTCCCATACTGTGGTACCTTGGTTTAAGAAAAGCTTAGTTTATGAAATATACTCGGAGTCGAGAGTGAATTTCATGCTCTTTATTCAGCTCATAGTCATCAAGGAGAAGAAGAATGGCTCTTTTCCCCAAATCATCTGCTTATATACATTATTTACACAATGGGCCTTGCGTGATTGGCTACTTCAGGGCTACACCTGTGGGCCAATTATATTGTGGATTGACTTCTGCCTGCAGCCTGATTGGCTGCTCCTACAGGCCAATCAGGTAGCAGATTCACTTCTGCCAGCCGCCTGATTGGCTGCTCCACCAGGCCAATCAGGTTGCGGATTCACTTCCACCTGGAGTTGGATTGGGTAGCTCCTGCTGATTCTGAATCCTATTGTTCTAGGATTCAGCTCAGTACATAACAGTTTATGAATAACTTGGATTAAGAATGCTGCAAACCCGGAAGTAGGTGTTTTGGTTTGTGAACTTTGCCTTGGAATAAGAATATGTTTCGCTTCCTGTTGAGTGTGTTCCATTTGTAAATTGAGTCCCCCGCTGCTATGGGGAAGCACGCCCTGGTTTAAGAACGCTTTGGTTTAAGAATGGACTTCCGGAACGGATTAAGTTCATAAACCAAGGTACCACTGTATGGTGGCTGACCATTGCAGCAGCAAACAAGGAAAGCATTGTTTATACAGGTGAAACTCGGAAAATTAGAATATTGTTGAAAAGTGCATTTATTTCAGTAATGCAACTTAGTATTTTTTATTTTTATTTTTACAAATGCTTTCTTTTGGAAATTCCACAGTAATAAAACAAATAGTTACAATAATACAAAAATAAACATCACTATTACATTTCATTAATTACATTCCATTTATAATTGACCCGCCTAACAACAAATAATTCCAATTACAATAAATAAAGGCTTGACATATCTTGCTTTGCATGTCATGCATCTATCTCATATACTGGTTTCACCTGTTAAGTTGCATTACTGAAATAGTAAATGCACTTTTCGACGATATTCTTATTTTCCGAGTTTCACCTTATGTGAGAAAAGCAATGAAGTGCTTTTAAGAAGGGGAGGGGAGGCATTATGTCTACCCAGGCACTCTCTGAACTTCACATTTATTCATTTTTCAATTGATAAATTGCCTTCCACATGGGCCTCAAGGTGGTTTACATGACAACCACTAACAGCACAACAAACAAACACCTTAAGATAAGTGTTTTCTTCTATACTGCACCTAAACCTAAGACACGGGAGACCTTTTAAACCAGCTGGGAAAGCATGTTGAAACAAGAATGTCTCCAGCTGTTGCTAGACACCGGTGGTATCTACAGAGCAAGGACAGCCACACTGAAAGGCCTGCACCGAGTGTAGTGGGCTTATGATACTTTAGGGCAGTGGTTCCCAACAGGTGGTCCGGGGACCCCCAGGGGTCCGCGAGCTATGCCAGAGGGGTCCGCAAGATGCTATTAGAACAAAAAATATATTAAATATATTTCGTATGATAACAGATTTTTTTGTTTTGGCCGCTTCCTGCATGAGCAGAGTCTAGCGCAAAACAAGAATTAGATGAGGCAGTAGTTCTGCTGTATGCCGTTAGGTGGTGCTTTACAAACACTACTGTTTTGCAAAGAGGCAACACGCGCATTCTACTAACGCTCACCTCCCCAAGATGCTTTGCGCGCGTTGGCTTCATTTGTGCGCTACTGCGCAGGTACCCTGTCTTCTCCATTCCCCTCCCTCCTCCCTGGACTCTTATAAAAAGACTCTTGATTTGGCTCTCACTTTTTAATTTTAGGATTAGGAATTAATGGGGGTCCTTGTCACAATAGCGGCTCGATGAGGGGTCCTCAAGAAAATTTTGTTGGGAACCCCTGCTTTAGGGACTTCAACTAGAAACTCTCATGTAGAACACAATGACCTCGTGGGTATATAAGGTGTCCAGACTCAAGCTCAGGCGAACACAGATCACTGCATACATAACAGCCCCAAATGGCATCATCAGAACTGTGCCGAGGGCTCAGAACCTGTTCTACCAATCCTCAGATACTTCTATAGGGCTGCAGTTACAGCCCAATCTCTGCCAGGAGATGTTCTGGAATCTCAGAGATCTCTAGGTTCCCGAATAGTCCTGGGACTCAGCTATACTGCTGCAAATATAACATTTTAAGTGCGTTTTAAGCACATTATACAAATGTGACACTAGATGGCGATGGTGAGCTTATGGTAAATTCAATATATTTTTCACAGTGTGTGGTTTTTTTTGTATGTGTCCAGTTTCCACCCTAGTTAGATGGTTGAGAGTAAATGGGACATAGAGGCCTCTCTGCAGTGCCGCCTCCTAACCTGGAGGTGACCTTCCTTGCCATCCCCGCACCTTGCATCGTTGAATAGAGGTTAAGAGGAGAGGATCCCGTCTGGAAGTGTGTAGGCTGCAGAGAGGCCTCTAGGCCATGGTTATGTCCTAATTACATCACTGGGAGCCTTGCCGGACCTGGAGGCTTTGCCGATTCAAAATTAATTCAAGAATAAAATTGGATTAATTTCCAGACATCCAATGGATATCTGCTCAATTAATTTTGGTGGGTTTTTTTTAATCATTTGAAATTGGATGGGGGGGGTTGATGTGTGACCATCCATCATTAATTCTCCCCATACTCAAAGTCACACACACCCCCACCTGCCGCTGCCACCACTATTCAGGATCACCAGTCTCCCCACTTTAACTTTGGGTTAATTAGAGCACAATTAGTGTCACCCAGCCCCAGAGGTTCCGTGCTAACAACCATTAGAAGCAAACTGACAAAATCATTTTTGACAGGCAAAATTATCCGTGTGTAATTCTCTTCTGGCTTAAAGCTTTATAGCGACAGCACCCACAAAGAGTCAGATGTAGAAGATCCTTTGGAATGTTTGAAATAGTTGTTTTTACACCAGTAATCTTATTGCTTTATTCTTTCCTTAAGGGTTTCATTTTTACAATCAAGTGGCGTATAAATTTTATGAAATAAATAAATCCGCAACATTCTCTCTCTTAGTTGTGCCGTATTTTTATGACTGCAGAACGCTGAGTGCTTTTGGAGGGGGCGGAAACAGAATTTGAGTATTAAAAGAAATAAAAATGTGTTACTATCTCACACTAATCTGCTACAAAGCCACACGGAAAGACCCTCAATAGAAGGGCTGGATGTAGAATGATCAGAACAAGGGTAGTCAGTGCAGTACGCTCTGAATAATTTGGACTACAACTCCCATCAGCCCCAGCTAGCATAGGCTACAGTCAAGGATGGTGGGAGTTGTAGTCCAAAATATCTGGAGGGCACCATGTTGACCATCCCTGAATTAAAGAATGACATTACCACTTGGGCTCATCAATTTTTTAAAAACATGATTAAAATCCCACTCCAAATGTTAACAAGTTTGGACAGACTGGAGTAAAGTGATATATTTGCCTTCATTTAACTATCTTGGTTTAGAATAAGGTGGTTGAAATATGTTTTGGGACAACTGATATATTTTAACAGGTCTGCAGAGAGATCCTTGTTCACCTGGACCAACAACACACGACTGGTTTTAAATTTGCTTTACTTAAGAGCTGCTAAGGAACAGGAAGCCAACTTACCACGTCAATTATCTGCAGCAATGACAGTTGCAGCTCCACCACCAGGGGCTGTGAGTCATTCACTACCGGCCTTTCCAAGCTGTTATAGTTCTTCAGTAATTCTCTGTAGAGCCGCCTTTGGTTTTCACCTTGCTGGGAGACTAAGGGAAGAAGAAAAAAGCACCGTAAGAGAGCAACTAAATTATGATACAGTGTTTTTCAGTCTTCTGTGTGTATATCAGCAGAACTAGGTTCAAATCCCTGGTCAATTCTGTTACTTGAGAATGACTGGTGTCAGGAGTGGACCCAGGAATCAGAAATCACTGCTCACACCAACTTTGTCTTGGAGAAATCCTTGATATTTCCAGATGTTCACACACACACACTGACATTGTAACCATGTTTTGTGGACAACAAATGTGGGTTCTGCAAGCCCTTAAGGTAGCTAAGATACTGCAAAGACAAACATCTATCACCCACTTGTTTGAAGATCTCACTTGCCCTTTCTCTACATCTGAATGTGTGGCTTACAGCCATAAATTTCATTTAGATGCGTTTTTGGACTGCCTATATTAATTTATATGTTTAAAACAGGATTCATGGAATATTTTTTCTTGTTAACATCAGCTGGCAATGCCCGCATACTTTCCATGCAGGTCGGAGTCCTCTTTTTCTGGTGATGCTTAAAAGGTCACCGTGTTGGAGTGAGAGTGAAATACAGATGTAATTTTAATTCTTAAAGCAGAGGTGACTTCAGCTTAGCAGAAAAAGACGCCATGCGACTCATTGAAAATCCCTTTATTTGTGTGGATGGCAGAGCTCAGCTCTGTCTGTTTTGCGCAAAGTTCATTAAACGAAACTACACTGTGCACTCATTTGAGGAAATAGCGCACGCATCATCCTTTCTGTACTTGAGAACAAGTAAAGTGAGCATTACATTTTATTAGACTTCAACGCCGCTTAACAATTCCAAATGTTTAGCGAGGCATGTCTTATCAAGCTGTACGTTATTGCAAACTTTCTCCAGGGAATGGGGAAACATGAGAAGGTTCTTCACTATTGCTGCAGTTTGCGTAGATTTCATGTCACCTGCTTTATGAACTAAAGGAGCTGTCACTTGTTCTCACAGTAAAGAGAAAAGCTTGTTTACCCCACGTATGGCTTTTAGCATAACAAAGGGTGTTTTGTATCTGTCTGTTTGCATCCAGATTTAATTTTCCTTAATATAATATTATGCAGATTCCTATGCAAGCAGAGCAGTTGGGTTCCTGGCAAGTCACCAAGGCAGCTGTTGGTGTCGTACATGGTTAGCCTATCTAATCAAGCTATCTGTTGTTGTTCTTGCGATAGCCCCTGAGCAAAAGTAGATGTGGAACCAAGAAAATGTGCTGCGGGGACAAGAAAGAAACCCAAAGTAAAAAAAGGACAAAAGGACAATTACAGAGGAACAACTGAAAAGTTATACGGACGCAAATGTGCACACGTATCCAAGCTCTCAAGATGCAGATTCCATGTGGTGCAATCTGTATACCATCCAGGTAACACAACTCAGGGTAGAGCTACAGAGACAGGTGCAGATTGTATTTTCAGTGGCTCCTACTAGCTATTATGGGATAAATTTAACAGCCTGTAATCTGGGCCAGACATGAGAAAGAGATGTCAAGGTCCACAAGAGGTATTCAGGGAGGTTGTTGCAGTGCACACGCATTGGTGGAGCCAATCTGACACTTCTGCTGTTGTGCTTGCACTACGACAACCTCCCTGCCACCTCAACCCTCACTTTTGGTAAGCAGCAGATATCCATTGCTGGGAAGCTAGTGGAGTGGCTCTATCCATTGCTGAGAAGGTCCCCCAGCAAGTCATTGATCACCTGACCTCAGTTAGCATTGACATTGCCAGGAGAGCCAGCTAAGCTCAGAGACTGAGCATGGCAATGTAGATATATTCTAAGTTACCAACCCTTTTGGACTACTGCACACACTTTGAATTTTGAGAAAGTGGTGTGGGCACAAGTCACAAAATAGCTACCATGGGGGCATAGCATAACACAACATGGCTACCATGTGGGTATGACGTAATACAAAATTAGACAGAGAGAGAGAGCTGTCATTCCTGCTTTTCCACCCACCCTGCTCCAGACAATCTCAGACTTTCTACGTCCCGATTGTAGAGATTCCACAATATTGATTTCTCTCACATACACAATGATGCTGTGACTATCCAATAACAAAAGGGAATGTTCCCTAGAAAAGATACAAGGTGGACACACACTAGAGAATGGACCTCTGTGGCCAGAGGTGCCATCTTGCACACACAACACATGTGACATTGTAAAGTCAAGTCATGGACCTCAGCATGGCACAGCTGCAATGGTCGGCGGCTCCTCCTCTCTCGAGCTCAAAAGAAGCCCACGCCACACTCGACTTCTTCCAGCCCCTCAACATTGAGGGGGCCTGGCCCCCTGCCAAATGATATTGAGGGGGAACAGTCAGTTCTAGTAAACCAGCTGGATCTGAAAAAGAATCTCTACACTACTGAGGCAACCTGGGCCTCAGTGACAGGGTCAGATCAAGGAGTAGCCCCAGACAACTTCCCTGATCATTCAGGTGGACTGCAACCCCATCTAGAACAGGCTGCCTTCCTATTCCCTGGATTGGGAAACCACCAATTCAGAGCACCTCCTTCTCTTCAGCTTCAGCTTCCTTGAACTCTTTACTGCCTCCAGTAATTGACCTTTTTATTAGTGGGACCCAGGTGGCGCTGTGGTTAAACCACTGAGCCTAGGGCTTGCTGACCACAAGGTCGGCGGTTCGAATCCCTGTGACAGGGTGAGCTCCCGTTGCTTGGTCCCAGCTCCTGCCAACCTAGCAGTTCGAAAGCATGTCAAAATGCAAGTAGATAAATAGGAACCGCTACAGCGGGAAGGTAAACGGCGTTTCCATATGCTGCTCTGGTTTGCCAGAAGCGGCTTTGTCATGCTGGCCACATGACCTGGAAGCTATACGCCGGCTCCCTCGGCCAATAATGCGAGATGAGCGCGCAACCCCAGAGTCGGTCACGACTGGACCTAATGGTCAGGGGTCCCTTTACCTTTACCTTTATTGGTGGTAAAGCTCATTAACCCCTTGGGGAATAATGAGTGTTGCGGAAGGGCCTAGCAGAAAAAGCCTGTGTGTGTGTTATAGGGTGGGTCTAAAAGTAAGGGAGATAAGGTAATTGGAGGGCTGAGTGTTGCTGGGGTAAAATGCATGTATCAGTTCTTTGATTGACAGGGTGAGTGCTTAAGACTCAGCGTTTTAGCTTCCAGTTTCACTTTTGCTAGCTGATTGAATCTCCCTCCCGCCCACCTCCTTTCCTTGGCAGGTTTAGAGTGACCTTGCTTTGCCTTTGGGGCCGCCTGTATTCAGGGGCCAGTAGGAATTTTGCCATTTGGCTGATTGGCTGTGGCCATTTGGTTTTTGCCTACTGCTCAGCAAATAGTCACAACTTGTTAGGTTGGCGGTTAGGCTTTGGTTGATAAATTTGGGAGGGGTATCGCATGGAGGTGCATGCCCCTCAGTGATGCTCTAATAGAAGTATTCCGTTAAAGGAATCCTGGGGCTCCGGGGCTTTAGTCCTTACACCCCCGCAATGGTGCGGGGCTGGGGCCAATATAGAGCACGAGCCTTGGGGAACATTTCTGGTGGGGGAGATCGCCTGGACGCAGCTGTCTCCTCCCCCATGGGGTGTTTACTTGACTTTCCTATCGTAGGAAAGCCAGAGCTGGTCCTGTCCCACCGTGGGGCAGAAGATTAACCAAAACCTAAGGCCAACACTCAATTTAAAAATTGTAATTTAAATAAAGTTGTGGCCAAAATTATGCCAAAAACAAAACCTAAAATGATGTGTCTGTCTGAGTTATTGGGGGGAATTTTCTGGGGGGCCTCAGCACGCAATATTGTCCTCTTTTGTCACACCATACTCTGACTATGTTCTCTTCCCTAACAGAGATAGCTTTCAGACTGGAACTCATTTGTGCTCTTAAACTGAAGCATTAATTGGACCGTTAGGTCCAATCGTGACTGACTCTGGGGTTGCGGCACTCATCTCGCTTTATTGGCTGAGGGAGCCAGCGTACAGCTTCCAGGTCATGTGGCCAGCATGACTAAGCCACTTCTGGTGAACCCGAGCAGCACACAGAAATGTCATTTACCTTCCCGCTGTAGCGGTACCTATTTATCTACTTGCACTTTGACGTGCTTTCGAACTGCTAGGTGGGCAGGAGCTGGGACCGAGCAACCGGAGCTCACCCCGTCGCGGGGATTCGAACCACCAACCTTCTGATCTGCAAGCCCTAGGCTCTGTGGTTTAACCCACAGCGCCACCCGTGTCCCAAAAAACCGGAAGTATTACTTTTCCACAATTAGCCGAGAATGGAATTAAAATAGAGATTCCACACAGCACTTAATACAATGTTATATTACCGAGCAGTGCCTTTTCTCCATGGGCAAGATCTCTCTTTAATGTTTAGCCACAAGGAAGGCCCATTCAGCAAATATTCTTTCTGATGTTAATTAAAACCCTGCTTGTTTTATTGGTTCCTGTTGAGTGTGGCAGTGAGATTGCTAGTGAATAGTGTGTCAATTGCCCCTTGAATAATCTCTCTTGATCACCTCAGCGTCAGCTTATGTTTTCAATGGAAGGAGAGGCTTTAATTACTGTTTGCCTCTCATTACTATTTTTCGTTCACTTTTATAGCAAAATGGTGCTACAAAATGAACGGGGGGGGGGGGGATATGGAAGGAACAGAAATTGGGGCAGCACCCCATTTGGCCTAATGGACTAGACTCCACTGTTGGAAGCCCTGTGCAATGCTAAATTTTGGAAGACACTGTGCTGATGTTGTTGGTGGTAGCAAGGAAAAATAAAATAGGTATAAAAGGATACTACGGTACCTGGATGCTAAGAGTTTGGGGCAAGTACTCTTTGGTGAGAGAACTCCAGCAGAGATTTTAAATCACAATATATGCAGCAAAGTAAAGCATAAAAATATAGGCTGTTAGACCTTTAAAATATGCCCTTCTAAGATCTTTCCAAAGTTCCCCTCTTCCTATAGCATAGAAAAAGACCACACATTTGGGGAGAAAAAAAAATGGTTTACTTACAAACTCTCCAAAAGGTCAGGTTCATGTGCTTTTTCATGCATCAATCAGAAAACTCAGACAGTAAAACTTGGTTTAGTTACAGTGGAGAAAGTTCCGAAATTATCGGTATACGAACTCAAAAGAAGCTTGTTAGAGCCATGAGGTCTGAGCCTGGAGCAACCAGCTCAGACTTCTTTACACACTGAGCTTCTCAGGTAGACTGAGGTACACTAAGCTTCATTACTTTCCTCTCAAGGTAGGTGGGAGTGACCTAGCTAAGCCTGGCAGGACAGCTTACTCTATGGCTTTAACTCCTTTATGCATGTTGGTTGTATGAGGCTGTTACACAGATGTAACAGAAGTCAGTCCCATTTTGCTCAGTTGGTTTTACTTCCAAGTAAGCGTGCAGAGAATTGAAGTTCCAGTACTGGGGCAATAAAGTAGCAACCCACCTAGTCTCTTTTTTAGAGTCTCATTCACACCCACTGAAACCACTGGAATATGAGGATAGCAAGCTTATAGCCTAAATGGCCTTCCTAACATTGCAGGACGCTTCAATTCCTTTGGCAGAGATTTGCAAGGCAGACGGCTTGCTTGGTATATTTTGCAGATTTCCGAGAACATAAAGCGTGCTACCGCCATATGCCATTTAATCCCCGCAGATATAAATGTGTCCCGTCTGCTTTCGTTCCTTGGTGCAGTCAGCATTATGGCATTTGCCAACAACAGCAAGCACTTGTGTAAAATATACTTAACACCAAGTTTAGGACACAAAAAGCGGCAATATATATATGCTTTCCAAAATGATACAGCTCTGATACCAGTTTCATCAGATCTCTCAAAAGTGTCTTGCTCTGTATTTCGGTATTCCTCATCTTTGGGCATCCTGCTTACTTACGGAAGCAATCTGTTTTTGATACAACCTTCATACTTATTTCTTTGTTAAATCTAACATTCAGGTCCCACTGGATGTTTATGGAGCAACAGCCAACCAAATTTATTTCTGGATATTAAAGCCTCAATATTTGGCAAAGCAAAAGCTGGTCTGACTTAAGAACTGATTCTCAGGTCACCTGAGGCTACTACTAAAGGCACAGGTCCAATGCAGATGACATGGACAATAATGCAAACCCCGCGCCCTGCAAACAAACAAAAAAAAAAAACACAGGATGTTATATAGAAAGAAGAAGAGTGGAAAATGTTACGGGAAATCCGCTCCACTGCCCAGTGGGGAGGAGTTGCGGCGGACCACATGACCACCCCTCCCCTTCAGGGGCAGGGACGTTGTTCCGTGCCACCCGGTTAGGCATTGGGTGACCTCCTGGTGGGGGAGGGGAGGCCTGGCCATCGCCTGCCCCTCCATGCGTAGGTGTATTCCGTTAAAGGAATCCGGGGGTGTGGATCTTGTCCGAAGCCCGGGGCGGGGCTAGGGCCATGCCACGACCCTTCCGGGAACCCAGGGGTGAGCTCGAGTTGGTTTGCATCGACGAGGCTCCCCCTACCGGTGGTTTACCCTACCAGACTACCTGCACAGCGGGCAGGAGTCAGATATAGCCTGGTCTACTCAATGCCTAAGCCAATACTGCTCACATTCTGTAACCTAAAGTTGTGGCCTAAATTTGCCCAATAACATTAACCTTGTATCACGTGTCCTAGCATTTTTATTCCTCCCTGAGGGGGTGGTTACGGGGTCTCAACACACAATATGCTTTAGCTACTCGAGTGCAGAGGGTTGTTAACTGCCAGGGGGGAAATGGTGATATAAATCAAAATGCACACCAGTATTACAATCCCTGGTACTTGAATTACCTGCAGAATAGGCTGCAATACAGAATGCGCCAGATTTCATTCTCCCAGGTGAATGATTACCTTCCATGAAGACTTCCAAGTTGATTAACATTATGGAAGATAGCAACTTCCCTCAGATAAAAGCTAAAATATCCTAACAATTCCTTTAGATTAGAAGTCGTGCCTTTAGCACAAGGGCAAATCCACCGTGTACATTTGTTTCAGTTTTATCACAGCTCAACTAGCATTTGGTGTCACCTTAAGGTTTCTGAGAATTGTAGTTGGGGCTGAGTGCTGGGAATTCTCTGTGTGAGATGCCCTAGGGACAGGAAACGATGATTAACAGTGCAATCCTAAATGTGACTAATCAGAAGTAAGTCCTATGAGTTCAACGGAACTTATTCCCAGGTAAGTGTGTGTATTCTATATCAGTTGTTTAGCGCATAATAATGCTGATAATGCCAAGGTTGCAGGTCCCATCCTTATATGGCACAGCTGCATATTCCTGCATTGCAGGGGGTTGGACTAGATGACCCTCAGGGTTCCTTCCAACTCTATGATTCTATGATTCTATGACAGTTGTAGTGCCCCCAAGGCTCTGCACCCACTGTAACTGAACTGGTCATGCTCCCCGAAATCTGCCTCTGCCTAAGTAAGTGAGGTTAAGACTGCAGCCTTAATTCGTTTTTGTACTGTTGACTTGCCCAGGTTTTTTTTTAGCATCAGACTAATCTAGAAATAGTCAAGGTTAACCATTGTATTTAAAAGAAAAGCAAAATATGACGATGTGAAGGGCTGTCAGCGTGTATAAGGAACATAGCCGAAACTTGTTACTTGCAAGCTACTATGCAAATGTAAAGCTTTTTCCCCCCTTCAAAGCTCCTTGCATGCATTCAGAGTTGGCTCAGTCCCAGCCTTGAAGACGGTGCCCTTTCTAAGCAGTTGAGTTGGCTTTCAGACATAACAGGATACGATGCTTTGCATGCCAGCACCCTTTCCCTCCTCTCAGGAGAAGACATGACTTTAAAGGGGACCTCCCACTCTGAAGGAGAAAGGTGGTGAAATGTACTCGGAGTCGAGAGTGAATTTCATGCTCTTTATTCAGCTCATAGTCATCAAGGAGAAGAGGAGAAGAAGAATGGCTCTTTTCCCAAAACCATCTGCTTATATACATTATTTACACAATGGGCCTTGCGTGATTGGCTACTTCAGGGCTACACCTGTGGGCCAATTATATTGTGGATTGACTTCTGCCTGCAGCCTGATTGGCTGCTCCTACAGGCCAATCAGGTAGCAGATTCGCTTCTGCCAGCCGCCTGATTGGCTGCTCCAGCAGGCCAATCAGGTTGCGGATTCACTTCCACCTGGAGTTGGATTGGGTAGCTCCCGCTGATTCTGAATCCTATTGTTCTAGGATTCAGCTCAGTACATAACACCCCTCCCCTCTAAGTTCCAGTCCTGCCCGGGAAGTTGCATTCGTAGTCCCCAAGGTCTGCTGGCCGCCTCCGTGTGCGTTGTGGCCTGGGGTGTTCCTTGGTCAGGGGTTCTGGTTCTGGCTCGTGTTCCGAGGCTGCTGGCTGTGCCGGGGCTGTCTGGTCTGGCGCCACTGAACCACTAGGTTGTGGCTCTGGTTCCGGTGTCCTTCCAGCCTCGGGGCGCCCCTCTGTGCCTACTGCTTCTGCTTCCCCTGCCCACCCCTCTCGCTCTACAGGCCTCACTGCCCTGCTGTCCCCTTGGGACCCCTCTGTCCCGCTCTCCTCCCGGGTTCCTCCTGGGAATCGTCGCCGTAGCTGGTCGCAGTGGCGGCGCCAACATTGCCCCCCTTCCGTTAGTACCTCGTACGACACGGGACCGGTCACCTTGGTGACTGTGGCGGGTACCCATGCTGGGCCTGCCCCAAAATTCTTTGCGTACACTGCGTCCTGGGCCACAAATGTCCGGGGGTTCCTGCCTTTCCCCACCACTACCTCATCCTGAGCTCTGTCGGGGTGAAGTCGGTCCAGTCTAGTTGCAAGGCGCCGGCCCATTAGTAGTTCAGCTGGGCTCCGGCCCGTCGTTGTGCTTGGGGTGCTGTGCTGTGCTAGAAGAAATGCGGCAAGGCGGTATTCCCAGTCCCCTTGTGTCATGCGGCGGAGGCTGTCCTTGGTGGTCCGCACCATGCGCTCCGCTTGGCCATTGGTGGCAGGGTGGAATGGTGCTGAGCGGATGTGGCGGATGGCGTTCTGCGCTGTGAAGGTCTGGAACTCCTCTGACGTGAATGCGGTTCCATTGTCCGAGACGAGGGTGTCAGGGAGCCCGTGGGTTGCAAAAAGCTTACGTAGTACCCGGATGGCTGCCGCCGTAGAAGTGGACGGTACCAGTGCGACCTCCAGCCATTTGGTGTAGGAATCCACCACTATGAAGAATGTTTTTCCCTGGAAGGGGCCAGCGAAGTCCACGTGCAAGCGTGACCATGGATGTCGGGCGGACTCCCAGGGCTGGACTGGGGCCCTTGGGGGATCCGGGCGGGATTCTTGGCAGGTCTGGCAGTGTTGGACCCAGGCCTCTATCTCTCTGTCAATCCCCGGCCACCACACATAACTCCTGGCAAGGGCCTTCATCCTCACTACCCCTGGGTGTGTCTCGTGTAGGGCTGTAAGGACCCTTTTGCGGAGGGGCTGGGGAACAACAACCCTGCTTCCCCATAACAGGCACCCCTTGTGGGCCGACAGTTCATGTTTGCGGTTTGTGTAGCCGGCGAATTCTGGCCCGGGGCTGCTGCTGGGCCATCCTCGCCACACCCAGTCCAGGACCCGGGAGATGACCCTATCTTTTGTGGAATGGTGCGCAACTTCTTGTGCCTGAATGGGTCGGTCGGGAAGCAGCTCCAGGGTCATAACCTCTTGCGCAGGCGCTGGGTCGGGGCCTGTTTCTGGTAGTGGTAGCCTGCTGAGGGCGTCTGCGTGGCCCATCGCCTTCCCAGGGCGGTGGATTAGTGCATACTGGTAGCCGGCAAGGAAAATTGACCACCTGAGGACACGTGGAGACAACACTTGGGGGGTCTGCTTCTCGGGGGCAAACAGGCCAAGCAACGGCTTGTGGTCAGTCACTATGGTAAAGGGCCGCCCGTACAAGAAATCATGGAATTTTTTTACGCCCTTCACGATTGCCAGACCCTCCTTGTCAATCTGTGAGTAGTTTCGTTCGGCTGCAGCAAGCGTCTGGGAGAAGTATGCCACCGGCACCTCTCTTCCATCCGGGAGTTGGTGTCCCAGGACAGCGCCGATGCCATAGGGAGAGGCGTCGCATGCCAGCACCACTGGCAGCCTCTCGTCGAAGTGTGCCAAGACCGAGTTCGAGACGAGCAAGTCCTTGACTGCCTGGAATGCGGCCCTTTGTCGCTGGCCCCACACCCAAGGGGCCCTTTTATCTAGGAGTCTGTGTAGGGGCTCCGCTACCGCTGCCTTATGGGGAAGGAAGGCATGGTAAAAGTTCAATAGTCCCAAGAATGACTGAAGTTCGGGCTTGCTCTTGGGCGCTGGGGCCTCACAAATGGCCCGTACCTTGTCACCGGTTGGATGGACCCCTTCTGCGTCCACCTTAAATCCCAGAAAGTCCACCTGCGGCACTCCCAGTAAACACTTTTCCCGCTTCACCTTGAGGCCCGCCGTCTGGAAACGGTGCAGGACGGAGCGGAGGCGGTCCTCAAATTCCTCTGGTGTGGGCCCGGCGATCAGTACATCATCGAAGAAAGGGGTGACACCAGGAATCCCTTTAAGGAGGGAGTCCATTAAATTCTGGAATATGCCTGGTGCCACGCTAACGCCAAATTGCAGCCGCTTTACTCTGAATGCCCCTCTGTGCGTCACAATCGTCTGAGCCTCTGCTGTGGCTTCGTCCACAGGCAACTGTTGATACGCTTGGGCCAAGTCCAGTTTGCCAAAGATTTTTGACCCAGCCAGGGTGGCGAGGACATGGCTGACCACTGGCACTGGGTATGCATGGGCCGTGAGAGCCTTGTTTATGGTGCATTTGTAGTCTGCACAGATGCGGACCGAACCGTTAGGCTTGACGGGTGTGACAATTGGAGTTTCCCAGGGGGCGTTGGGCACCGGCTCCAGCACTCCTTGCTCCACGAGCCGGTCCAATTCCTCGTCTATGCGGGGTTTCAGGGCGAACGGGACCCGGCGGGCCTTGTGCCTGATGGGTCGTACAGCGGGGTCTAGCTGTAGGGCAATGGGGGGTCCTGTATATCGTCCCAATGCCCCATCGAAAACCCCTGGAAACTCTTTGCATATGGCGTCCACGTCCACTTGTAAGCTAGTGCGGTTCACCCCGGTAACGGCTAGCCCCAGAGGTCCAAACCATGCCAGTCCCAGTAAGCTAACGTAGGGGCCCTTAACTACCAGCAAGTCCAATTGTTGCTTTCGCCCTCGATATTGCACCCTGAAGGTCCCCACCCCCATTGTAGGGACCTTACGTTTCTGGAAGTCCCGGAGGGTGAATGGGGCCGGCCTTAGTTTGGGACCCCCATTAGGGCACAGTTCCCTTAATGTTCGGGCCGAGATTATGGATAGAGTTGAACCCGTGTCCAGCTCCATGCGGCATGGGGCTCCCTCTATCTGTACCTCTATATAAATTTTCTCTGTGCTGGGATGGGGCAACTGGAATACCTGGTAGTCCGTGATCTCCGTCGAGTTGCCTTGGTGCATGGTGCCGTGTGACCTGGGGCTCCTGGGTTGGTCATCTGATGCTTGTCGACGGGTGAGTCGAGCCCGACACACCCGGGCGATGTGTCCCAATTTTCTGCACTGCCTGCACTCTGCGTTGCGGAAACGACAGGTCCTCCTCTCGTGGTTCTCCCCGCAGCTTGCACAGTTCCCTCCTTCTCGTCGAGGCTGCTGTGGTGTGTGTGCTGCTTGAGTGCGCCGCTGTACTCGGTGTACTTCCTCCCTGTCAGATTCGGATTCGTCGGTGAGGTCTTCGTGGTAGACCCTCGGTTGGGATGGCGGGGCCGGTCGTGCCTCTTGCGTTGACCTCTCGGCGGCTTCGGTTGCCAGGGCTTCCTCCAGAGCAATCTGGAACGTGAGGTCTTTTTTGGCGTAGAGGCGTCGTTGCAACATCTCGTCCCTCAGGCCACCGACGAGGCGGTCACGAAGCATGTTCTCCAACTCTGAGAAGTTGCATAGCCGGGCGGCTTGGCGGAGGGAGGTCACAAACCCAGTTACGGTTTCCCCCGGGGCTTGCCGCTTTGCGTAGAAGGCATTTCGGCAAGCTACCACCGAGGGCTGTGGTGAGAAGTGCTCCTTCAGCCGTTCCATTATTGTTTTGTAAGAGACGGTAGCGACATCTCTAGGTGCAAGGAGAGCCCGGGCGATTTCAAACGTCTCCTCTCCACAGACGCTGAAGAATGTCGCCCTCTTCATGGCATCGTTGGTGACTTCTTTCGCTTGCAGGAGGAAGTTGAAACGGGCGGCGTACCCTTCCCAGTCTCCTGATGCTGGTTTGAATGGCGAAAAGCTGCTGTCGGTTGCCATTCTGGGTTCCTTGGGTCCTGGAGCTGAAGCCTGGATGCACAGTGCGATGCAGCGGTGCAGCAGGTGGCGGTGCTGCGGTGCAGTGCGTGGTGGCGGTCAGCTCAGCAGGATCCCACCTTCGTCGCCAGTGAAATGTACTCGGAGTCGAGAGTGAATTTCATGCTCTTTATTCAGCTCATAGTCATCAAGGAGAAGAGGAGAAGAAGAATGGCTCTTTTCCCAAAACCATCTGCTTATATACATTATTTACACAATGGGCCTTGCGTGATTGGCTACTTCAGGGCTACACCTGTGGGCCAATTATATTGTGGATTGACTTCTGCCTGCAGCCTGATTGGCTGCTCCTACAGGCCAATCAGGTAGCAGATTCGCTTCTGCCAGCCGCCTGATTGGCTGCTCCAGCAGGCCAATCAGGTTGCGGATTCACTTCCACCTGGAGTTGGATTGGGTAGCTCCCGCTGATTCTGAATCCTATTGTTCTAGGATTCAGCTCAGTACATAACAGGTGGCAAAAATGAATGGCTTGCCCTCATTAGAAAATGGAGCACTCCTTTGGCACCAGCGCGGATGGAGTGATTTGGTGTTATGTGCAGGTGTACAGTTTGGAGGGTGGCTGTCTCCCCTCTTCTGTTTGTTCCCCCACTCCTGTCTCACTCCATCATTGGGAAGACTCATAGCTCTGTTTATTGTGAAGGAATAAGGATAACCATAGCCAATGCCTTTTAAAAACACTTGTTTATCTATATCTGTATTTATATCTATACACACACATACTCAGCTGGATTGTCAATATGCACTGGAAAAGCATTAAAAAAAGTCCACAGGAATAGCTCAGCTGGTAGAGCATGAGACTCTTAACCCCAGGGTCGTGGGTTCAAGTCCTACATTGGGCAAAAGATTCCTGCATTGCAGGGGGTTGAACGCTGCCTCGCAAAAGTGCACAGGAGAAGAGAGGACACAGTTTAGTATGACTTGTGAAACTGATATAAGAAGGGAGAAGAAAAATATGTGTGTGTGTGTGTGTGTGAGTGAGAGAGAGAGAGAGAGAGAGAGAGAAATTCATACATGGAAAATTGTCCTACCATATATACTTATGATTTTTTAAAAGCTGCCATTTGTTCTATTGTTTTTGTAACCCATTTTAGTTTTAACTCATTGAAAACTGCGGCATATACGGCATATAGAAAACAAATAATTACAAAGTGCTTTGAGCGACCAAAGAAGATAATAGGGTAAAGATCAAAGCTGAGCTAATGGGAGAATGAATGATGAAGAGACTGATTTTAAAACGAATATACAGAGGGTAAAATAGGAACCGGATGTAGCAGCATGGTTCGTATCCAGGAAGCTGCGGAAAGCACCACTGATTTCTGTTGCTATTCTGAATGTTCCATTAATGAGGATAATGCTGAGGCTAGCCTAGATTAAAGAGTTTTGATCCAGATCTGACAATAATGCTCCCACTATTCTGTTGACAGGCACTTAGGAATGAAACATCAGGCTGCAAACATACTTTATGTTCCTCTTTCAGTATAGTTATCATTGCATCTGGAATGCTGGAATAATATATTTCATGAGGTTTCTTTTCTGCACAATAGATATCAACATACCCAGATCTAGCTATCTAGCTACATGCATTTCTTTTATTGGGACAGATAGCAGTTTCTCGTATTAGAGAAGTTTTCCTTAGGAAAGTAGAGCAAGGGGAAGGATTTGTTAGAGATTCGTTCCCCATGTCTGCTGTCATGGGATTGTTGTCTATCACATGACTGTGTATGTTTTGACTCCACAGAATGGGACGTGACGGAGACAGGATGTTTGTGTTACTGTGTTCCATGAAGTGGGGCTATTGTCCTTTGTTCATTCTCTTTGCTGTCTGATGCCAGAGAGAGGGGGGCCCACGTTGCAGTGCTCCATGTGTGTTTATATGTAAATAAAATAGATTAGCCAAATGCTGAGTTGCTGAGGTCTGTTACACAATTGTGCAAACTCTGCGGATCCGTAGGTGTGCTGATGTCAGTTGGCATCAGTCGCTGTGATGTTTGGACTGAAGAAAGCTTTTGAAGCTCCCAAACGATGGACCAGGAGGGAGATAACATGTCAGTCGGGCATGTGTTCTCTGCCAGCGTCCTACTCACGAGTAAGAGATCCTAACAGGATTATTCCTACCCACAGTCTCCCATCACCATTCACTCAGGCTGTGGGCAGCAGGAGAACACTTTCTGAACTTTTAAAGAAAAACTATTTTTTTTTTAGGAGGAAGCAGAGACAGACTGCAACCCCCAAACCAGCTCGTACCAAATCCACTTGACTGCGGGTTGTGAAGTGAACCATTCAATTCAATAGTTCATAATCCATCCATAAGAGAGCAGCGGATCATAGCACTTTAGACTCCAAGTATGACAGATTCTTTTTCCATCCCTCTACAGCCCTACAGTTGCTGGGCTTGGGCTACATCTCCTTTTTGCTCCTTCTCTCTCCTAGTTTCCCTTTACCTTTCACATTGCTGGCCATTTAACCCTGGAATTAATTTCTTCCTTTCCTTGGGGCTACAGGCAGAGTTCCTAGCTATGGAAATGAGTGGTGTCTGGCAGAAGTGCTTGAAGGAAATAAAAATATGAGGGATCCAAACTTCGTTAAGAGGATGACAGTATGTAATGAATTTTAACATTTTTAATAATGGTTGTGTTGATATTTGTGTACAGGCATGGTCCCCACAATAAACGGTTTTGCTGTTGTTGTTGGTGGTGGTTAAGAGGATAAGGCTCTGAGGACCACGTTATTTCCAGGAGGAATGACATCTGTGAAGAAACCCCCAGCTGAAGTTTAATATATTACTTTAAAAAGAAATCTGTACAAAAAGTCATGACTTCATTTGTCTGATCCAGTAAATCTGCTGCCTGAAGAGGAAGAACAAAGCATCTTCAGGGATGTGACTGGAGCCTGGGAAGAAGATTTCAAAGTACTTAGGCGTTTTGCTAACAAGAAAAAAGAAGTAGTTGAGCAAATTGGCAGGCTAGTTTTTTCAGTCATATTCTAAATTACCTCCCGTAACCGTTGTCCAAATTGTTGCCTGGCAGGGTTTCGTTTATTTCTTTGGCACTCGTCCAAAAGCATAGCTATTCTTAAGTAGTTAAGGTTGCAGTCCTACACACTTACCTGGGAAGAAGCATCATTTAACTCAACAGGACTTAGTTATTTATGAGTAGAGCTCCATAGATTGCAACACAAATCTATGTGTCTAGACTGCATCACTTCAGAGCACAGGTATGCATTGGAATCAAGCTCTCTGTATGCACGTATGTGGGATCAGATAGCCAGTGTGGTGCAGTGGTTAGAGTGTTGAACTGGGACCTGGGAGACCAGGGTTCAAATCCCCACTGAGCCATGAAGCTTTGGCCTTGGGCCAGTCACAATCTCACAGGGCTGTTGTGAAGAGAAAATGGAGAGGGAGGAGACACTATGCATACCAGCTTGCGCTC
This sequence comes from Zootoca vivipara, assembly GCF_963506605.1. Taxonomy (NCBI): domain Eukaryota; kingdom Metazoa; phylum Chordata; class Lepidosauria; order Squamata; family Lacertidae; genus Zootoca; species Zootoca vivipara. Next base: position 19,056,326 of record NC_083291.1, on the reverse strand, counting down.
CTTGGAGGAAAGGTGGGTGATGAATGTTGTTGTTGTTGTTGTTTAGTCATTTAGTTGTGTCCAACTCTTCGTGACCCCATGGACCAGAGCACGCCAGGCACTCCTGTCTTCCACTGCCTCCCGCAGTTTGGTCAGACTCATGTTGGTAGCTTTGAGAACACTGTCCAACCATCTCGTCCTCTGTCGTCCCCATCTCCTTGTGCCCTCCATCTTTCCCAACATCAAGGTCTTTTCCAGGGAGTCTTCTCTTCTCATGAGGTGGCCAAAGTATTGGAGCCTCAGCTTCAGGACCTGTCCTTCCAGTGAGCACTCAGGGCTGATTTCCTTCAGAATGGATAGGTTTGATCTTCTTGCAGTCCATGGGACTCTCAAGAGTCTTCGCCAGCACCATAATTCAAAAGCATCAATTCTTCGGCGATCAGCCTTCTTTATGGTCCAGCTCTCACTATGATTTATTATGAATGTTATAAATTATTCTGTTATGAATTATTATGAATGTAATAAATCAATAAATATTGTTCCTTCATTACAAACATTCAATCAGACAGAAAATAAGCAAGTTGGGGGCATGGCTGGGCTAGGATATTGTCCCCTAACATCTAAGAATGGTTTACACCAGAGGTGGTGAGGAACCTTTCTGCATTCCTTTCTGGGCAACCTTGTAAGGGCTACAGAGCCATAGTGAGTAGGGCTAGAAGTGAACAGAACAATACATATAAATTTTGCTTTTGTACAGAAGGATAGGTTCTACTCACAGAAAAACAGAGATAAAAGAAAGAGGTATCATCAGAATTCAAAGACACATTCCAACCAGGTAAAAAGAAACACTTGAAGCCATTGTGATTCCTGAATATGAAACCTGCAACACAGATATGTTCTGTTTTCATCATCCCTTAAGAAAAATATCTTACTGTCATCTAGTGGGCTTTCATCCTTTTTGTATCCACTTTCTATACTGCCATTTACTTGTCTTCAGGGTGAATGTCAATGTGGCTTAGGTGACCTTTTTTTAACCTGGTTTCAAAATGTACAGGGAGAAATCATCTGTCATCTCTCAACTACCTTGTAAGACTGATACGTGCATTTAAAAATACATCTCTATCTGAACCCGCAAGGAACTCCTTTGGCAGGAGCTACGTCATCTTCGTTCCTTTCCTTGCGCTTCTTTCAAATAAGATAGACATGAGAAGAATGGTTCTTTTTTGTAAAGTCAGATTCCACCTGTCTGCATAATGTTATTTTTAAAATATTCATAACTCTGATCACTCCCCATCCTACCTCACCCAGACCGTACAAAATGGAATGTTCTCCTGATCAAAGAATGAATTAAAAATCACTCAAGTTCCCGCTACATGGAGAAAGCAACAGGCTCAGGCTTTGAAGCATTTGAAAAGACACTGGCAGATGTAAATTTTGAGGAGGTAGTTTTCGTGGTGTTCATGAGATGTGTTACCTCTTGAAAACAGAAAAGGCCTCCTAGAGCCAATTCACAAGCCTCACTTCCCACCATGAAGTGAGCATCTGCTAATTGCAGTGGATATACTTCAGTGACACAACCTTGATGGCAGAAAGTGAGGAGGAATTAAAGAACCTTTTAATGAGGGTGAAAGAGGAGAGCGCAAAATATGGTCTGAAGCTCAACATCAAAAAACCCAAGATCATGGCCACTGGTCCCATCACCTCCTGGCAAATAGAAGGGGAAGAAATGAAGGCAGTGAGAGATTTTAGTTTCTTGGGCTCTATGATCACTGCAGATGGTGACAGCAGTCATGAAATTAAAAGACACCTGCTTCTTGGGAGAAAAGCAATGACAAACCTAGACAGCATCTTAAAAAAGCAGAGACATCACCTTGCCGACAAAGGCCCGTATAGTTAAAGCTATGGTTTTCCCAGTAGTGATGTATGGAAGTGAGAGCTGGACCATAAAGAAGGCTGATCGCCAAAGAATTGATGCTTTTGAATCCATTCTGAAGGAAATCAGCCCTGAGTGCTCACTGGAAGGACAGATCCTGAAGCTGAGGCTCCAATACTTTGGCCACCTCATGAGAAGAGAAGAATCCTTGGAAAAGACCCTGATGTTGGGAAAGATTGAGGGCACTAGGAGAAGGGGACGACAGAGGACGAGATGGTTGGACAGTGTTCTCGAAGCTATGAACATGAGTCTGACCAAACTGCGGGAGGCAGTGGAAGACAGGAGTGCCTGGCGTGCTCTGGTCCATGGGGTCACAAAAAGTCAGACACGACTAAACGACTAACCAACAACTTCAGTGAGTGGCATGGCCAAAATGGGCATCATGGCCAAAATGGGTTCCTTCTGTTAGATGACTACCTGAAAATTGTATTGTATATTCCATGGCAGTATTTGGAGCTCAGCTCCATATTCCATGACTGTTTATATTTCCTGTACTTTTGTACAGCAGGCTAGGTTCCAGAGAAAAGCAAGGACACATTCCAGCACTTTAAAATATTCAGAAGTGGCAGTCCACATGGGGCTGTCCTTCAAGACAGCCGGGAAGCTGTAGCTAGTGCAAAATATGACTGCCCGATTGGTGAGTGGGGCAGCATAATGGGACCATGTGTCACTAATCCTGAGCTTGGATAGCTCAATTGGTAGAGCATGAGACTCTCAAACGTTGGGTAAAAGATTCCTGCATTGGTTGAACTAGAGGACCCTCGTGGTCCCTTCCAACTCTACAGTTCTATGATTCTATGAAAGCACTCCACTGGCTGCCAAGGAGTTACTGAAGGGTTAATACTAGCATACAAATCTCTAAGGGACTTGGGACTCAGAAATACCTGAAAGATGTTCAAAGTGTTGGTGCTGACCTTTAAAGCCCTAAACGGCCTCGGTCCAGTATACCTGAAGGAGCGTCTCCACACCCTCCATCGTTCTGCCTGGACACTGAGGTCCAGTGCCAAGGGCCTTCTGGCGGTTCCCTCGCTGCGAGAAGCGAAGTTACAGGGAACCAGGCAGAGGGCCTTCTCGGTAGTGGCACCTGCCCTGTGGAACGCCCTCCCACCAGATGTCAAAGAGAAAAACATCTACCAGACTTTTAGAAGACATCTGAAGGCAGCCCTGTTTATGGAATCTTTTAATATTTAACAGACCATTGTATTTTCATATTTTGTTGGAAGCCACCCAGGGTGACTGGGGAAACCCAGCCAGATGGGTGGGGTATAAATTAATAATAATAATAATAATAATAATAATAATAATAATAATAATAATAATAAAGATTGCCTCCTCCAATATCAACCATATGGATGGTGCCACCCAGCCAGTTGTAACCCATGACAGGGGTTTCTCAGTGGTGGCTCCCCTCATATAGAATGCCCACCATAGTGAGGTGCACCTGTCCTCATCATCATTAATTGGTTTCAAACCTTATGTCTGGCATTCACCAAAGCCAAGGCAAATTCTGTGTTAAAAGATGTGAAATTCAGCCTTGGGGATTGTAAACTTGGCTTACGTCACTGCTGTTCGATGGACAAATAAAGCCATTTGTTAGAATGTAGTACTGCCCCATAGGTAAAGGTAAAGGGACCCCTGACCATTAGGTCCAGTCGTGACCGACTCTGGGGTTGCGCACTCATCTCGCATTATTGGCCGAGGGAGCCGGCGTATAGCTTCCAGGTCATGTGGCCAGCATGACAAAGCCGCTTCTGGCAAACCAGAGCAGCACATGGAAACGCCGTTTATCTTCCCGCTGTAGCGGTTCCTATTTATCTACTTGCATTTTTGACGTGCTTTCGAACTGCTAGGTTGGCAGGAGCTGGGACCGAGCAACGGGAGCTCACCCTGTCACAGGGATTCGAACCGCCGACCTTATGATCAGCAAGCCCTAGGCTCAGTGGTTTAACCACAGCGCCACCTGGGTCCCTCAGTACTGCCCCATACAATACAGTAAATCAGCCCGCCATATTTCCTCTTGGCTTCTTATCAGCTCCATGCTTACGTCCTCTTCCCATAATCATTTCCTGTGTAAAAGGCACCATGCTTTTGAGGAGGAGGAGGAGGACTCTCATCCACAAGTTGGAGGGCAGACATCTGAAAAGGAGAGTCTCGTCAAAAAGAATGACCAAAAGCCTTTTTTATATGCCACAACAGGGGCAAGACTGCTGTTAGCCCAAGTCTGGAAGCAACCACAAATACCTACAATAGAAAATTGGTGGCAAAAACTAATAGAATATACAGGAATAGCTAAATTGACGGGGAAAATTAGGCATCAAGGAGTCAAAATATTTGACAGAGAATGGCAGAAATTTATGGAATATATTGAGAAATTAACATGAAACTCAAAAAGATAAGATCAGTAGAACAAGATCAGGAAACAAATGGTATAATATATTGATATTTGAAATCTATATTTATTAAGAGAGTAATGTGCAAAACAGGACCCAGGGGGCGCTGTGGGTTAAACCAGTGAGCCTAGGGCTTGCTGATCAGAAGGTCAGCGGTTCGAATCCCTGTGATGGGGTGAGCTCCTGTTGCTCAGTCCTAGCTCCTGCCAACCTTGCAGTTCGAAAGCACGTCAAAATGCAAGTAGATAAATAGAAACCGCTACAGCGGGAAGATAAACGGCTTTTCCGTGTGCTGCTCTGGTTCGCCAGAAGTGGCTTTGTCATGCTGGCCACATGACCTGGAAGCTATACGCCGGCTCCCTCGGCCAATAATGCGAGATGAGTGCGCAACCCCAGAGTCGGTCACAACTGGACCTAATGGTCAGGGGTCCCTTTACCCTTTACCTTTAATGCGCAAAACAAATCTTAAATGAAATAGACAGCAAAGGAAGAATGGAAGTCAGTAGAAGGAATGATATGGCGATACATATTTGGAACCGGTTTGATTGTGAGGTAAAAAAAAATTGTGAAATAAGATATGTAACAAGGAGGGAAATGTAACAAAATGTAAAATATGTGAATATGTGATTGTGTGTGGGGTACAGGGGGTGTTTGGAAAAGTGATAAAAAAAAGATATATAAAAAAGAAGAAAGAAAAGGAGAGTCTCCTTTTATGCATGGAGTCTCCCTCCATGATTAAGAACCCTGGAAAACCCCACTCTCCCTTCTTGCATGCATGAGCGGAATGCCTGAAGGCAGTTTTGGAGAATTCACCACACAGTTATAGCACAGCAACAGGTACCCTTCAAGCTTTTCAGTAGCATTCTGGGACTGTTTCCCGAGGAGTCATCCTGAACCAGTTGAGTGAGGACAGTTATGTGAATCCTTATCACGAAATGCCCTGTTGGGGGTGAGACCTTCATGGGAGAAGGACCCAAGTGATTGACCCTCCCCATGAGACTTTAAAAATGTTAAACGATGGGATACGCCCATGGAAAAGAGGCTCCCACAGTCATGTCTGAAGATTTCACAGCTAGACTGAAACCCCTTTGACATTTTCTGTACAAGGGATGGTTCCCATGTAACATTTTGTAATCAGGTAGAGCTGCCCCAATGCAAAATTCATGAGTCTCTTGTTAATGTTAGTGTGATGTGATGTGTGTGAATAAAATATGGAGAGTGTAAAATATTCAGAAGTGGCAATCCAGAAAGATTCAGACAAAGCTTCCAAGTATTTCAGGACACGAACCTAATTTTACACATGCCTGAGCTTCACACTTAATGTTCAGCTTTTATGTTGAATTTCCAGGAACCTATGCCTAGGATAATGGTTTGAACCTAGAACAGGATCCATCTCACAGGCAGGATTTTTTGCGCCCTAGGCGAGATCACCTTCTGGCGCCACGCCCCCCCATTAATAAAATAATAAATAAATATAAATAAAAATGGGCTGGGTTTTTTTTTCTTATCCATAATCTGAACTTTGTTTGGCTTTCTGCTTTATTTGGTAACTTGTTTTTAACACGCCCAGAAGCAGCGCGCACTCTGCCCATGCCCCGGGGCATCCTGCCCTGGGCATTGTAGTGCCTAAGTGGCGCCCGGGGAGGGCGAAGGTGCCTGGGCCCCATGGGGTGCGCCTCTTCCTGGGCGCGCTTTGCGGAAAGGGAGCGTTGTGCCGCGTGCAGGGTTCGCCCCGTTGGGGAGCCGGACACCTAACCCACCTGGAACACCTGCCCACCTCTCCCTACTTTTAGGGCTTGCGCGCTTGACCTTGCTATGCCGTCATGTGTCGTCTGTCGTTGGGACGGGGGCACAGCAGGAATTTTCCCCACTTGGATGATTGGCTGGTGCCATTTGGGTTTTGCCTGCCGCGTAGCAAATCATCACAACTTGTAAGGTTGCGGATAGGCTCTGGTTCAGGTGATAGGGGTGGGGGAACGCTCTCGCCATCCCTATGCGAAGGATATTCCTTTAAAGGAATCCAGGGACTCAATGGTTTGGTCAACCCTGAAAGGGGTTGTGCCCGTGCCTGAGTCCAGGGGGACATCCGGGTGGTGGACATAGCATGTCCCCAACTTTCCACCATTCCAGGTGTTCACCCTAGGCTGACCTATGTTGGTGCCCTGGGTCAGCGCTACCTGCAATGGTAGAGGGAGCTAGTCGAACCAGAGCCTATGCAACCACTCACATGATGTAATCAATAAAGTTGTGGCCTAAATTCTGCCAAAAAACAAACCAAAATCTGAGCCTTGTCTGAATTTATTTATAGGGGGAGGTTTAAAGGTCTAAATACACAAATCTTTTGCCCCTAGACAGCACTTCTTGAGAAAGTGGTTTCATTTTAAAAATTAAGCTCAATGCAGTTTGATTCTGTGTGTCCATTTGAAAACAGACATAGGCAGCCGTGACCATTGCAGTGAGGGGTGTACCCAAACCTGCCCTATGAAGTTGTGGGTTAATGTATGCCATACTGTCAAACTTTTTCTTTTTTTTTTAAATATATTTTTATTAATTTTCCAATTAAAACCAATTATATCACATTCATTATTTCAAATTATACATATATATATATCAATCAAACCGAATGTTATGCCAAATCATCTAGAGAATTTTTTTGGGGGGGGGGTTCCCATGCTTCAAGAAATTGGGGATTCCTCGCAACCGTCCACTGCCGTCTTTTTTCTAAAGTTCAAATCGTCTCTCCAAGTTCATAATAATCCAGATCTTCCCCTTACAGTCACATAGATGTTTTCCACTTTCAACTGATTGTTTCCCAGCTGCTGAGATAAATATCAAGCAAGGTTTCACAGATGTTCTTTCTCCTGTGTGGGTTAATCAGTCCAGCCTCCCCATAAATCTTCTTAGTCTGGAGCTCCCTGTTGCGTCGAAGCAGCGCCATCTTAAAAAACTCAAATCACTTTCGTTTTCTCTCATAGCCATGTAGATTAACGATCTTTATAAAATTTACAGCTTTTCCAGGCAGAAGACCCAAACATCAAACCATAAACTCTTGGTAAATTAATGGATCTCCTTGCCCTATAGCTGAACTTAGCTTCAGGTCGCTGCTCCAATTCAAAGTGTGTCACAGCTCATAAATCCTCCGAACGCGTCCAGGACTCCTTCCATCCGACTAGGGGGGGGGGCTTTTCTCGTCGGCAACTCCACATCTTTAAAAAATATGCTCAGTAACAACAGTTTATAAAGTTCAACTCACACAGTCTTTTGCTTCTCTTTCACTCCAAACAAGCCAGGACATCGCGTCTGGGAAGGTACGAAGTAACTCATATGAAGAAAAATAAAAAAAAACTCACTTCCCTTATCGCTCCGTCCCCATCAATCCTTCTTCCAGATGAAATACAGCCTTTGACTCCTCTCCCTCAGCAGCATAAATTTCTCAGCAGTAAACAGCGCTTCTTCCCCTCCTTCTGAAGTATGTCCATAGATTTAAGCCTAATTATCTTCTTTAACCATGGAAATCCCCGCCATGCAGATTAGCGTCCGGGAGTCCTGGCCCTCGTAAGTGCTTTTCAGCCCAAGCTCCCCCCACTCCATAAACAGTCGGAGTGGGTCTGGGGGCATCGCGGGCCAGCGGCCCCTCTCCGTAACCCCCGGAGAGGGTAGGGGGTTGCCATTTACTCCCCTAGCAACCGCCAAATTCCTTACGAAGGTCAGAGGGATGGAAAACAGGTCCGCCATTCCTGCCGGCGGAAACCGGAACCCCTACTGTCAAACTTTTTCAGATAAATAACAGGGACACACATATGCTCTGGCATATGCTCCTGGGTGACTCATGTGGTCCGCGCTGTGATCTCGCCCTACAAAAAAATGCTTTTCTCGGGTCAAGATTGTGGTGCGTGAGATCACAGTACTCAAAATGGCCGCTGCAATCTGCCACAAAAAAATGGCATGTTTTTTTCTGTGACACTTGACAGGTCTGTATATGCTAGCATCTCAGACACCACTTCCTTATTCATTCGTCATGGGGCATGTTAAGAGGTTTGTGGGGGAGGCGTGGATAACCCCACCCAAAGGAGGGTTTCAAATGCATATCAAGTAACCACATGTGCCACATTTTGTGGATGGCAGGATCTAGAATCAATCGAGATTGGAAGCAGCATGTTGAAGATGAGCGCGAGTGATTCAGGATTGAGGAAAAACTACATTTTTCTGCTACAGAGAGGTTGCTGTTTGTCATAACTAAATACATTTCCAAGTGTGTGGTGCTGGTGGTGTTGAAAAACTTTTCAAAGTTACAATTCTGGCAAAACAGACTATTCTGCCACCTTTTTAAATAAAAATAAAATTCCAGTGGCCGTTTATTTACCGCAGCGTATTAAATCAGAATTTGACAGCTTCATAAAAGAGTTGAGCTGGAGGTCACCCACATTTCCCACCACCAGCTCAGACAAGAAACCATTCGTACAACGGCTTATCTTTTCTTCACAGCCCTACAAGCTTAGCTCCAACCCTCAGGCAGAAAATATGTGTGTTATCTATAGCAGTGAATTTGCGCTTTCTTTCTAAGCCACTGCTGCCGTCACCAGCATCCCTTCAGCCACAAAGCAAGACAGAGCAGTACATTCCTCACACACAACTAGCTGCAACCTTTGACAGGCATATAGACTTTCCTTCCTTTGGTTGTCCCAGGTGGCTACTTCTGATCTAGACTATTTGATTTCAAGGCCAGGGAATGCTTATTGTTTAGCTTCCCACACTCTTCACACAGGAGGTCCTGCTTACTGCACTGCAGAGCTGAACTATGGCTTTCACTACTACAAGATGCTGTGATGGCCACCAACTTGGGTAATTTTGAAAGTGGACCCATTGAATTCATGGAGGATAAGGCTATCAATGGTTGCTAGACATGATAGCTATGTATTGCTTCTAGTGTCAAAGGCAGTATGTCTCTGAATAGGGGGCTAGGGGTGGCGCTGTGGTCTAAACCACTAAACCTCTTAGGCTTGCTGATCAGATCCCTTGCTGTTCAAATCCCTGTGACGGGGTGAGCTCCCATTGCTCTGTTCCAGCTCCTGCCAACCTAGCAATTCGAAAGCATGCCAGTGCAAGTAGATAAATAGGTACCACTGCCGTGGGAAGGAAACGGCATTTCTGTGCACTCTGGTTTCCATCACGGTGTTCTGTTGCACCAGAAGCAGTTTAGTCATGCTGGCCACAGGACCCTCAGGCAGAAAATATGTGTGTTATCTATAGCAGTGAATTTGCGCTTTCTTTCTAAGCCACTGCTGCCGTCACCAGCATCCCTTCAGCCACAAAGCAAGACAGAGCAGTACATTCCTCACACACAACTAGCTGCAACCTTTGACAGGCATATAGACTTTCCTTCCTTTGGTTGTCCCAGGTGGCTACTTCTGATCTAGACTATTTGATTTCAAGGCCAGGGAATGCTTATTGTTTAGCTTCCCACACTCTTCACACAGGAGGTCCTGCTTACTGCACTGCAGAGCTGAACTATGGCTTTCACTACTACAAGATGCTGTGATGGCCACCAACTTGGGTAATTTTGAAAGTGGACCCATTGAATTCATGGAGGATAAGGCTATCAATGGTTGCTAGACATGATAGCTATGTATTGCTTCTAGTGTCAAAGGCAGTATGTCTCTGAATAGGGGGCTAGGGGTGGCGCTGTGGTCTAAACCACTAAACCTCTTAGGCTTGCTGATCAGATCCCTTGCTGTTCAAATCCCTGTGACGGGGTGAGCTCCCATTGCTCTGTTCCAGCTCCTGCCAACCTAGCAATTCGAAAGCATGCCAGTGCAAGTAGATAAATAGGTACCACTGCCGTGGGAAGGAAACGGCATTTCTGTGCACTCTGGTTTCCATCACGGTGTTCTGTTGCACCAGAAGCAGTTTAGTCATGCTGGCCACAGGACCCAGAAAGCTGTCTGTGGACAAACGCTAGCTCCCTTGGCCTGAAAGCGAGATGAGCGCCTCAACCCCATAGTCGCCTTTGACAGGCCTTAACCGTCCAAGGGTCCTTTACCTTTACCTTTATGTCTCTGAATACCAGTTCCTTGGAATCACAAGTGGAGAGAAAACTTTTTCAGACAATTTTGTTTCAGTCCACATTCAAAACTAACCTACTGAATTAAAATTCCCTGAAGCAATATACAAACTGAAATGTAGCCATCTGTTGAGATTCTCTATTCACTGAATTTTGCAACGCATTTCTCCAACCATGTATACAAAAATGCATATACTAGTACAGTGTTTCCCAAACTTGGGTCTCCAGCTGTTTTGGACTACAACTCCCATCATCCCTAACTAGCAGGGATGATAAGAATTGTAGTCCAATAACAGCTGCAGACCCAAGTCTGGGAAACACTGTACTAGGATAAAGTGTGTGTTAAAGGCACACAATAATGATAATGCAAAAAAAAAAAATATTTATTGGGGGAAACTGATCGCAGTAATGTATATATTTGACAACACAGCATACAAAATTGTGTATATTAGAAGAAATTCACACTAAAATGCTAATGACTTTTCATGAGGATTTCTCTTTTTTATAAAAACAACAACAACATGCAAACTGATGTAGAAATGTGGAAAACTGATCTTAAAACTAGAAAAATAAGAAACTGAGAGAAATTGAAAGATTCCCATACCTTATGGGTCTAAGGAAATATTCTCCTGGATCAACCACAAATTCTGCTGGACAATGGTAGGCTGATCACTGGTGGAGGAACGGGAGTGCGGAGGGAGCGGACCTCCCCTGGCACCACTCTTCCAGTAGGGTGCCACCGTGGCGCTCCCCCAACACGCGCAGGGTGCCACGCCCCCACAGGCGGCGTACCATGCCCCCAGAACGCACACCGCGCCCTCGCGGGTGCCCTACCACACCCCAAGGATGCGCATCACACACACCGTGGTGCGCGTCACTCCCTCCGCCTGCTCTCTGCCCCCGGTAGCGGAGCATGCAGCTTCGCCACTGAGGCTGATACAACCTAGCTCAAAATGTGCCACAAGTCTAAAACAGCATCTCAGTGTGCAGCGGCGCAAAGTTCTGTGCGACATTGAAGAGGCTCACCACGCGCATCAGGAGAAGCCACGAGGCCCAGGGAAGCCCATCACCATGGCAAGGAGGCCTGCCCCATCCCTGTATATTTTGAGGGGGCTGGGCTGCCCTTAGCCCCATAGAGTTGGGGCCTGTGTCAGTATACATGCATGCAAGCGGCTCCATAGGATGGAAGGCATCAAGGCAAGCCACATACTGTATGGCAAATCAAGTGTATGTAAAACAGATATATGCACTATGTTGCACTTAGAGGACATTAGCCCGTTCTCACATCTGGGGGCAACCAAGGCATGGCAATGTGACCAGCTCTAGGTTGGTCAGAACATTCATGAGTAGAAATAACAATTAGGTAGCAAATAAAAGAGTCTCTGGGGATATGTAAAGTGATCATCGCTGAGCAATAACAGCTTTGGCCTCCCACCACACTTCAGCATAAGAACCAGAGATTAAGAACTCTTCACAAAAAAGCAGATTTCTCACACACACACCACTTCTCACATTCTTATTATGCTACTGTCTCCCTAGGAGAATTTAATCCCTCCATTATTTAGACAACAATAAGTTATCGGCTAACTAGGCAATGCAATACATCCTGTGAAAGAAATGTTTCTCTCAGCCCTTTGTTGGGGTTCTGTCAGGACTTACACTGACCAAAAAAACAAAAACAAAAACGCTAAAGACAAGACTAGAGAAAGTGTCTTTTTCAGGCTTATTTACTTTGAAATATTGAAGCAGTATTTACCGTAGAGTGTAGGAGCAAACCAAAAGCACGGTAATGGTAGCCGTGATAAGCAAAAATGCATTTCAAAAGCTTTCAAAGAAAACTTACCCAAGTGATTCTTCTGAGCTGGTGGAGTAGAGAAGAAATAAAAGATACTGTAGGAAGGAAGGAAGCTTCCTGCCCCAGTGACGAATTGGTGGGAGAACCTACACACTATATGAAATCCCTCCATATTCATATGATATTTAAATGGCAACTCTGTGAGGGTTAATGAAGAGAGGAGCTGAGTTCATTCAGCATTCCTAAAACAATGGACTATTGATGTTACCAAAAGTCCTGACTGTGATCTCACAGCAATACAGCATTTGTTTCCTGGCACATCTCCCAAACCATAGATTTCCTTTCACATTCCAATACATAACACTGGAAAGCTCCTTTCCTTTGACACCCATTGCCTTTCAAAACTACTTTGGATTCTAGTGACGCACCAAAATATTCCACCCCGTCTTCTCTCACAGACATCACAAGCAGAAAATGCGAACAATGCTACCGTTACTAGCTAGGCTTCGTCTGAACTCCTTATCTGAACCACCTGCCCTGAGTTTGTGAATGCACTACAGGTGCATGTTGTAGAAACACTCAATCTCATTTGCAGCTCCCAAACTCTGATTTGACAGAAAGATCAGGTAGCTACAAACATGGGTAAAAGAGCAGTGACAGAAAGTAATGAGATTGAATCAAATTTAAGATGAGAATCAATCTATTCCATCTTTTCATACTTCCCTTAATAAATTCTACTACTGTGATAGATAAGTAACAGTAATAATGGAAGTTCTATTAGCAGGCTGCTTGCATTGCAGAAGTCTTATAAGGCTCAGGGAAGTGCAGGATGTCGTAAGAAGAATATTTATGCAGGCGTGCATAGGCTTCTGGGACAAAAAAAATGAATATATATTTCTCAAGCATCAATAATCATTGTTATCAGCTTGCCTATTCGCGCCTCTCTTCCGCCCTTAATCTGTGTCAAAACTGAACCAGGGCAACCCTGTTTTCCAAGATCAAGAATCCTCAGTCACTTAATATGGAAAGAAAAGCACATCTCAGTCTTTGCTGGGTGACTTTCCTTTGCCACAGAACAATTAACAGTATAATGTTCAGAGGAATTCAGAAGCAGGCAGGATTTTAAGTGGAAGCCCAGAATCAAACTAGTCTAAATAAAAAGAAAAACAAAACAGAAAATATATATATGGGGGAATAGAGAGAGGGAGAAAAACCACAGAGTCGTCTCTCAGAGGTAGATCTTTTCTCAAAAATATAAAGCGGTATAGAAATAAAATAAATAAATTTAATAAGAAGAATAAGAATAATAGATCATAACACTTGTCTCACACATAAAATGGTGGACCCTCCCAGCTCTCACCTGGGAGCTTTCCTTCCTTCTCCCAGACTCTCAGCCTGGGAGTTCTTCCCTTCCCTTCAGGATTTTTCTACCAACCTTCCACCACTTCCTGTGTGTGTAATCCTGAGATCCAGCTCTTCCCTGTCTGGCTGCCTCACAAACAACTGGAGGCTTCTTGGCTTTGATCTCTCACACATCAGCCCCTAGCTTTCCTGCTTTCCATACACCCCAGCCCAGTTAGATAGAATGGATGATAGATAGATAGATAGATAGATAGATAGATAGATAGATAGATAGATGGTAGATAGATAGATACAGTACTTAGATAGATACTTTATTGTCATTGTACATAGTACAATAACTTAGTGGGGGGAATAAGGGTGAGTCACCTCAATCTGTCACTTATGTCTTCTTGAGCCATCTTAGCACCTATTGAGACACCTCTGCTGAATCTCAAATAGTCTTTTGTCAGGTCTTAAGAGGTATTGCCTCAAGGTACCCCACAGTGATTGCTCTAAAAAGGGAAAAAAGAATCATAAAGCAGTATGGGGGGAAAGTCAAGAAACATAGAGCAGTATGGGAGCCCAAGAGACCATCTTACACCAAACCACCGCACAAGCTGAAACATTGGCAATCTACTAGTGCAGGCACCCCCAAACTCAGCCCTCCAGATGTTTTGGGACTACAACTCCCATCATCCCTAGCTAACAGGACCAGTGGTCAGGGATGATGGGACCTGTAGTCCCAAAACATCTGGAGGGCTGAGTTTGGGGGTGCCTGTACTAGTGTGTGCATTTGTGATGCCCAAGGGAACAGCTTTAGCTGCCACCAGCTTGCAAAAGGGAGAAAGAACCCAAAAAGGGTGGGCTAGGAAGGGGAGAAATGTACAGAAATGGGAATATTTGAAGAATACAGTTTTGAAAACGCGGCAGCTTTTGCTTAAATGGGGCAGTTAGAAAGTGTGGCACAAACTCAGGTGGACCAATCAAGGTTGGGAAGGATAAAAGACAAGCAAGGCAGAGACACTGTGTCTGCTCAACTTTCTCCGTTGGTTGGCTGCTTCGGGAATGCCACTGGACTGTTTGCGGTTTGTATTGGACCTAGACGGGCGTTTGTCCAATTAGACTGTCTGACTACTCTCTAGTGTTGCCCTTGGGACTGTGTGCCCTATCAGGACTTACCTCTGCGAATGCCGACGTTCAGGACACCTGAGCTCTTGAGAAAGGACTCCTCGCAGACTTGGCTGCTAAACGGACAAATTGCTGTTGACACTCTGCAGAACGCTGTCGCGTTAATGAGGTCTTCCTTTTAATTTTCCATAAAATACGGGAAAGCTGTATCAAATCATAAGGACTTGCTACTTGGTTGTTTTTGTCAGAGAAGGTCATTGCTCCTCCAAGTCACCCTTTCCCGAAGCAAGAGTGTTCTGCTTCCTAGGCACTCCTTCCGTAGCCCAGTGTTTCTCAAACTTGGGGCTCCAGCTGGTTTTTTTGGACTACAACTCCCATCATCCCTAACTACCAGGAACAGTGGTCTGGGATGATGGGAACTGTAGTCTAAAAAAAAAGCTGGAGACCCAATTTTGGGAGACCCTGCTGTAGCCCACCCTTCATCGTTTCTGAGCACAATTCAAAGTGTTGGTGTTGACCTTTAAAGCCCTAAACGGCCTCGGTCCGGTATACCTGAAGGAGCGTCTCCACCCCCATCGTTCTGCCCAGACACTGAGGTCCAGCTCCGAGGGCCTTCTGGCGGTTCCCTCATTACGAGAAGCCAAGTTACAGGGAACCAGGCAGAGGGCCTTCTCGGTAGTGGCACCCACCCTGTGGAATGCCCTCCCACTAGAGGTCAAAGAGAACAATTACAAGACCTTTAGAAGGCATCTCAAGGCAGCCCTGTTTAGGGAAGCTTTTAATGTTTGATGGATTTCTGTATTTTAGAATTTCTGTTTTTTTGGAAGCCGCCCAGAGTGGCTGGGGGAACCCGGCCAGATGGGCGGGGTATAAATAATAAATTATTATTATTATTATTATTATTATTATTATTATTATTATTATTCATCGCCTCTTGTGGAAGCGTTTCTGTGGCTGCTCTCAGATGAGCCGCTCTATCAATCCACATCAGGCCTACACAGCTTGTGATTCATCAAGCCCAACACAGCCTACCAGCCCACTGGGTGTTTGTAAGCTTTTCTGTTTTTTATTGCTTTCTTGAGACTTCGCAAACTGAGGATGGGCCATTAAGCACCTGGCAGGTCACAATAGACGAGATGCCTCCCGCTTTGCAGGTGACAAGTTGCACAGGCCTGGCCAGATTTACGACTGCATGAAGGCAGTTCTTTTAAAATTATCATGTTAGCCTCATAATTCCTGCTTGGCTGGAATGCTGGCCTTCAAACAATTGCTTTGTCACAAGCTGCATTAAGTTTAATGGGTTTGTATCATTACTGGGCTGTGGAGATGAGGCTGGTTGGTTTTCCCTGCAGGCCAGTGCTCTTGTTGGTGCCTCTGTCTTTGGTTTTTATAGCTCAATGCATAGGGAATGTTCCAAGGGAGGTGGACCCATGGCTGCTTCCACCTATTCCTTCCCCGAGACTCATGCTTGACATTGACCATGTTGGCAGAGTAGCTAAATTTCAGCTAGGGAGCCAAATCAGGTGTAATACTGTCTGAATTTCAAGGAAAATTTCCAAACACTTGTCAAAATATTCAAAAACCTTTACTTGCAGAACATAAAGCTCATACCCTCCAACATTTCTCCAATGAAAATAGGGATGTCCTATTCCACAATAATAATTTTACTATTTATACCCTGCCCATCTGACTGGGTTGCCCCAGCCACTCTGTGCAGCTCCCAACATATATAAAAACATAATAAAACATTAAACGTTTAAAAACTTCCCTATGCAGGGCTGCCTTCAGATGGCTCAGAGGTCGGATAACTCCACACCCTCCCACATTTCTCTGATAAAATAGGGGTGTCCTAAGGAAAAGTGGGACATTCCGGGATCTAATCAGAAACCAGGACAGTTTATGTAAATCCAGGACTGTCCCTGGAAAATACGGACACTTGGAGGGTCTGATAGCTGAAGAAGACTATATGCTTTACATTCACATGCTTATCCAAGTATGGACTTCATTTTCTTAGTTGAAGGTTACAGCTTCTTCCTTAAACATTCACACAAACTGGGTCTTTCTCTCTTTCCAGTACTTGCACTCAGCCTTCTGAACATGACCCAGCTAGGCCATGCAGGTTCCACTTAACAGGCCAGACATTGAGTTCCGTTCGCCATATGAAAGCAAGTGGACAAAAGGACCCAGGAGAGGACCAGGCAGAATTAGGTACCCCGTTTTGCCTGTATGTTTGAAGGTAATGTGTGCATTCTCCATTGAATGTTGCTTACCTTCCAAGTCCCGGACTGCAGAATCCGGGACCGGCAGCCGTGTGACACTGGAAGTTGCGTCGATGTAACTTCCAGTGTCACTTTGGCCTTCTATGGGCACCAAAAATGGCCGCCGCCGGCTTCAAAAGTCGCTTGTACGCATGTCAGGAAGTGCGTCGGCACAACTTCCGGTGTCGCTCTGCCCATTTATGGGCACCAAAAATGGTCGACACTGGAAGTCGCGTCTATGCACTTCTGGACATGCGTAGATGCGACTTTTGAAGCCGGCGGTGGCCATTTTTGGTGCCCATAGAAGGGCAAATCGGAAAGGAAAAAAATGGCCGCCGGCAGGAGAAAATAACGGAGAAAAACGGGAGACGAAGTGATACGGGGGACCACTGGGAAAAGGTAAGTAAAAACAGGGGGTTTCCCGGGGAAAACGGGGTACTTGGCAGCTATGATGTTGTAGGATTTGCTTCTGAACAGATGTGGGGAAGGATTATGGTGCAAATACTGCAACTCTCCCACCACCATTATACATGTAAGTGCTTCACATTCAACAGGTCCTGTAAAGCAGGATAGGAACTGATAGTCCCCAATGGGGGTTGGTGTCCATTGGTACTGGTAGGGTGTATTTCAACCAATTTCGCCGGGGTAAGATGCCACCTATCTTGCATTTTTAAAATATTTTCTCTTAAATCGTAATTTGGCGAAATTTACTATCTCTCGGACATAACTGGTGAAAATATACAAAGGGAGTGACAATTCATGTTGGAGGTGCCACGAGGAGTTGGGCTCGTACATACATATTTGGTGGCATTGCAAAATAATTAAGAAATTCTGGGAGAAATTCTATGTAGAAATGAAGACAATAGTCAAATACTCTTTTAAGAAGAATCCCAAAATTTTCCTATTAGGAATGTTAAGTGAAGATATTAAGGAAAACGATAGATGTGTAATAATGTATGCAACCGCATCCGCTAGGCTCCTTATCGCCAAAAATTGGAAAAGTGAAATAATTCCGAAAATAGAGGATTGGCAAATCAAATTGTTAAGATATCAAAATATGGTGGGGGGAAATAGGAGAAAGTAAAGGAATATCAGAACAAAAAATTGGTAAAGATTGGAGTAAATTTAACAACTATATGGCAGAACATGTGGAAAATGCTAACCTCTCAGCAGGCAGGTGAAGGGCCCAAGTGATTTAAACAAAAATGGAAAGAAATGTGTAAAAAGGTATACAGAGAATTTTGGATATAGAAACCGAAATAGAGAAATGGCTGGAAGTCATCACAGGGTGGAGGGGTGGAGGGTGTTTATTTTTCTTTCTTTTCTTTATTTTCTTTCTTTTTTGTGTTTTTCTTTTTATGTTGTTGTTGTTATTATTATTATTATTATTATTATTTTCTTTTCCTCTTTTTATATGCTGTATATATATGATTTATATCTACGATTTATATGATTTGTATGTACTTGATCTGAGACAATTTCTTTTATTTTATCTTTGTAAAATTGTCATGGTTTAAATAAAGAATTAATTATTATTATTTTTAAAAAAGGTACTGGTAGGTTGGAACTAGGACTGGAACCACCACAAAGTGGTCTATCTCCATATAATAGACTAAGAGACCAGCCTGAGATATAGTGGCTTATTCAAGGTCACCCCTGAGGGCTTCCAGCTCAGGCTTTTAACTGCCACAGTACCTAAAAATAAATCTGACTGCTTAAAGAATGATGGTGTATTAACATATTCTATATGTGCTGCTGCTTAATGTAGTCCAATGTATTATATTGCGTACCTAGAGCGCTTTCCTGACAATTGTAATAAGGGATGATTGAAAGTATGGAGAAACCTGTTTCGTTTACAGATTCCACACACAGCCTGTTCTCTCCTTTCTCTGCCCCTTGGCATGACACACCCTTGGCTTTGCCTTCTTTGGATGTGGTCAAATACTGCTTACAGCAGCTGTGTGTGTCACCTCCAAATCTTATGCGGCGTGCAAAATGGCAACAACTGCTGGTGAAAAATGATTTAGACAACCTGTGAGGAGGGAAGGGCAATAAAGCGGATGCATTAAGTATAGCAGACATTCCTAGCCAAGTGCAGAATGCCTGCCCTATGTAGAAGCCGGGCTGCAAGCATATAGATCAGGCATGAAGAAGCAAGCTCTCCAAATGTTGTAGGACTCCAACTCCCATCAGCCCCAGGCAGTATGGCCACTGGTCAGGGATGATGGGAGTTGCAGTTCAGGCACTGGGAATGTCACTGGTTCCCCATCCCATAGAAAAGAGAGAAAGAAATAATCAAGACGGCTATAATCATAGGGGCTGTTGTGGGGAAGTACATGAAACACATTGAGCCCTTGGGGTGTAAGCACTACAGAAGTACTATGATTATCAGGGATCCTACTGAATCTGAGGAAACCCAGAACATGTGGGTGAATTTAGACAGCAGAAACCCCTTTCAGACTGGTGGCTTGTACACTATCTGGGGCAAGGAAGGGTGTCTCTGCAGCTTTTACAGGGTTACCCAGATCCCTCAAGCCACTTACACTTTCCACATGCAGAGCTGCGAACAAGTGACTGAAGTGGTGAATGTTGACAATGGTAATGACCTAATAGGCAAGGTTTCCCAAACTTGGGTCTCCGGCTGTTTCTGGACTACAACTCCCATCATCCCATGCTAGCAGGGTCTGTGGTCAGGGAGGATGGGAATTGTAGTCCAAAAGCAGCCGGAGACCCAAGTTTGGGAAACCCTATTTAGGGGAAAGTAGGCAACTTCCATCTCACCACCACCACCAAACAGGTCCAGGAGCTGTCAAACCTGACAATACTAAACAACCATCTCTTCAACCCAGCATACTTGTCCCAACCCAGCACCTTGTCTGTGTTGAATGCACAGCATATTGGGATCCAAAGACATTCCGCCTCCACTATGGTCCATTTCATGAGTATCTTTCAAGAGTTACATTCAACGGAGGGAAGGGAGTGGGGTTCTGCATGCCTTTCCCACTTCCAAATGCTACATTTTCAGCTCAATGTGTTATATTGGAGGTGAGATTTTATTCCTTTCTAACTCCAATGTCAACCAAGTTTCCCAAGTCAGATCAGGGTCCTCACAAATCCTCATGTCACTCCATCACTCTGCTTTTCTCTACTCTATCCTTATGCACAATATCTCTATAGTTTTCTATATCTCTGTTTCTCTACTTTAGGTCCATGGACTTTGCAAGGAACAGGTACTGCCTGCAGAGTGCTGAAAAGCTCCAGAGAATTATTCTTTTGAGCAGAGCAGGGGAGGATTATAAAAAAGTAGTTAACGTTGTTATTGTTAATTACTCACTTTACCTGTAGAAATCTCAAAGCAGCTTGGAGATGCAATAGAAATACTACAATCAATTCCAACAGTCGCAATCACCACCATCAGGACTTTGAATGTCGTTTCAGCTGATAGATCATATATTGCGCACCTTACAGAATCGTTATATGAACACATATTCTGAAACAGCAGCCATTTCAGATGCAAAACACTCTGATTTGTCTGACAAAAAAAGTATTAAGCCATAGCTTGGGGGGGGCATGGGGTGAACACCTTTAAGGACTCTTCTGCCTCCACCTCTGTTTTTACCACTTTGAGATAAGTAGCTGTGTTGGTCTGACGTAGTCAAAACAAAAATAATAAAAAATTCCTTCCAGTAGCTCCTTAGAGACCAACTTTCATGTGCATGCACACTTCTTCAGATACATGCACACAAAAGCTCATACCAATGACAAACTTAGTGGGTCTCTAAGGTGCTACCGGAAGGATTGTATTTTTTTTTATTTTTTAACCACTTTGAATTAGGGATGTGGAAATCTGTCAATTTTGGTTTCTCCCAGTTTCTCATTTTTCTAAACTTTAGTCAAGTTCTCCACATTTCCAAATCAGTTTGAGGTTGTGTGTGCGCGCGCACGTTTAAAGAAGTCCTCATGAAAACTCACCAGCATTTTAATGGAAATTTCTCCTATTGTACACAGTTTTCTAGGCATTTCTGCCTGATGCATATTTTTGCAAAGCAATTTCCCCTTAATATAACACATTGCTAATATATGCATTTTCATGCACACTTTCCCCTAGCCTAGCATATGCATCTTTGTAAACATTGCTTGGCTAGAGAACCACCCTCCAAAATTTGAAACAGCACCTATTTGTTGCTTGCTGTTGTTTTTTTGTGTCTTAATTTTCCTCCCCTCAGCATAAGGCTGCGTAGATTGCCTTCCCCTTCCCGCTTTTATCTGCACAAGAAGCCTGTGAGGTAGGCTAAGCTGAACGAGTTGGTCATTCAGACACCAAAGTCGCGAAACTGCACATACTTCAGAGTATTGCTTGCTTGTTACTATTGATCATGTTTGGCAAAGATTTGTTCCGTTCCGTTTTGGAGTTCTGCTGTAAATACCGGGACAATGAAACATTGCAGTTAAAGCAAGGAGGCTGCTTATCTGGCTTCATTGCATGATCTGTCAATGACATTACATAAGAACATAAGAAGTGCCTGCTGGATCAGGCCAGCAGCCTGTTCTCAGAATGGCCAAACATATGCCTGTGAGGAGAAGAAGAAGAAGAAGAAGAAGAAGAAGAAGAAGAAGAAGAAGAAGAAGAAGAAGAAGAAGAAGAAGAAGAAGAAGAGGAGGAGGAGGAGGAGGAGTTTGGATTTGATATATCGCTTTATCACTACCCTAAGGAGTCTCAAAGCGGCTAACATTCTCCTTTCCCTTCCTCCCCCACAACAAACACTCTGTGAGGTGAGTGGGGCTGAGAGACTTCAGAGAAGTGTAACTAGCCCAAGGTCACCCAGCAGCTGCATGTGGAGGAGCGGGGAATCGAACCCGGTTCCCCAGATTACGAGTCTACCGCTCTTAACCACTACACCACACTGTGAGATGACCACAAGCAGGACCTGAGCACTATTACACTCTTCCTTCCTACAGTGGTCAGGCAACTGGTATTCGGAAGCATACAGCTTCCCACTGTTGAAGGCAGAGCACAGCCATCATGGCTGGTAGCCTCTGGTATCCCTATCCTCCATTAATTTGTCTAATCCTGAAGCCACATGTCCTTCAACATTTCTCCAATGGAAATAGGGATGTCCTATTCCATAACAGCAACAGCAACAACAGCAACATTATCTATACCCTGCCATCTGACTGGGTTGCCCCAACCACTCTGGGCAGCTTCCAACATATATAAAAACATAATAATTTTTTTCCCCAAAGTTGTCCTCTACAGGTGTCTTCTAAAGGTTGTATAGTTACTTATCTCCTTGGCTCAGGGGTCACATAACTCCATACCCTCCAACATTTCTCCAATGAAAATAGGGACATCCTGAGAGAAAGTGGGACATTCCAGGATCAAATCAGAAACCAGGATAGTTTCTGTAAATCCAGGACTGTCCCTGGAAAATAGGGGCACTTGGTGGGTCTGAAGCCATCCAAGTTGGTGGCCATTATTGCCTCCTGTGGAAGTGTACTACATAGTGTGCAGCCTGACATGCATTTGTATATTGCTTTTCTGTCCAGGAGTTCAAGGTTGTGTACATTTTTCCTCCTCTGCCCCCCTTTTATATTCGTAACAACCCTGTGAGGTAGGCTAGGCTGAATTAATATATGTACATCAGCAGCAGATCTTGTCAACAGATTGCTGCAGAGGACAAGAGAAGGGTGGGCCTTGAGGAAATCCTGTTGGCACCCCTGAGTGAGTGCATTTAGGACCACAGCTGAAGATGATGGCTTATCTCTATACAGTACCAGGTTTCATAGCTGCCAAGTTTTCCCTTTTCTCGCGAGGAAGCCTATTCAGCATAAGGGGAAATCCCTTTTAAAAAGGGATAACTTGGCAGCTATGCCAGGTTTCTCCGGTCCAAGTGGGATCAAGTTTCTCAAGAGGGGTTTACCCTCTATATTGCATTGAGTCTTACCTTTATATAAGAACTTCCAAAGTAACTTTCATGATCCTCTTTCATAGTATCCTATTTAGCCCTTAGTCTGGCTTTCCTATTCCCTGTCTATTTTACTGAATTGCTTCATTCCCATGCAATTTCGTAACTGATTTAGCTGTTGGGTTACACGTACAGATTCATTTTATGTACCTTATATAATAGATTCATCTTCAGGCTGATGCATCAACAAATCGAGTTAAGCCCAAAACCTATTTTTTTAAACCAGTAGCCATGATACTAATATAGAAGATTAAATCCAGGTCTTGTATCGACTACACAGTGAGCCAGACTTCCCTAGCTAATACTCTTTACGTTTCCTTTTATCCACCCCTAACCCAGGAACCTTGCATTATAGAAATGAACATACAACACGGAAAAGATTGAAACAAAAATAGTTCATCTCCCTCATCCGTACATCTCAAGCCAAATAAAATGATCCACAAGTCCTCTTTAAAGCTTTCCTATCTTAATCTGCCCTATCTGAGAAATATATGCCATTTTATGTTCAAAATCCAACACTGTAGCCATTACAGTCTTTTACTCCTATTAATGACATTTCTATTCACAGAGAAAGTTGTCAGAGCAAAGAGCTGGGGGACTCTCGTACATCCCCACCTTGGGTGGGTCAAGAACATCAGAAGTACAACATCAGTTCACAGGTGTTTGTTTTTTTAGCATATATATTAAAAATCCTCTCTTTGCTTTATTCCTATTTGCACTATTCATATGCATCCCATTGACTTTGATGGGGACACATAGCCCCTGAAAAAGTTTCCCAGTGCACATCTCCAGGGAAATCAGAACAGCTCGTGTTCAGCAAAGGACAAATAATCATCATCGCCACCGTATAATCAGGAAAATCCAGAACTTACCTTTAAAGAAAGACAGGAACAAGGATGCCCAGAGGTACAAGCCGGAATAGACAAAGCCCAGACACCGCTCTGTGAGCATTGTCAAGCCACAATTAGGAGTCTAGGCAGACACCAGACACCGTGAAGGAAGTCTTCCTGTCAGCTCTGAGTGATGGAGAGAGTCTCTGGCTAAGAGGGATCGCAATATCCAGCCAGCCAGTTTTGCTACCGCAAAAGAAAAGGATATCGGTCCAAGTCGCACATCACTGTTTATTGCTGGCAATAACTACATCTAAGTGCCAGTGACTTAATTAAGATTGGAAAGGGGGATTTTTCTCTGTGCGTCTCTTCTTTCCCTTACAAGCGCTGTGCACTTTTGCTAGTGCCAGACAGAGGGAAGAAGCAGGAGAACAGAAGCTGATGTGTGCAGGGAAGGGGGAGGAGAAGGAGAAAGAAAGGGACATTGCTGTCTCTGAGAGATTTTCCACATTCCCTCTCCCTCTCTCTCTCTCTCTCTCACTCACACACACAGTAACTCTGGGCCAACACGTCAGCAGTGTTTTCTACGCTAGCACGAGAGTGCCTCTAGAGCTACATAGCAGGCAGTGCGAGACGAGAGCAGCGCTCTTTTTTCCTTTTCACGGTCGCTGATGGAGCAATTTTCAGTCGGAGAATTACAGCATGACATTGTTTGCGACCTAATGTAGGAAGAAGGGAAGTCTAGGGGGGAAGTTGCTGCCTGTTAACAGCTGTAGGGTTCAAGGCCATAGGAGGAATCTGTTGCACCCCACGACACAGACTTTGTTTTAGAGGCTCCCCAAAGAGAAAAATAAACCGCCTTTTTCAACCGTACAAGCCTTCTCCAGAGATTGCTTCCTTTCATCCCCTTTTTTATGGTCACAAGTTTTCGCTGCAAAATTCGTCTTAGCATTCCAATAAACAAGGGAACAAGAAAATGTATATCCCTGAAGACTTTCTTTACCCATTACATTTGGATATCTTTTTTTCTCCAGATCACCAAATTAGGAACATAGGAAGGTGCATTATACTGAGACAGACCACTAGTTCAGCTAGAACAGTATAATTGACTGGTGACAATTTCCCAGGCTTTCAAGTAGGGGACTCTCCTGGTCCTCATCAGGAGATAATGGGAACTGAGCCTGGGACCTTTTGCATGGAAAGCACATGCTCAGCTACGGTCCTTCATGTCATGCTATGTCATAACTTCATGTTATGACTTTTACGCAATACCAGGAATCTCATTGGAATGGTCATTCTCAGGGCGCACCATTTTTGCAGCAAATTCTTGGGCAGTTTCATACAGGGGCTTAATACAGTGGAACCTCAGGTTACGTACCGTCCTCCTTATGAACGCTTTGGGTAATGAGCTCCGCTAACCTGGAAGTAGGTCTCCTGGTAGCGAACTTTGCCCCGGGATGTGAGCAGAAATCATGCACCGGCGGCGGCCCGGCGGCAGCAAGAGGCCCCATTAGCGAAAGCGCGCCTCAGGTTGAGAACAGTTTCGGGTTAAAAACGGACCTCCGGAACTAATTAAGTTTGTAACTGGAGGTACCACTGTACTGAAAATGGACCATACAGGTATCACAAATGGGATGCTGGCAACAGGGATGGGTTGTGTGGTGGCGTGTTTTTAATGCACCAGATTTCCCCCAGAAACAAGGCCATGTGGACACTGTAAAAAAAAAAATGCATGTCTGCGGAGCACCCTAATCCACAACAAGCACCCATGTGGAGTACAATTCTAATCCCCGCTGGTGATGTTGGGTGGTGGTGGTTAGAGTGGTGTCCAGGTGCTGTTCCACTGGGAGGCCCCAGCTACGCCCAAGTGGATGAAAAGCTACAGGTGGTAGCAAGTGAAAAGGCCCCAAATGGGGCGTTTTAGAGGTACAGTGGCAACAGCTTTGGTTCTGCTTAATTGAAGGCCCTGCAATTCCTCCAGAGTCCAGTCCTCAGGCCCTTCATGCCAGCCTGGAGCTGGCCTAGTAAAATGGAAGGTAGAACCACTCTCTGCCTACTCCCACCATGGCCAACAAGCCTGTGAGACAACAGGAGTTAGGGTGTGGCAGCGTTATGCAACCCTTGAGCCAAGGAGATACAACCTTTAGGAGACACCTGAAGGGGAGGTAGGTTTTTTAATGTTTTATTATGTTTCTATATCTGTTGAAAGCCACCCAGAGTGGCTTGAGCAATCCAGCCAGATGGGTGGGAAATAAGTAAAATTGTTGTTGTTGTTGCTGTTGTTGTCGTCGTCATTGTCACCGTCATCATCATCATCATCATTAAATAGGTAACGGTACCCCTGACCGTTAGGTCCAGTCGCGGACGACTCTGGGGTTGCGTGCTCATCTCGCTCTATAGGCCAAGGGAGCTGGCGTTTGTCCACAGGCAGCTTCCAGGTCATGTGGCCAGCATGACTAAGCCGCTTCTGGAGAACCAGAGCAGTGCACGGAAACACCATTTACCTTCCCCCCCCCCCCCGGAGCGGTACCTATTTATCTACTTGCACTTGACGTGCTTTCGAACTGCTAGGTTGGCAGGAGCAGGGACCGAACAACCGGAGCTCACCCCGTCGCGGGGATTTGAACCACTGACCTTCTGATCGGCAAGCCCTAGGCTCTGTGGTTTAGACCACAGCGCCACCTGCGTCCCTATTTCCATCAGAGAAATGTTGGAGGGCATGTATTCATCACCTCATTCTTCCTGGGCATTTACAGTTTCTCCGTTATACCCCAAGCTGCCTTGAATGCATTTTTACATAGAAAAAGGAGGTCTAAATTTTAAAAATTAACTTTACTCAATCATGAAATGGCCCTTCCCTGCCATTCTTTTTGTGGGTCCATGCACCATTTCCCCCAACGTGATTTCCTACTTCTTTCTCCCTCATATTAGCGGTTTTCAAACTGTGTTCTAGAGAAGTTTCTATGAAACATGAATGGGTAACAATAGACAACTTTCCATAAAATAAAGCTTCTCTGACTCAGTGCCCACTCTCAAGCTAAAAAATACACAGCATAATAGGGAAAAGGATTTGGAGCGGAGAGGAAAAAACACAAACTCTGGCCCTGGTTTTTACTTACAGAGTTCTTATGAGCATAGCTGCCAAGTTATCCCCTTTTTAAAGGGATTTTCCCTTATGCTGAATAGGCTTCCTCGTGAGAAAAGGGAAAACTTGGCAGCTATGCTTATGAGGGCCAGCTGGAATGCAAACAGGTCAAGGTGAGGAGGAGCCCAGAGTTGCTGTTCTCTCAGGTGAGTTGAGGCAGGTCCATCCCTTTCTCTGCTACTGCCGGATGGAATGGGTTTTGCCAGGTGTCCAATGGCTACTATAAGCTTTGTTATCCCTCCAGTGAGTGCAGTGCAGCCATTTTGTACATTTCCTCTGGTGCTCAGGAATGTTCCCTGTTGAGGAGCAGTATCACTGCGTGGGTGTAAAATCAATATTGTGTGATTTCCACAATCGGGAGCAGCAGGATATAGCTGCATTCCTATGGTAAGCGCAAACTTGTCAGGGTTGCCTGCCTCTCTTTATTTGCGTTATGCCACACTACCCATGGCAAACATTTTGTGTTATTCGCGCGCGCACACACATCCCGTAGCAGTTGTTTTGTGACAGGTGCCCCCAACAGTCTCTCCAAAATGTTCCCCCAGGTCGAAAAAGATCAGTGACTCCAATTCCAGTCATTCACAGGTCACCCATGGAAAGTCCATGTGTGGCAGTAATTCAATTTTTATTACACCGTATAAGGGAAAGACACCTAATTAAACCAACCTACAGCAGTAATCACCCATTTGTTAATAGATTTGAGTGTTTATTGCAGTAGAACATTACTAATAGAGTTACTCAACCCCATGACCTTCCCAAAACCAACTGATCTGACATCTCTTTTCCCATTTAATTTTTAATAGTTGGCTTTTGTCATCATAATATATTACGAAAAGCGGCACTAGCAAATGAGCCTCTGCTTTTGATGCTGTGCTGGGACTTCAGTCTAACCCGACAGTAATCATAATTAAGATTATAATTCTCATTTTCTGTAGAGACATCATGGCAATTAAATCTATTCAGGGAGTAATTATTTTTCCTCTTTTATAAAATGATCTCTCTCTCTCTCGGGTGTGTGTGTGTGTGTGTGTGTGTGTGTGTGTGCAGGCACACAGCAAAAATATATTTCATCCCTTGCTATACTTTTTAACTAGTACCGTTCACCAAGAAGGTTAAGATCTTAAGTGAAATATGTATCCATCATTTTAATCAAGCTTACTGTTGACAATGTGTAAGCAGAGAATAACAGGGATATGAAAAGAAATACTTGTTTTTCCATCCAAGTTCCTTGCCATCTATGTTCAAATCATCGTAGATAATATTGTTTTCTTTCACAGTCAGTTCACACGGCCCTTTCTCAGCCATGTGATCTAATATTTATATAAACATATACATTATGACCCTTTATTCTTATAAATTACATTCTATTACACATTGCAATTTCATTCTTAGTTAGCAATTAATATATTATAATTGTCAGTACTGTAGATCAGCAATGTTCTTTAGAGGTTTGTTACATTCTGTCTGTTTTTATTTTATGCTCTGTTTTGTTCACTTATAAACCGATTTGGATAGTTCTGTAAAAAGATGCGATATCAATAAGAAGTGAAATTGATCTACTTTGAAAGGAGGAGAGCCATTTGCATGGGAAGCTGCCTTAGTCCAACTCGGACCATAGATTCATTTCGCTCAGTATTATACATGGTGGTCTGCAGAGGCTCCTAAAGACAGGCATATTTTTTTTCACAGTCCTTCCTGGAAATGGCCGGGATTGAACCTGAGACCTTTTGCATGCAATGTGCATGCTCTTCCACTTTGTTGCCATCCGTCTGTATCAAGAGACAATGGAGTCTGCCTCCGGGGGTGAAGTCAAACCACTGCATTAGCAGCCCTGATGCGTACAAGGCGCCATCCAACTGTCTTAGGGACTCCACTCCAGATTTGTCTAGAGTTTACTCCTTAGCCTTTTCTTCTTCTGAAGATATCACACAAGGCAGCGGAGGTTTAGGATCAGAGATTTCCTTTTCCTAGATGGGCTACTGTCCCAGGTTACCAAACCCCATCTGTCCCTCGCTTCCCTCTACATCATGTGTAGAAACCACCTTCTTGGCTATTGGACCCATTATTGGTTTTGTCCACTCAATCTGCCAAAGACTGTCTTCACATGCAGGGTTTGAGACCCATCGGCTACCTTCACCTGGTTTAGCTAGCCAGTGGAAGCCATTCCTGGGTTGTGGCCACTGCCACATGCAGACAGTTTCTAGGAGCCACAGGTGAGAGCTGAGTTCAGGGTGGGGACCAAAGCAGGGGCAGAGGAAGGGGGCGGTGGGGGCAGTCACTGAAGGGGGTGACATTCGGCGTGCCACCTGTCCGCAACTCCCAATCCTACCCTGAGCTGTCGGGGGAAGGAGCAGAGCTGTGCCACCTTGCCAACGGCCTTCTCCCTTTGTTTTGACAGCTCAGGGAAGACTTGGGAGTCACAGGCATGCGGCGCGGCGTTGCCCCCAGTTCCCAGGCTGCTTCTGGGGGGGGGGGGAGGAAGCCTCCTCCAAGCTGTCAAAAGGAAGAGGGAAGGGAGGAAGGCTGCTGGCAAAGCGGTGTGGCTCTCTCCCTCCTTCCCCCCCCCTCCCAGGAAGCAGCCCACCATGGATGACTTGCTCTACCCTCCATAGGCAGCTCACTTCACCCCCATGGGCATCTCTCCCCATGGGACGCTCGCCCCACCCACATGGCCCCGCCCTCGGGTGCACAGCATGTGCGCCTCTCCGGGTGCCGGAGCAGCTAGCTACCCCAGAAGGAGCACATTGTGTCCCCCACCAGAGGTCCTCCTCCTCCTCTAACACCCCATATAACCACTAAGTTAGAGTTATTGGAAGGAAGGCCAATACATTGACTCATACAGAGACACAATGTCTCCACCCTGAAGTGACTGAATGAGCCAATCAGACATGATGCAGAGATGCAACAGGATTACCGGCTCTCAGCAGAGGCTGATTGGAAAGAGACAAAGGACCGCCTCTCCAGGTATGTCCTGCAGAGGACCCTAAGATCCATGAATAAACAGTTTAAGGGTCCCGGGCCCTAAAGAAGCCAGATTATCCTCCACCAGGGCCAGGGCCTTTTCAGTGATGGCACCGACCTGGTGGAATGCTCTGTCCCATGAAACTAGGGCCCTGCAGGACTTGATCTCCTTCCGCAGGGCCTGTAAGACAGAGTTATTCCGCCTGGCCTTCAATTTAGCCTGATCCTTCATTCCTTTTCCCCTTCCCTTTTTCTATGAAAAAACCCTTCTGGGTCTGCACATTTACATTCTTCCCTGGTCTCCTTGCTGGCCTTAGCAGGACTAACTTGGCCAGTTAGCCCTGCCGATGCTATATTTATGTTGTACTTTATGCTGTTTTTAAGCTATTTTTAAAGTCATTTTTAATCAATGTTTTATATTTGTTGTTAGCCGCCCGGAGCCCGGTTTCTAAACTGGGAAGGGCAGGGTATAAATAAAAAATTATTATTATTATTATTATTATTATTATTATTATTATTATTATTATTTATTATGGCCAGACTCGTACACAATGACAGAGATGTAAGGGGCGAGTGGATGCATCAGCTCCCGGGGAGTGAACTGACGCCTAGATCCACACAAAACCTAGACTTCCATTACTGAAAAAGTGGTTTTGAGTTCGAAAGTGTCTGTTATGAAACATGTTGCGTGAAGTGTCAGCGTGGTAATGCACCGAGTGCCATTTCTGTAAGAGCTGACAAGACATGATGTGAAAAGCCTGCTGGGAAAGAGAAAACACAAATGTGAATGCCAAGGAACTGCACTTTGCGAAAAAAAGAATGGGATGTGTCATAAGCAATTGTTCCTTGAAAAGGGGAAGAGGGTTGCCTTTGCCCAGGCAAAGGATCTGCAACAGGCGGGTGTCATGTAAGGCTCTAAGGCAGATGGAGCAACCAGGGAGATACAGGAGCAAAGTGAAGTGTCCCTGGAGCGGCACAGGCAGCAGTGGCAGCAACAGCAAAGGGACAAGGACCCCTCACAGAGATTGTTTACAACAGGGAAATGCAGGCAAAGCTAAGCCAGTGAATAGATCGAAGGAGGAATAAATCCTATTGCAGGGCAGGGCGGTAGAGTGGGGTGGGCAGTACTTGAGGATTTCGGTTTTCGTAGCTAAGTACACTAATAATAGGAACCTGCCTAACACAGACGTCTGATCTTAGGACCTCTTTTTTAAGAGTATAAGAAGTGCGGCAGAATCAGGCTAAAAGCCTGTCTAGTCCAGCATCCTGTTTTCACAGGGGCCACCCAAGTGGCCACAGGAAGCCCCCAAATAGAGTCTGAGCACAAAAGCAATCTCTCCACCTGTCATTCCCAGCCAATGGGGCTCAGAGGCTTGCTGCCTCCGACAAGGAAGGTGGAGGATAGCGATCATGAAAGTGGCTATAACCGTATAGCGAAGAGAAATCCAATTATTCATTTCAATACAAAATTCGGTAACGCAAGCTCTGGAGACTTCGTGACATGCTGATGTGCCATTTTACTTATCTCATTAAAAACACTTGTTCTCCAAAAGTTTGCCATCTCTGGGCACGTCCACCACAAGTTCTTGTCTCTGTCACCCCATCCTCGCCAGGTGTTGGCAGGTGTGGCAGACATGGGCTTGGACACGGAAATGGAGTGTGAATCTTGGAGTCACCTGTGGGGCAAGTCTCCTGATATAACCATCTCAGCCAGCATCAAGGAAACAATGCTGAAGATAACGGTACTTGACCCCATGTGGAGAACTGGATTTAAGGCCAGGGGGGAAATGTGAAACAGTGAGAAACTGAAATGGACATATTCTACCTTCCCTATCTACCACTGATTTAGAGGCTTCCCATCGGAATGTGGGAGCAAAGAGCAGGTGGGAGCAGCAGGTCCCAAGCCAAAAGACGAAACCTAAAACAATCCTGCCCCAGCTTATGTGACCCAGTTGGCCAATGCAGATCCCCAGTAGCTTATCATACTCCATGCTGTGTTTGGCTGCCCTTTCTGTCCTCCATATTTACAGTCCTTTTCAGGCCATAAAAACATTAGGTGTTTTCAACCCCTCATGTTCTGCCATGCCCAATTCCTTTACAGGTCAAAATCAGAAATAAAGTGAAACTATGCAATCCTAGGAGGGGACTTCTACATGCTATAGTTTTTTTTGTTTAAAATGCATTGGATTCAGAGCCAACCCCTGTTAAAAAAGGTACATCGGCAATGTTCAAAACACATTATTCAATGTTCAAAACACATTATTCCGGAGACTAGATGATCCTCCCTCCCAACTCTGCAATTCTATGATTCTATGATCTATTATGTCTCCTCCTGAGGCCTGGATAGCTCAATTGGTTAGAGCATGGTGCTGATAACACCAAGGTTGCAGGTTCAATCCCAGCTGCATATTGGACTAGATGATCCTCAGGGCACCTTCCAACTCTACAATTCTATGAGTCAATGTCCTATTGAAAACAAATTTCTGTACAGTAGCATGAAAATTTCAGGAAAGAAATACAGAGAGGTTCCCCCATGGATACAAAAGGCAAGAGCAGAGATAGCCAGGAAACAAAGCGGCAGATTGGAGGCCATCTGCTGGAGTATCAGAGCTCATGCCACTTGAGGATATCAATTCTCTGACAGCAAAATATGGCTGCTTGTTGCCCAAGAGTTTCACGCAATGTGGTTTCCGGCCAAGGGCTGGCTCACACAAGGCCAGCTGGTTAGGGAAAGATTACGTGGCAGTTTGTGCAGGTGTTGAATCAGGCAAGGCATCCACCACCCTAGACAAGGTGTTCATCTGTCACAACACTGTCTTCCGTGAGACAACTTGAACATTTGGTCAGCTGCCAGCCAGGAAGAGTTGAATAATTGCATGATGAGGAATCAAGTGAAAGGTCAGCGTTGGAAGGTAGTGCACACTGACCTCTGTCAATGGCTGGGGAAGAAAAGATGCTGGGTGCACGGTGAGGGTGGCTCACTTGCCCACATCAGGTGAACAACGCTGAGGTGATTTCTGGAAGGGTAGCCCATTAAAACTGTGGCAGCAAAACCAACAAAGGGTCTTGTGACACCTTAAAGCAGTGGTTCTCGAAGTGGGCCGTTCTTATTGCGATTATTAATATTGTTCATGTAGAAGCCACTGGATAAAAAAAAACTGATGCTTGTATGGAAATAAAAAAATCTCCAGTCCAAAAATATGGTTCAAAAGCTTTACTCACAGAACTGAAAACAACTTAAAACAACAAAAAATACATTCAGTTAGTTGCATATTTCTTATACTGATCCCAGCATAAGGCATAATTGTCAGTTTGCAAGTCTTAGTGCAGAAAGTATTGGTCTTTCCTATTCTACTTAATTCAAGAGGGTTCTGGAAGCTTCTCTGTGTGAAAAAAACAAGCAGAAGGTTCATGATGTTTGGGTTATACCTTCAGAGAAGCTGAGTACACCTGCCTTAAAATGGTTCTCTTATCTCTTTCTGTCAAGGTCATGCTGACTATAAAAGTAAGGCCAGAAGGAGCCTGGGTTTCACTTACTCTTTTTATCTCTTAATGTTTAGACTTATTACAAGTTATTGTAAGTTTAAGTTAAGTCTGCTGCAACTGGATTTCTTATGGACAGTGCCAATCCTGAATCTATTGGATTTGTGACCATTATGCTCATTTGCCTTCAGTAGCACTAAAGCTCTGCTGAATGAAAAATTAATTGCCTCTGGTCTATTTTGGGGGGGACCTTGCAACGTGATTAAGTTGTTACTCTGCATTGGAATCTACTCTGGATCAATATTGAGTAGAATTCCATGACAATAATAACTTAGACTACAAATAACCTACATTCTGAGCTAAAATCAAAGCTCTGTCTATTCTCCATTGCAGCCTCTATTAGCCTCAGGCTGTTTGCTGGAGAAAAACACATGTATTCTCTTCAGTAGCTTGGAACAAAGAGGAACCACGTTGTAACATGGATGCTTTCCAGGTTAGCATATGAATAGACCTAAAACAGTATCTATTTCGTATGACTGAGTTTATCATGTTTTGATTGAGTCACAAAGATACAGCCCCATGATACAGCCCTCCTCTTCAACTTCATGGAAATTTCCAGCCATGCTTCACAGTATACAATATATATTTCCTATTTCAATGTACATTAAACAATTATACTTAACAGTTCTGTCTGCTGGAGACAGTGGCATTACCTAGGAGGGGTGCTAAAAGGCAAGGGGTCGGTAGGAAGGCACTGGGGTGTTTTGAAAAGCTGGTATATTTGTCACACCAAACGTCCATCTATGAGGGACCCACAAAGTAATTTTGAATTATGGTGGAAGAAGATTCCCTTGAATGGTTTGAGTTAAAGAGGATTTTTGGTGGACTACAATAAGCTTATATAAAAGAGATAGCAAATGGGTTTTTAGTCACCTGAGTTCTACTCAGTGAAGACCCACTGAAAGTAATGGACCTAAGTTAGTCATGTCTATTCTGAATATGACTAACTCTGGATACAACTCAATGCTTGTAAGTCAGTTAGTGTCTGATTGTGCAAAGCCAGGAACAGACATTTCTGCATCTGAAATTCTTCCTTAGATTCTATTTTTCCAGCTGGCCTAAAACCTCACTGTTCCATTCATATTATTGGAAGCCTGCCAAGCGCTGCCATCCAATTATTGGGACCTCTGCTTGTTTATGAAAAAAGTCCCACATTGAATAGGTTAACAGAAACAAAGGAAATGAATGTGGTGTCCTTCAAAGAGCAGCAGCTGGATGTGGCAAAGGCACTTCGCCAGAGAACCATACGTTGCTTGAGGCCTTGATGAATATTTGTGACGTGTAGCCCTCAGCTTCTCCCTAGTGGGAGCTTTTCTTTTCCTTCTCCTAACCAAATAAATAAATAAAAAAGTCAAGAGGAAAGGCTGGCACCTAAAGAACTTGAACATATGATGCATACTCACCTCGAGGAGAATTAAGAAGTAGATCCAGCAGCCAATTTCTAATTGGTAAGGAACAAGTGGCACTAAGATTCACTCCAGGCATGGGGTGCTTTATGTAGGGATGTGTATAGATGCTAGGAGAGGAGATTATTTACAAACACACACACACACACACACACACACACACACACACACACATTCATATATGGATAATATGATATTATCCTTCTTTCCTCACGCTTGTGCATTCCTTTGCAGCTTAAAAGGAAGCTTAGATAGGCTAGTTTTAGCCTTTTAATTTAAGACAGTCATGGGTTGGCAAACTATGGTCCGCGGGCCGGCTCAGGCCCAATTGTCTTCTGGATCCGGCCCGCAGACAGTCCAGGAATCGCCACATGGATTGCCAGCACGCATGTTCTTTCCCTCTCCCTCCCTCTCCTTCACCTGGCTTCTCCCCGCCCTGCCTAGAGGAGGAAGGGGGCTGGGCTTTGTTGGTACCAGCAGCAACAGCAGCGCTCAAGCGGCCACCATTTTAAGCAGCCCCTCTCCGGAGCCCTTTCATGCACTGCTCATCATCCCTTCGCCGCAGCCGCCACAGCCACCAGCCCCTGTCATTCGCAAGACACAGGTAAGCAGCCACCGTGGCTTGTGGTGCTCTTGCATTATCCACCCCCCCCAAAAAAATATAGTCTGGCCCCCCACAAGGTCTGAGGGACAGTGGACAGTGGACCAGCCCCCTACTGAAAAAGTTTGCTGACCCCTGGTTTAAGTAAGCCAGGATGCTGTGAGGCAAACTGGATTCACCTCCCTGCAAGGGATGCTTCTGAGTCAAGGTGAGGTCAAGCCTCTAACATTAAGGCTGCAGCACTCGGTTAATTAATTGGTTAGATGAAATCATTTGAATCATATTGTTTGGTTTTAAAAGGTGTCTCCAGTTAATGGAGCAACAGATTATTTTCTTTAAAAGTTAATTATTTTAAATCAAGAAGTTATCATAACTGGCTCCATCTTAGAAGTTGCATCCTGCCGTTTTCTTTCACACACCAGGTAACAATCATCTAAGGTGGTGTCTGTTGATAAAGTGTGTCCATCTTTTAAATACTGGTCCCAGTTCCCCTGTGCAACCTCTGTAACCATCCTCTGTAACTATTGTTTTTATTAATAGACAGATTTATGCAAATTGTATCCTTCACACATTAAAAAGTCATAAGTATAATTAACTAGGGTGACAAGGGAGTTAAAAAGCCTGAAGGCAGTTTCTATGTTATGTTATGTTTGTCTTTCAGAAACCCATGTTTTGAGAAGCACTAAAATAGTCTCACTGTTAAGCAGCATCAAGCATCCTCACTAGGGATGGGGAGAGAACTTCAGTTCAGCTCACATCTGAAAGTGAAGTTATTTATTTCATATTTGCTGGAAAAACCCACCAACCAAAACACAATAATTCTAGGTTTGCTTCTAAATATGAATGAAACTGAATTTCTTCCCCACCCCTAGTGAGAACGCAGAAAGTATGGTAAACGGTGTTCACCATATACTTAACAGTTAGAGTATTTTAGTTCTTCGCAGTACATGGGTTTCCGAAAGCCAGTAAACATTAAAAGATGGTTAAAAAACAAGTGTGCAAAAATACTCAGAAGCTGTTTAAGATCAGCAGTTCCTTCAAGGATATAAAACCCATCTCACTTCTGCATCTCTGGATAGACTTGCCTGAAGAAAAACATTTTAAGCAGGTGCCAAAAAAGAGTACAGTGGTGTCAATAAGGGAATTCCATAGGACAGGTGCTTCCACACGCAAAGAACAATTTCTTACAAGTGTGGAGCGGACATTGCGTGGCGCCCGTATCAGTGCCAGTTCCACCAATCAAAGTGGTCATGTGGGTGTATTTGGGGGTAAGGCAATCTTGTAGCTAAACTGGTCCCAACCTCTGGTCAACAGTAACCCCTTAAACATGGTCTGTGGTGTTGTACCCGCAATGGACCATTCACACATGCAAGGCATCATGTCATCATTGTCAAGTGATGAATGTGCATGTCAGGCCTTGAGGAATTCTCTCTCTCCCCCTCCCGATGGTTTCAAGGAGCCAGGAGGAAACAAGAAAGCTTTTAATTAAAATTTATTCAGTCACTGTAGTAACAGACAAAGAATCCCAGTCTTTCCTCCATGATGGAGTTGCTCACTCTGACACCCCACTGCTTCCCCTTCCCTTTCCCCAACAGCACCGGCCCCTACGGAAGCCTCCCGTTGCCAAACATCGCTGCGTACATTTCACTTTTGCCCTCAACGACCATCACACCCTAGGGGATGGAGGATCCTCTATGCTGTCTATTGAAGTGTTCGCTGGCTGCTCTCTCCCTTAATTCTCCTAACTCAGCATAGCTTGGCTGCTTGCCTGTCTCTGCCTTGTTATCTCCCTCTTAGCTTGGCTGAAATTCAATACTGTCTCTTCCCCCACCCCGCCCTCAGCTACAGGAGAAGTTGGGGGGGGGGGGAGATCCCCACCAAACCTCTGCCTCTTCATTCCAGTCCTTGACAGTGAACCCAAGTCTCTATCCAGCCTCCTCTCTTGGAAGGAGTAGTGAGATCTGCACATAATAAATAGCAAGGAAGGCTGCCATATGAGTGATAAAGATAAATATGAAATTATCCACGTGGACGTATTTCATTGGACCAACAGCATTGGCTGATTAATATTCTGCAGTCTTTAAAATGTGTCTGTGGGAAGGCGGGGATTGTTTTGCTGTTTTGCTTTACTTACTTACTCGTTTTTATCCTGTATTTTATTCTGTCCTGGGATCTTATGAGGCAAGGTAGTGTATGAATCTAATAAATAAGGGCCAGTTGAAAAGCTGAAGGTGAGTTCTTTTCTTTAATTCTGTATGTTGTAAGCTGCTCAGGATACAATAACCAAAAAGCAGTCTATAAATCTAGTATTATTATTTATGTGCAATTTGCACATTTGATACTACACAACTGTGTCCCTATAAAAGATATCATCTGAGCTTGAGACATAGATTTACTAAGGGCCAAGTCTCTTCAATGTGTGCTTGTGAAATTAAATCAACTGAATCTCTACACCATGTTATATTTATCTGCCCTGTGTACAGTTCAGCTCGTGCTAGTACAGTATACTAAATTCCATAATCCAGCCTATGGCTGACAAACCAGTTGACCTACAGCTTGCCTGGGTTCTTCAAGATGTGGATCCTTATATTACTCTACAGGTTGCTAAATTCCTAACAGCCGTCCTCTTGTACAAGAGACGGAATGGAATGTTAGCTGATTATTGATAGTTATAAGAATTTTCTATAATGACATCAGATATTGATTTTAGCGTAGTGCCTAAATTTTTAATCTTAATCTTAAACTTTTCTTTTTTGGATTGTTAATATTTGTCCTTGTGAGCTGTGAATTGTGTTATATTATTTGTGGCTTATACGAGTCCACTGTTTTATTTGATTTGTTTTGTTGTGTTGTGTTTTATGATGGGCGTAAAGCTGAATAAACATCTTTGCTTTGCATTGCATCTGAGCCATTTTTCAAACTTCCCCACTGACCGCATGATCACAGCTTCAGCCAGCAATGCATTCAGGATTGCTACCTTACTCTGGGCGCTGAACTTTTAAGATCTGCTAATAATTACAAACCATCAGGAGTGATTTAAGAAGTAATTTATAATAGTTGCAGCTTAATGGGGCATCGTAGTGCAGTTAATCAATGTCAGGTAAACATGGGGGTGGCCATAGCAGAATTCTACTGCCACCTGCTGTTCTCAGATCTGCATGCAAAATCTCCTGTGAATGCTTTTCATTATCCATATATACAAAACAAATCGAGCCTTAATAGAAGTCTTGGAAAGGGAAGCATCAGATGATAGCAGAGAATTGACAGCTGAAAGGTCAAATTCCTTATGTCCTGACTTAGGGCTGGTTCAGCCATGCACGCTCAACGCTCAACTCTTGAAAGTGAATGATGGCTCACAGATATTTAACACCACAGATAGAACTGTCCTATCACTTCATATCACCTCCATCTTTTCAGTGGAATTCACACGTTTAGCTGTCAGTCATCACACATGCATGTGTATCCCTTGATTTGTCTGCACACTTGGTGATTGGCAGCTGAATGTGTGAACTGGGTCTGAAGCTGATGTGGAGATTTAAAAAAGCTCTTGTTTGTGGTGCCATATCTGTGAGATTCACATGTCACCTCAAGCTGAAGTCATCAGTCTGAAATTACCAGGAGCAGCTTTTTTATAAAACAGAAAATATACAGAGAGGCTGTGTATTATTTTTGTTACGCTCTAGTCTAAGCCATCATGGTTTGTCATAGTGGCTAAAAACACGCTTTAAATTAAAGGGAAGGGAACTAAAATTACTTGGTTTTTATCCCTCCCCCCCCCCCGAATTTAAAGAAGATTCCTAGCTGCCATGCAGCGCACATGCTCTCTAGAAAACCTTACCCAAAATGCCTTCCTCTCGGGGTACGAAATTTGCCAGGCGCATTTTGCACCTGGCTATCGGCCACTTGCGACCAAGTGAAGATGCCCTGGTGCCAGGATGGTGCCCGACGTCTCCAGTGCTAGGGTTGCCATATTTTGAAGAGCAAAAAAGAGGACACATTTGCCAATTTCTACTTTTCACTACTATGACAACTCGACCCGTGAAAAAGATGGCATGTCCTGGAAAAAGAGGGCATATGGCAATCTTAGCATCCTGGAGGTGAATGCCGGGGGGGGGGGGTCCTTGGAACGTGACTGTTTTCACACTCTAGGAACACATCCTGTAGAATTCTACCTGTTATATTTTAGCTGCAGAATCAGAATGAATGTTGGGAACCAAAAAGTCGTATTGAAACATACGACTTTCGAGCCATCTGGCCACCAAAAATGACAACTAAGCATTCTGTTTTGGCAACCGTAACTCTGGTTTATGGAGTCATATGGCTTATATATCTGAGTTTCTAACACTGCTCGCTCTCAGGAAAGACTCCTTTGCTCTTCCTGTAGCAAGGAAGGAAGGAAGTGGAGTGGGTCATGGAGGACTAGAAGCTGTGGGTGTGCAGCCCAATTAAAGTGCTGGTTCACCCTAGCAAATAATTCTTTGAGAAATAGCCTTTTCCAATTACCATACGACGTTAGTGCTTCCATTCAAAGAACAAGGACCTGTTTTATAACAGGACAATTTATGCTTTAAAAATGGTGCCTCGAAGCACCCCTAACTTGCCTGGCTCTGTTGCCTCACCTCCTAGGGCTCAAGGTACACTTGGTATACACCTTAGGGCCTTGGTACACATTTCTACCTTAGGGTAAAAGACAGATAATTGATAAATAAAATAATAACAATAACAATACAGTCATACCTCAGGATACGTCCGCTTCATGTTGCGTCTTTTCAGGTTACGGACGCGCCGAACCCGGAAGTCCCGGAACGGGTTACTTCCAGGTTCGGTGCGTCTGTGACCTGCGCACATGCACAGAAGCGCTAAATCGTGCTTTGCGCATGCGCAGAAGTACCACATTGCATCACACACATGTGCAAATGTGACGCTTCATGTTGCAGCCCTGTCATGTTGCGAACGGGCCGCCGGAATGGATCCCATTCACAACATGAGGTACCACTGTATATCAAATACGTTTACCCTATTGCCATTGCAGAATCCTCCCCAAGCCACAGTTCAGTGCTACAAACAGTGCAGCTTCAAAAGGGCTCTTTTATCATTTGTCATTTTGGTCTGCAAATAACAGAACAATGGAAACCTGCTCTGATAGTGCCCTATTATAGCTGCAGAGTTTGAAGCCGAAGATGAGAATTTCATTACCTTTAGACTGTCCAAGAAATTGGTTTTGTACCTTAGGGTTCAAAACGATAATAAAACCTCTAAACTTCATGGAACAAAAGGCTAAGGGGCCCAATCTCTCTGTGCATAGATACAAGGCTTATTTCTATGCCGCTTTTTGGCCAAAAGGCTCCCCAAAGTGATGAACAGCATATTAGTAAAAGAAAGATACAATAAAAGTACAATAAACAGAATAGGCCAATCAAAACAATATAAGATATCAAAATCAAAAATTCCCACCATCACAATGGATATGTGCTCGTGAGCGACATTCATGTTCTTACTACAGACACAGCTCCCAAATGTTCCATCTCTCGCTTGGCAGCCAGGTTAACTAATATCTCATCTACCACACTACTCCACCCTCTAAGCCCACACAATCTGTCAGCTAGGGCGAGCGCCTTTGATCTCATCACATCCAGAAGGAAGGACTCAAAGGGAAGAACACTTTTGGTGTTTCCCCCTTTGAGATCTCCCCACTGGGCTGGCCCAGTCCAAGTGTCCCTATTTTCCAAGTACGTCCCTGATTTAGAGAAACTGTCCTGGTTTCTGATTTGATTCCGGAATCTCCCACTTTTCCTTAGGACGTCCTTATGTTCACTGGAGAAATGTTAGAAGGTATGGAATTATCTGACCCCCAAGCCATCCGAAGGCAATCCTGTATAGGGAAGGGTTTTTTAATGTTTAATGTTTAATGATGTTTTTATATACAGTGGTACCTTGGTACTTGAATGCCTTGGCTCCTGAACAAATCGGCTCTCGAACGCCAAAAATCTGGAAGTGAGTGTTACAGTTTCTGAATGTTTTTTTGGAAGCCAAACTTCTGATGTGGTTTCTGCCTGAGTGCAGGAAGCTGCTGCAGCTGCTGCAGCCAATCAGAAGCCTTGGTTTTCGAATGGTTTCGGGAGTCGAATGGCCTCCCGAAATGGATTAAGTTCGAGAACCAAGGTACCACTGTATGTTGGAAGCTGCCCAGAGTGGCTGGGGAAACCCAGTCAGATGGGAAGGGTAGAAATAGTAAAATTATCATTTTGGAATGGGACATCCCTATTTTCATAGGAGAAGGTTGGAGGGTATGCCAATGGTGATGGCCTCCAAATAAATAGACTTCCGTCCTGGGAATGAGATACAGCTATGGCAGACTTCTCCCTTCTCGATAGGCAGATTAATGTTGAGTGTTTATATCTGGTAGAACATTACCCCATGAAACAAGCAACTTTCCTCACACATTCAGTGAGTGTGCAAGAAGAAAGTGGGATTCTGCTTGTTAGGACATGTTTCTCCTGTGGCAATGTAGCAGGCTGCACATTTGGCCTCTTCAGGGACATATCTTGCCATCAGCTACTCCACTATTAGGAGCCACAAAGAATCTTCAGGAAACCAATATTAAGACTGATATCTGATCTACAGTTGCACTGTCCTCAAAACACGGAAGCCAGGATGCAAAACATCAGTTCTGTACACCTGAGGAAGCTTTGGGCTTGCGTTCATCGCAAAGCGGTTTTTGAAACTGAGGGGGGGACTTGTGAAGCAGTTTGTGATATAGTGTGGGGGTTTTCTGGTCAGAGGGGGGAAAGTCAAAACTCCACCTGGGTTGTTGCAAAGCCTCAGGCATATCTCAAGGAGCTCTTTCAGACCACAGCCTTTGCCATCAGGGGTGGTGGCTCTTAAAAGGATAAGAGCTGTAACAGGTGTGTGGTGTTGTTTGTCCAGGAGGTGGCACCTGGACACTACAAATGGTTGACACAGCTTCCGATGGTCTGCTTTTAACCATTTGTGTTGATATTTCTTCTTCTGTGTGCTGCAGTTTTGGTCCCAGCATGTGTGAGAGAGAAATAAGTAAGTATTGTGATTTTTGTTTGAATTGGACTGACTTAGAGTGCTCAGCTGCGAAGGAGAGTGTGTGTGGCCCATTTATCTGCCTGTAAGAAGGAACATCAGTTTTTTGTGAGATGCGAAGGGGAGAAATGCTTGTTTTTCTGCACATTCGTACAGTATGCCTTTCATCTATGCCCTGAACTAACCTTCCCTGGAGCTACATGGAGTCTGGCAAGCTCAGTTCCATTACTATGGCTGGGTACATAATACAAATCCAGTTGTTGTTGTTTTTAAAAATTTTGGGTTGAAAATGTTTAAATGAGAATAGTTTTGTCAAGTTCCTAGATAGCACTGCACAATAGGCTTTCCTTTCAAATGACCTGTTTGGTGCATATTCCTCCTGATTTGCTTACACAATGCTTACAGTGAGGTTATACTATGTCCTGTCTTTATTCAGCATTCATTCTGTTTCTTTTATAGGAGAAATATATCAATGAGCATTCGTCCTGATTTGCGTCTGGGGTGTTTTCACATCTTCCTGTTAATCATTCATTCATGCCACACTTTTCAATGCAATTCCCTATCACTTCCCAAACTGCAAAAAGTCCAGCTTTCGTTGTTGTTGTGCTAGAGCAGGGGTCAGCAAACTTTTTCAGCAGGGGGCTGATCCACTGTTCCTCAGACCTTGTGCGAGACTGGACTATATTTTTTTTGGGGGGGAATGAATTCCTATCAAGGGCGTACCCACCATGGGGCAAGTTAGGGCAGCTGCCCTACTCTAGAAGCCAGCTGGCAGCTGCCCCTCTCTAGAAGCAAAAGGACGCAGCGAGGGAGAGGAGGGGAGAGAGCGCAACACCCTCCTGCTGGAGCTCGCCTGGGCTGCCTCCCCACAGCCTTCGCTCGTTCAGCTCATTCTGCTGCTGCTCTTACTAGAGCAAACAAGGAGGGGGGAATGGAGAACCAGAATTGGAAGAGCTGGGGTGTGGATTAAAACACTGTATGCAAAACACCACACTCACTCTGATGTTCCTCCCAGGGATCGCGGTGGGAGGGAGGGGGGAAGAGAGAGAGAGAGAGAGAGAACTTGAAGCTGGCTGCTGAAGGATTGAAGTCTCTCTCTCTCTCTCTCTCTCTCTCTCTCTCTCTCTCTCTCTCTCTCTCTCTCTCTCTCTCTCTCTCTCTCTCTCAAAGAGAGGAGGCTGGACAGGGCGAACCTTCCAAAGCTCCTGTGCCAGTATTTAAGATACAATTTGTTTCCTTGTTTCAGGTAGCAAATGGTTCGGCACCACAGCTTTTACTCTTGTCCTTGGGGAGGGGGGATCTTTATCAGTTTAATGAAACCTCCAGCGATAATGAGGTGTGAAAGGAGTTCCGTTTTAACTGGGTGGTTTTGCATAAGGAGGCTTGGAAGGCATGGGAATGCAATGGTGTTATATCTTTCCCAATTGTCCTCCCTCCTTTGTGTCTTTTATCATCCAAGCTGTTTGGGCAGCCACTGTGTGATGTGATCTTAAAAGATGTGTGTTAGAAAGGGTGGGCATGGATGTCTCAGTTTTCTCTTTCAGCCTTAAAGGGCCAGCACCCCTTTATTGCTATAAAGCAGGCATGTCCAACAGGTAGATCATGATCTACTAATAGATCACTGGACGTCTGTGGTAGATCACTGGCTCCCCCCAAAGAAGCTCAGCAACTTTGGCTCCCCTAAAAAAAGCTCTACATCTTTGCCCTGAAGCCCCCAAAACAGGGCTTTCCTTCCTAAATAAAGCTAAACTTTGACCTGAACCCCCTAAAACATGGATGGCTTTCCTTCCTAAAAAAAGCTCAACAACCTCAACCTGAACCCCCAAAAGGGGGTAGATCAATCACTGCCAGTTTTTAACTCTTGGAAGTTGGCCACCCCTGCTATAAAGAGTCTGCATGTAGCTTCATTGGAAGCGATGGTATGTTGGCATTGACAACAGATATTTTTTATGTTGTTATGTATTACGGTTTTTAGTTTCTTTGCTGTCTCACCAATAGAAAAACCTGGGTGGTCACTGTTAGGGAATTTTATAGGGGGGGGCACCCAAACGAGGCTTCATTTGGGAATCAATATTGGCACAAATGCCCTCAAGGGGACCCCATTTGATCCTACAACACCACTCTAGTATCGCACCAACACGAACCCCCTCAAGATCAAGCCCTGTGTAATAAAGGCTCCCTTTCCTACCCTTTCTCTGTTGCCTGAGA
This sequence comes from Zootoca vivipara, assembly GCF_963506605.1. Classification (NCBI taxonomy): domain Eukaryota; kingdom Metazoa; phylum Chordata; class Lepidosauria; order Squamata; family Lacertidae; genus Zootoca; species Zootoca vivipara. The sequence continues at coordinate 19,011,728 of NC_083291.1, read as the reverse complement.
CTCTATGTAACCATATTTCTTTATGAATGAATACAGTGTATCTTTATTTCTAAATGAAACCCCCTTTTGCTACTCTGGCCAAGGGCTCTCAGGGATGCAGGGAACAGCCATAATCCTTTAAGCAAGAGGTCAGGTAGGTCAGGTAGGTGGTGCTCCTCTGCATATCCATAATCCATTCAGGTACCATCTCCTGCCATTCCCAACCCTCCGAAGCCAGAGGCAATACTCACACCTGGACCCATTGTCCCCCCCCCCCCGCCAGGTACTCAAGGATCCCCTCCCAGATACTTACTGGTACTTGCTTAACAATGTCCTGGGACATCGTGCATTGTTACCGTTTGTTAATCCTGTTTACCTCCTGTTTACCTGTATGCTAATGCCCCTTGCCCCTTCCCCTTTTCTGACGTTTTACCCTGTCACAAGTGATGTATGTATGATGCTTTCGATGTACATTATGGGATGGTGGTGGGAACTTTTAAAAGTTCTTGCAGCCCTGTTCATGGTATTCAGTCTGGCATTGAACCTGCTGCGCAGTAATAAACCTTGCTGTTTGCTCCGGATCGTGGCTGGACTCCTTCCTTTTATACTCTGCAACGACCACAGGCCCTTGCCTGATGAGCTGGGTGGCTGAGCATTCTCGCACCCAGAATTTTGCCCTAACAGTCGCTTTTTATCTTTGGACGATGCTCAGAACAAAACAGGAAGAAAGCAGGTGGTGGACTTTTGGGGGAATTGGAGTCCTTTTACTTCTTCTCTCCTTTAGGAGGAATATAACTTTCCATCTCCCTCTCATAACGAACTTTGCCACTGTTTGCCATGTCTTCAAACTTGCCTATTTGTTTTGCTGACATTGTCCACCATTCAGACGATTGGGTTGCATTTCGCAGGGCAGAAGAGTCCGGACCTTGGTGTATTCAGCTTGCTAGGCTTACAGGAATCCGGACGTATGAAAGGGGTCGGTCTTGCTGTGGGCAGGATTCCTGCATTACCGGGGGGGTTGGACTAGATGACCCTGGGGGTCCCTTTCAGGCCAGCTCTACAGGATTTCTGTGAGGGGTTCAAGTGAAAGGAGCGACTGTAGATAGTTTCTGTGCTTCAGGCTGCTATCCTATACAGGCTTACCTAGGCATAGATTGATTTCTTAAGATGGTTGTGTGAAAATTATTATGGACAAAGTATAATTATGTAGCGCCTGTATTGTAGGCTCAGCTTATAAATATGTGTAAATAAGCAATACATCATAAAGACACCACTATCTCCACTGTGGAAATATGAACCCTGGGTAAGTGCCTGGGCCCCTGGAATCTCACTGTTGTGGATATTGGGGTGGCATGGAACAATATTAAAACTTGCAGTTTGCCCCCCCTCCTCCATTCCCTCAATACTTTTCATATAATCATAGAATCACAGTACTCCAGGTGAGGTCTGACCAGGGCAGAATACAGTGGTACTATTACTTCCCTTGATCTAGATGCTATACTCCTATTGATGCAGCCCAGAATGGGATAAGGCAAAAGATGGGATAAGGCAAAAGCAGGCAAACTTTAATTTATTTCTGTACAGCAGGCTTTGCTAAGCTGATTCCCCTCCGTGTGCTTTGGACTACAACTCCCATCTGCCTCTGGCAGCGCAGTTGTGGTCCAAAGCACGTGGAAGGTGCCAGGCTGGCAAAGGATGCTGTTCATTCATAATATGAGTGCCCATGTGCGTAGTATGGGATATGCCTTGTCCTTGCTCTTGCGTAACCACAGCTGGTCCTCAGCAGGCTCATTGAGAATGTCCCTTTTTATAGCTGCTTGTCCTGACCTTTCTCTGATCCTCCTTATTATTTCCCTGGATTTCCCCCCTTTTGGTATTATTAGACTGGAGTCAGTTTCACCTGGGCTCTGTAGCCCCACCCACGTCCCCACTTTGTGGCACCTCCCCTCCTGTGCCTTGGCCCCTCCCCTTGCCCCTCCCCTCCCGTGCCTTGGGCCCACCCCTTGCCCCCCCCTAGTTTTGATCCTGGGTTTGCCCCTGATTCCTATGCCCCATGTTGTAAACAAAACCTGCCCTTATTCCCTTATGGGGTACACAAGAGTCCTCTGTAGGTTCTCCATTGGTAGGAGAAAATAACAGAGGCTAACCAGAGAATATTGACAAGCAAAGCAACTAGTAAGCCTGATCTTTATTGAACTGTTGCAACAGGGTGCTCCCTTCACAGGCAGGAGAAAGGAGGAGGACCCAGAACAAAGGTGTGCCTGCCCTTATATAGACATTTTGAAATTCCCTGCCCTGGAGCTCAAGACCACCCCTCCATACATCATACATACATCACAGAAGGGGCGGTCTACAACAGAAATCTGAGTGCGTTGTTTATCTCCTGTCTGGCAGGTTACCTGTTAATGGTTACTTGATTGGATTACCTGGGGAGCCTGGCCAGTCTTTTTGTAATGATAAATACTTACGGTAGTTCCTGAGCCAGGTCTCAGGCTCACCCTTTTCATACACAGACATACCCTTAAGATAAGATTTGTGAATGAAAAGACAATGGGGAGGCTTTTCCATTTCCCTTCCGCCTTGCAGAGAAATATTTGAGGTCAGTTTGGGAGGGACAAAATGGTTTCAGGACTTTTTCTGTGGGGTTTCAGACATGTGGTTTATATATTTATGTACGTGTTTGCTTGGTACATTTATGAACATTTATTACATATCTAAGCCCTTAAAATTCTTATAACACCCACAAATAACCCAGAGATGCATTTTAAATAAAAGGACACATTCTACTCATATAAAAACACGCTGATTCCCGAACCATCTGTGGGCTGGATTTAGAAGACAATTGGGCTGGATCCGGCCCCCGGGCCTTCGTTTGCCTACCCATGTGCTAGAGCAACAGAGCGCTTTAATCTACTTTAAATACACAAACTGAAAGTTTTGGCATGTGCCTGAGTCCCTCTTGCAAAATATTGACAGTCTGGAGGCACTCAAAGCCTGTAAGCTGCTCATCTCTGTGGACTTGGAAAGTTATTTATTCAGCTTGATGAAAGAAAGAAAAACCGCAGAGACTGAATCACAGGATCTTTCACTCTCATGGAAATTTACAGCATGAGTGACATCACAGTTTCTGATAGGTGGGCACATTTTCCTGTTAGAACTCCTAATTTTAACAGTCAGTATGATGTTGTGCAGGTGTAAGTAACTTTCACTCTTCCAGATGTTGCTCCTCTCATCACCAGGTGCAGACCACTGGGCAGGCATGCTGGATGGGGCCGGTGGGAACTGGACCCCAACAACAGCTAGAGAGCCACAGCTCCCCCACCTGTGATGTAGTAGAGATAGAACATGGGATGCAGGTGGTGCAGTGGTCTAAACCACTGAGCCTCTTGGGCTTGCTGATCAGAAGGTCTGTAGTTCGAATCCCTGTGACAGGCTGAGCTCCTGTTGCTCTGTCCCAGCTCCTGGTAAGTTCAGAAGTAAACGAAAAATTACAAGAACTCGGGCCAGAAAGGATAATTTCAAAAAATCTTCACAAAGTTTTATTCAGGATAACTTCCAGTGAACATCAACATCAGGACAAGGCCGTGTTTCAATGATTCTTCATCAGCAAGGTTTCTCAGGTCTAAGTGTCTAAGCAAAATCAGGAGAAAAGCAAAGGTCAAAGGTGCGCTGCGTTTCCTTTCGTGTATTCAAGAATGGCAAAGGATGCAGTTTCTCATTGAAATGTAAACAAAATGGAGTGTTGAGAAAGTGCATTTTCCTGTATCATTGCTGGGCAGGGGGAGGAAAACATCAGCAAGGCACGTAGTTCTGAAAACCAAAGCCACTACACAGCTGTGGAGTTTCTACTGAGGTAGGCTGGGGACATGTATAAGACACATGGATCATCCTTTAAAATAAGAGGCTGTTAGAGATCCCTCGGGGAACTGATTCAGAATGTTTCTTTTCGGAAGATGAAAGGAAGAAAAAATGATTTTTTTTGGTGTGTGTTTTTAATGTGATAGTTTCTTTCTCAGGTTTTCGCCTGAGAGGGAGACAGAAAAACCTCCAGATGAGCCTTTTATATTTATAAAGCAGATCTGAGCAATCATTTCTCTTGAGGTGTATTGAAATTTGATGGCAAGCAGCCATTTGGTAAATTTATTTATCACATTTGCAACCTTGTGCTTCCCCCAAGGATCACAGGGTATATGTGCGCGATACATATTGAATGTTATCCTTGCAGCATCCCCTGTGAAATTGGTTAGGCCAAACTAGATACAATGCGGAAAAAAATCATGAATATAAGCTTCCACATCTTTTATTTATATTTTAATACCAGAGAGTCCCAGAGTGGATCAGTACAGAAATGTTGTGAAAATGAGTAAAGGATCCCCAAACCTGCTGTTTTCCCAATTAAATTCCCCTTGGTGCAGCATCCATGTGATATCTGTATGTTAACACTGTAGAGTCTAGACCAAACAGACACTTGAGAGAGGAATTAATGGGGTAGAGGATACTGGACTTACCCTGCCCTGGCACTGAGATCCCAATTAGAATCCTGCACCCATACCTTGGGATGGAATGATCCATTCATTCCGCTGCTCTTAGTTTCTCATTTTTCCACATTTTACAGCAATGCGATTTTTTAAAAAATCCTCATGAAACTCCATCAGCCTTTTAGTGTGAATTTCTTCATTTTGATATGCAATTTGGTTAACTTACAAGTTTTGACTACCTTTTTCAAGGACTTTCCCTTAATATAATGCATTTTTGGGAGGGGTGTGTGTTGTTCCACCAATATATTTTATTCACCCTTTCCCCTACAGTATCCATTTTCATAAAGATTGTTGGGCTGGTGGACTGCACCCCAAAATTCTGATAAGTGTGAGTTTTGAAGATTGGCTATGGTTCAGTTGGCCTCTTGTTTTGGAAAGTGGGAATGTAATAGTTTTGGTTTCAAGTGAATCAAATTTATTCCCCATTCTAATCCATCCTTGCTACTGATGCTTAAAAATCCACAGGCAACTCTAGTTGGCTCTAAGAGAGAGTAAAGGTAAAGATAAAGGGACCCCTGACCATTAGGTCCAGTCGTGACCGACTCTGGGGTTGCAGCGCTCATCTCGCATTATTGGCTGAGGGAGCCGGCGTACAGCTTCCAGGTCATGTGGCCAGCATGACAAAGCCGCTTCTGGCGAACCAGAGCAGCACACGGAAATGCCGTTTACCTTCCTGCTGTAGCGGTCCCTATTTATGTACTTGCACTTTGACATGCTTTAGAACTGCCAGGTTGGCAGGAGCTGGGACCGAGTAACCGGAGTTCACCCCGTCGCAGGAATTGGAACCGCCAACCTTCTGATCAGTAAGCCCTGGCCCTAAATTATTCATTGATCTTCATATCAGTGAATGTAAGGACCCCTGGACAGTTAAATCCAGTCAAAGGCAACTATGGGGTTGTGGCGCTCATCTCGCTTTCAGGCAAAGGGAGCCGGTGTTTGTCCACAGACAGCTTTCTGGGTCATGTGGCCAGCATGACCAAACTGCTTCTGGAGCAACAGGACGTCATGATACGTGCCAGAGTGCTCAGAAACACCATTTACCTTCCAGTTAAAGCAGTACCTATTTATCTACTTGCACGGGCATGCTTTTGAGCTGCTAGGTTGGCAGGAGCTGGGACAGAAGTAAACGAAAAATTACAAGAACTCGGGCCAGAAAGGATAATTTCAAAAAATCTTCACAAAGTTTTATTCAGGATAACTTCCAGTGAACATCAACATCAGGACAAGGCCCTGTTTCGATGATTCTTCATCAGCAAGGTTTCTCAGGTCTGGGCTAAAATACAGTAGCACCCCCACACTTTTTAAGTGGAAAGCAAAAACATAACAACACAGACTAAGTTTCTCTATTGAAGAAGACTAACGGTATACTTGCTTTAACTATGGCTACAAATAAGTAAAGAGGTAAAGGTAAATAAGTAAAAATAAGTAAATAAGTAAAAAGGTAAAAAAAAAAAACCTGCACGCTTAAGTCCAGTCAAAGGCGACGAGGGGGTTGCAGCGCTCATCTTACTTTCAGGCCGAGGAAGCCGGCGTTTGTCCACAGACAGCTTTCCGGGTCATGTGGCCAGCATAACTAAACCGCTACTGGCGCACGGAGGGCCATGACGGATGCCAGAGCACATTTACCTTCCCGCCACAGTGGTACAGATTTATCTACTCGCACTGGCATGCTTTCAAACTGCTAGGTTGGCAGGAGCTGGGACCGAGCAACGGGAGTTCACCCCTCGCTGGGACCGAGCAATGGGAGTTCACCCCGTCGCGGGGATTCGAACCACTGACCTTCTGATAAGCAACTCCAAGAGGCTCAGTGGTTTAGACCACAGCGCCACCCACGTCCCTACTTACAAATAAATAAGCACTAGATTTCTATTCACAAACTGGTAAGAAACATTAGAAATAAAAACAGCTCACTGCTCTTCTCCCCCCCCCCCCCAACAACTTTACATATTCCCTAGATCAGAGACAGGGGACTGTTTTGGAAGCTGAGGGTGACATTTTCTTTTGAGTAACTGTCCAGGGACTACAGAGCAGTGGTCAGTGGGGCAAATATAGAGCACACAAAAGCATAACCTTTTGGAGAATCCTCTCATGGTTTAATAGGGAAATGATCCAAAAACCAATAATGATGTATTTCTTTCCATTCTTTCCGTTTACTGGTTTGGTTTCTAAAATTGTAATACTTTCTTTGTCTTCACACTGATGTTATTTGACCTTGAATTGGGTTACAACATACCCCTTAATAAACCACAACAGCTTTTTTCTATCTCTCTGGGACGTCTCTTCCCCCCCCCCTCTCTCCTTGGAGTCACAACAAAGAGACTGCCTTATAACATCAGTACATTGGCCTTCCCCAGCATGTGGCTGACCCATCTCCATTTCCTTCTGACGGTGATAGCTTTATTGTCTCTCTTACATCTGTTAAGGGAACAGCAGAAATTGACAATAATCTGCAGTTTAAAATCCCAATCAAGTGAACTGGTTTTCAGAAACCATTATATCATGCTGAGCTTAGCTGCTGGCTACCAAAAACAACTTGGATTTCCCGCTGTCCTGCTGGTTTGGTTGACTGATAAGAAAAACAGGATTTTCCTCTTAAGTGGAGACTGCATAATATTCTTAGGGACTGTTTGTTTGTTTGTTTGTTTTTTGGTGGTGGTATAGGACCCCCTTCAGACTTCCTTTTTGCTGCATGATGATTTGCGCTCATGATGCTATCAGGGTAGTCATATGCTATTCTCCTCCCGATACTATTTGCGTCTGCAAATGTTTGGGGGCAGTTACGCTGATTCAGTTGCAGTCGATGATAGCCTGTAACCTCCTGCTGAAATCCCTTAAGTTTTCATATCAGAAGTGTTCTGGGTTTTTCTTTTTCTATCTGTCCCACTTCTGTTGCACTATAACCCCTCCAACAATGGCGAGACGGCAAGACTGGGGAAGCATCGCAAAACAAATAATAAAGCAAAATAAATTCACCCTTATTGTGTCAAAAACATGCTGCAGAAGACGGCCACTCTAAACCACTAGTCTAGAGGGTCCTGCAATGGTATACAGAACAACCTCCCAAGGAAGGCCCATCAGGTAACTTCATTGCTTAGTTCTTTGGCCAAAGTGGTAGACAGAAAATGACTCCAGGCTGTTTGGCGCCTTGCTCTTCCCTGCCATGCAGCGGTGGAGCAAGCCAATCAGGCTGTCACGGTCCGGTCGGCGGGCGGTTGAAGCCCTGGCTGGGGACGTCAGGACCAGAGGCAAGATGGAGGTGTAGAAGCAGGAACAGGTGCAGGGTTGAGGGTCCAGCAGCAGACAGTCGCAGGGTCAAGGAGCAAGGCAGAAGCGAAAGTCTAGGAGTCAAGGAGCAAGGTGTAGGCTAGGCAAAGGTCTGAGGGTCAAGGCGTCGGGCAAGGCGTCGGCAAGGCAAGGGTCCAAGGAGCAAGAGGCCAGAGGCAACCAGGCAGGGATAGCGTTGCTGTGGCAAAAAGCTGAAGGGAAATGCTGAGCTTTTATCCCTCCCAGCTCCTGCCACCAGGTGCAGCGAGATATCAAGTGGTCTCACCTGAGTGACCACTCCTTGCCTCTCCAGCACAAGCTGAGGCAGGCCCCAGTCCTGTAAAGCACTACAGGCCCCAGAGCCTGACTCCTGCCCATACTCCTGACACAGGCACCTGGGGCGATGCGTGTGCCAGGCACCCTGGGGCAGAGCAAGCCAAAGCAGGACACTCCGCGGGGCCTCCAAGGAGTCTGCCTGCCTCCTGCCACTCAGCCGCCCTACAGCTTGGGGGGAGACAGTGGGCAGACCGTTTGGGGCAGTATAACAATATAAACGATGCTCCCCTAGTTGCACACTTTCATGAAGCATCTCATACTGATGAGGATTTATCTTTTTTCGTTATTTGGGCATATCACGGACCCTTGGAACTAGCCAAGAAGATTCTTCTACAGAAAGAAACCAGATTTATTTACTTATTTAATACATTAACACAGGGGTTCCCAAACTAAGGCCCGGGGCCCGGATGCAGCCCAATCACCTTCTAAATACGGCCCATGGATGGTCCGGGAATCAGCATGTTTTTACATTAGTAGAATGTGTTCTTTTATTTAAAATGCATCTCTGGGTTATTTGTGGGGCATAGGAATTTATTCATATTTTTTTCCAAAATATAGTCCGGCCCCCCACAAGGTCTGAGGGACAGTGGACCGGCCCCCTGCTGAAAAAGTTTGCTGGCCCCTGCATTAACACCTTCAGGTCTTAATACAGATTTAGATCTTAACTGTTTCTTATAATTTAAGAACTGTAATCTTGCAGCATTTTGGGGGGTTATCGCTTTAAGACTGAGGTAACTATTGGTTAATTGTATACACCCGGGTTGATACTTTGGCTTTTTGTATAAATTACAGTTTGTAACATGAGTGTATTGCACAGTGTCCTGGAATACCATTGTAAAATAAGAATAGAAAGCAGTGTTGGGTATGTAAATATTACAGGTTTATGATTTTGAGTCTGTTAATCCCAATATGACAAGACTATAGCATTGCATTTATGTATTTTGTAGATTTCATTACGTTGAAGAAAGGATGTTCCTCACCGAATTGTGAAGGGGTTTACAACCTTAGAAATAATTGTGGTATTCCTGGTTATAATCTTATGTTGGTATGTATTTATAATATTGAATAGATCATTTGGTTATATGAATGTATAAGAAGAGATTTTCATTCACATTTTTTTAATATCATTTAGGCCTAAAGCGGCTGAAGAAGCCAAAAGGCGAAACAGATTGTTTTTATTCCGGAAAACCTTGTTCTGCTTGCATCTACTTATGGACTTCGTACTTCATAGGATCCACATATATTGGGTCCTGTTTGAACATTTGTTTGAACATTTGTTGTAATACTTTATTTGGACTTACATGACAGAGCGGTTGAGTGCCACTGCTATTTACTACATTGTTTACCCCTATGTGGAGATAAATTAGACATTGTATGTAATTTTCTCAGCAGGTTGCGTTTTTTGTGGTTTATGCTTGAACTGTATGTGACCTAGGTTCTTTTGGTGTTGGATTGCCTCCTCCCACTCAGCTGCCCTACAGCTTGGGGGGAGGCAGTGGGCAGACCGTTTGGGGCAGCCTGCGTGCACCCATACCACCCCTCACTCCCAGGAGAGATGTGTGGCTCAGGAGCATACCTGCCAAGTTGCTGTCAGAGAAATAAGGGACCAGGCCAGAAATAGCGAACTGGAAGTAGCACTGCCGCCATTTTGGAACTGGGCGGAGCATGCTCAGAAGTGACTTTTGATGCTGCTTTGCCCAGTTCCAAATTGGCCACCGTGCCAGAAGTCGCACTGCAGCCATTTTGGAACTGGGCAGAGCAGCATCAAAAGTCGCTTCTGAGCATGCTCCGCCCAGTTCCAAAATGGCCGCCGCGCCAGAATAAACCGGGGGAAAACAAAAAAATCCATTTTTTCAGCTAGGAACAGCTGGAAAAACTGGGATTTCCCGGGGAAAACGGGAGACTTGGCAGCTATGCTCAGGAGTGCTGCAGGCCCTGCGGTGAGTGCCACCCAGCATTTTGTCACTCCCCTCAGTGGTGACAGCCGGGGCGACTCGCCCCACCCCCACCCCTTCCACCGCCCCTGCCATCATGTCGAACCTGCCTGCATCCTGATGTCATGACTCTCAGGAGGTTGCCTACTCACGAGTAGAACCTTGGCAGAGACACATGCCAGACTGGCATGTTCCCTCCCTCTTGGGCAATCGTTCGGGAGCTTCAAAAGCATTCCTTAGCCCGAACATCACAGCGACTGATGCCAGAAGACACCAGCACACTTTAGGGATCCACAGAGGATTGCGCAGTTGCATAACAGAGCTCAGTAGCACAGCATCTTGGCTAATCTACTTTATTCACATATAAACACACACGGAGCACTGTAACATGGCTCCCTCTCTCTCTAGCATAGACAGCAAAGAGAAAGAACAAAGAACAACAGTTCCACTTCAGGAACACAGTAAGACAAACATCCTGTCTACGTCACTTCCCACTCTGTGGAATGAAAACACATACAGCCATATGAGAGACAATCCCATGGCTGCACATGGGGAATGAATCTCCAACAGTGACAACCTGCAGTTCCACACATTCCCCCAGTAGCAGCAGCAACCAATTACACCAGTACCTTGAGTTACAAACACCTCAGGTTACAAACGCTTCAGGTTACAAACTCCGCTAACCTGGAAGAGTTACCTCGAGTTGAGAACTTTGCCCCAGGATGAGAACGGAAATTGTGCGCCGGCGGCACAGCAGCAGCAAGAGGCCCCATTAGCGAAAGCACGCCTTTAGTTAAGAACAGTTTCAGGTTAAGAGCGGACCTCCAGAACAAATTAAGTTCGTAACTAGAGGTACCGCTGTATATGGAGAGGGACAGGAAAACCTCCCTTTTCATGTGTGATGATGTGAGAACTTTTTATTCCACTAATTTTTCCCTGCAGTGTTTTAACCAACGCATGCCTTTAAGATAAGATATTGATCTAAGTCATTTTTGGATTACTGTATTTATTGTTCTGTCTGTTCTGTTGTACGTATTTTAGGAAGCTTGTAAGTGGCTTTGAATTTATTTATAAAGCAATGCAAAGTAAAAAGAAAAATCAATAACCAAAATAAACAAAATAGAAAGGAGAGAGGGAGAACTTAACATCTGAGCCAGAGAAGAACATTCAGGGCTGCCTTGCATTTGGGATTCGCATTACAAGCCACAAAGATCCATAGATCCAAACTGGAAATTGCAGCATTCAGCGACATCACTAGAATGAAAGGATAGTTGTATTCTGTTTTTTTTTAAATATATTTTTTATTAATCGTTTTATCAACAAACATACAAATACTAAATACAAAAAACATCAAAATACAAAATACAAAAACACAAAAATCAAACAACATACAACAAAAAAAAATATATCATTTCTCTTCCAATTTGATATTCATTGTCTTCAGGCTTCCCCAATTCCCTACTATCTGATTTTCATTTTTATAAACTTCTATAGCAGTTTCTAAATCATCTTCCTTGCCCATCATGTAATCTCTTTAACACTTCAAAGTTAATTCATCTTCGTATCATCTACCCTTATTTCTAACTTTTAATCTTCTATTATCTCCCTAATGCCTTAACTTCTTTATTTTCCTGGATATTCTAACTCTAATCATCAAATACATTCCCTATATACATTTTAAATTTCTTCCAATCCTTTAAAACTTTGTCATTTGTCTGGTCCCGGAGTCTTCCTGTCAGTTCTGCCAATTCCATATAGTCCATCATTTTCATTTGCCATTCCTGCATCGAAGGCAATTCCTCTTTTTTCCAGTATTTTGCTATTAATATCCTAGCAGCTGTGGTGGCATACATAAACAAATTAACATCGTCTTTGGGAATTTCTTCCCCAATTATTCCAAGCAAAAAGGCTTCCGGTTTTTTCAAAAATGTGTTTTTAAACATCTTTTTCAATTCATTGTAAATCATTTCCCAGAAGCCTTTTATCTTAGGGCATGTCCACCACATATGGTAGAATGAGCCAACATCCTGCTTACATTTCCAACATTTGTTGTCGCTTTTGTGGTACATTTTAGCTAACTTGACCGGCGTCAGATACCATCTATACATCATTTTCATCAAATTTTCCTTCAACACCGTACAAGCCGTAAATTTCATACCCTTCTTCCACAATTTTTCCCACTCCGACATCATCACATTATGACCCAGATCTTTGGCCCATTGAATCATAACTGATTTTGTTTGCTCATTGTTATGTACTGAGCTGAATCCTAGAACAATAGGATTCAGAATCAGCGGGAGCTACCCAATCCAACTCCAGGTGGAAGTGAATCCGCAACCTGATTGGCCTGCTGGAGCAGCCAATCAGGCGGCTGGCAGAAGTGAATCTGCTACCTGATTGGCCTGTAGGAGCAGCCAATCAGGCTGCAGGCAGAAGTCAATCCACAATATAATTGGCCCACAGGTGTAGCCCTGAAGTAGCCAATCACACAAGGCCCATTGTGTAAATAATGTATATAAGCAGATGGTTTTGGGAAAAGAGCCATTCGTCTTCTCTTCTTCTCCTTGATGAATATGAGCTGAATAAAGAGCATGAAATTCACTCTCGACTCCGAGTATATTTCACTGGCGACGAAGGTGGGATCCTGATGAGCTGACCGCCACCACGCACTGCACCGCAGCACCGCCACCTGCTGCACCGCTGCATCGCACCGTGCATCCAGGCTTCAGCTCCAGGACCCAAGGAACCCAGAATGGCAACCGACAGCAGCTTCTTGCCATTCAAACCAGCATCAGGAGACTGGGAAGGGTACGCCGCCCATTTCAACTTCCTCCTGCAAGCGAAAGAAGTCACCAACGATGCCATGAAGAGGGCGACATTCTTCAGCGTCTGTGGAGAGGAGACGTTTGAAATCGCCCGGGCTCTCCTTGCACCTAGAGATGTCGCTACCGTCTCTTACAAAACAATAATGGAACGGCTGAAGGAGCACTTTTCACCACAGCCCTCGGTGGTAGCTTGCCGAAATGCCTTCTACGCAAAGCGGCAAGCCCCGGGGGAAACCATAACTGGGTTTGTGACCTCCCTCCGCCAAGCCGCCCGGTTATGCAACTTCTCAGAGTTGGAGAACATGCTTCGTGACCGCCTCGTCGGTGGCCTGAGGGACGAGATGTTGCAACGACGCCTCTACGCCAAAAAAGACCTCACGTTCCAGATTGCTCTGGAGGAAGCCCTGGCAACCGAAGCCGCCGAGAGGTCAACGCAAGAGGCACGACCGGCCCCGCCATCCCAACCGAGGGTCTACCACGAAGACCTCACCGACGAATCCGAATCTGACAGGGAGGAAGTACACCGAGTACAGCGGCGCACTCAAGCAGCACACACACCACAGCAGCCTCGACGAGAAGGAGGGAACTGTGCAAGCTGCGGGGAGAACCACGAGAGGAGGACCTGTCGTTTCCGCAACGCAGAGTGCAGGCAGTGCAGAAAATTGGGACACATCGCCCGGGTGTGTCGGGCTCGACTCACCCGTCGACAAGCATCAGATGACCGACCCAGGAGCCCCAGGTCACACGGCACCATGCACCAAGGCAACTCGACGGAGATCACGGACTACCAGGTATTCCAGTTGCCCCATCCCAGCACAGAGAAAATTTATATAGAGGTACAGATAGAGGGAGCCCCATGCCGCATGGAGCTGGACACGGGTTCAACTCTATCCATAATCTCGGCCCGAACATTAAGGGAACTGTGCCCTAATGGGGGTCCCAAACTAAGGCCGGCCCCATTCACCCTCCGGGACTTCCAGAAACGTAAGGTCCCTACAATGGGGGTGGGGACCTTCAGGGTGCAATATCGAGGGCGAAAGCAACAATTGGACTTGCTGGTAGTTAAGGGCCCCTACGTTAGCTTACTGGGACTGGCATGGTTTGGACCTCTGGGGCTAGCCGTTACCGGGGTGAACCGCACTAGCTTACAAGTGGACGTGGACGCCATATGCAAAGAGTTTCCAGGGGTTTTCGATGGGGCATTGGGACGATATACAGGACCCCCCATTGCCCTACAGCTAGACCCCGCTGTACGACCCATCAGGCACAAGGCCCGCCGGGTCCCGTTCGCCCTGAAACCCCGCATAGACGAGGAATTGGACCGGCTCGTGGAGCAAGGAGTGCTGGAGCCGGTGCCCAACGCCCCCTGGGAAACTCCAATTGTCACACCCGTCAAGCCTAACGGTTCGGTCCGCATCTGTGCAGACTACAAATGCACCATAAACAAGGCTCTCACGGCCCATGCATACCCAGTGCCAGTGGTCAGCCATGTCCTCGCCACCCTGGCTGGGTCAAAAATCTTTGGCAAACTGGACTTGGCCCAAGCATATCAACAGTTGCCTGTGGACGAAGCCACAGCAGAGGCTCAGACGATTGTGACGCACAGAGGGGCATTCAGAGTAAAGCGGCTGCAATTTGGCGTTAGCGTGGCACCAGGCATATTCCAGAATCTAATGGACTCTCTCCTTAAAGGGATTCCTGGCGTCACCCCCTTCTTCGATGATGTACTGATCGCCGGGCCCACACCAGAGGAATTTGAGGACCGCCTCCGCTCCGTCCTGCACCGTTTCCAGACGGCGGGCCTCAAGGTGAAGCGGGAAAAGTGTTTACTGGGAGTGCCGCAGGTGGACTTTCTGGGATTTAAGGTGGACGCAGAAGGGGTCCATCCAACCGGTGACAAGGTACGGGCCATTTGTGAGGCCCCAGCGCCCAAGAGCAAGCCCGAACTTCAGTCATTCTTGGGACTATTGAACTTTTACCATGCCTTCCTTCCCCATAAGGCAGCGGTAGCGGAGCCCCTACACAGACTCCTAGATAAAAGGGCCCCTTGGGTGTGGGGCCAGCGACAAAGGGCCGCATTCCAGGCAGTCAAGGACTTGCTCGTCTCGAACTCGGTCTTGGCACACTTCGACGAGAGGCTGCCAGTGGTGCTGGCATGCGACGCCTCTCCCTATGGCATCGGCGCTGTCCTGGGACACCAACTCCCGGATGGAAGAGAGGTGCCGGTGGCATACTTCTCCCAGACGCTTGCTGCAGCCGAACGAAACTACTCACAGATTGACAAGGAGGGTCTGGCAATCGTGAAGGGCGTAAAAAAATTCCATGATTTCTTGTACGGGCGGCCCTTTACCATAGTGACTGACCACAAGCCGTTGCTTGGCCTGTTTGCCCCCGAGAAGCAGACCCCCCAAGTGTTGTCTCCACGTGTCCTCAGGTGGTCAATTTTCCTTGCCGGCTACCAGTATGCACTAATCCACCGCCCTGGGAAGGCGATGGGCCACGCAGACGCACTCAGCAGGCTACCACTACCAGAAACAGGCCCCGACCCAGCGCCTGCGCAAGAGGTTATGACCCTGGAGCTGCTTCCCGACCGACCCATTCAGGCACAAGAAGTTGCGCACCATTCCACAAAAGATAGGGTCATCTCCCGGGTCCTGGACTGGGTGTGGCGAGGATGGCCCAGCAGCAGCCCCGGGCCAGAATTCGCTGGCTACACAAACCGCAAACATGAACTGTCGGCCCACAAGGGGTGCCTGTTATGGGGAAGCAGGGTTGTTGTTCCCCAGCCCCTCCGCAAAAGGGTCCTCACAGCCCTACACGAGACACACCCAGGGGTAGTGAGGATGAAGGCCCTTGCCAGGAGTTATGTGTGGTGGCCGGGGATTGACAGAGAGATAGAGGCCTGGGTCCAACACTGCCAGACCTGCCAAGAATCCCGCCCGGATCCCCCAAGGGCCCCAGTCCAGCCCTGGGAGTCCGCCCGACATCCATGGTCACGCTTGCACGTGGACTTCGCTGGCCCCTTCCAGGGAAAAACATTCTTCATAGTGGTGGATTCCTACACCAAATGGCTGGAGGTCGCACTGGTACCGTCCACTTCTACGGCGGCAGCCATCCGGGTACTACGTAAGCTGTTTGCAACCCACGGGCTCCCTGACACTCTCGTCTCGGACAATGGAACCGCATTCACGTCAGAGGAGTTCCAGACCTTCACAGCGCAGAACGCCATCCGCCACATCCGCTCAGCACCATTCCACCCTGCCACCAATGGCCAAGCGGAGCGCATGGTGCGGACCACCAAGGACAGCCTCCGCCGCATAACACAAGGGGACTGGGAATACCGCCTTGCCGCATTTCTTCTAGCACAGCACAGCACCCCAAGCACAACGACGGGCCGGAGCCCAGCTGAACTACTCATGGGCCGGCGCCTTGCAACTAGACTGGACCGACTTCACCCCGACAGAGCTCAGGATGAGGTAGTGGTGGGGAAAGGCAGGAACCCCCGGACATTTGTGGCCCAGGACCCAGTGTATGCAAAGAATTTTGGGGCAGGCCCAGCATGGGTACCCGCCACAGTCACCAAGGTGACCGGTCCCGTGTCGTACGAGGTACTAACGGAAGGGGGGCAATGTTGGCGCCGCCACTGCGACCAGCTACGGCGACGATTCCCAGGAGGAACCCGGGAGGAGAGCGGGACAGAGGGGTCCCAAGGGGACAGCAGGGCAGTGAGGCCTGTAGAGCGAGAGGGGTGGGCAGGGGAAGCAGAAGCAGTAGGCACAGAGGGGCGCCCCGAGGCAGGAAGGACACCGGAACCAGAGTCACAACCTAGTGGTTCAGTGGCGCCAGACCAGACAGCCCCGGCACAGCCAGCAGCCTCGGAACACGAGCCAGAACCAGAACCCCTGACCAAGGAACACCCCAGGCCACAACGCACACGGAGGCGGCCAGCAGACCTTGGGGACTACGAATGCAACTTCCCGGGCAGGACTGGAACTTAGAGGGGAGGGGTGTTATGTACTGAGCTGAATCCTAGAACAATAGGATTCAGAATCAGCGGGAGCTACCCAATCCAACTCCAGGTGGAAGTGAATCCGCAACCTGATTGGCCTGCTGGAGCAGCCAATCAGGCGGCTGGCAGAAGTGAATCTGCTACCTGATTGGCCTGTAGGAGCAGCCAATCAGGCTGCAGGCAGAAGTCAATCCACAATATAATTGGCCCACAGGTGTAGCCCTGAAGTAGCCAATCACACAAGGCCCATTGTGTAAATAATGTATATAAGCAGATGGTTTTGGGAAAAGAGCCATTCGTCTTCTCTTCTTCTCCTTGATGAATATGAGCTGAATAAAGAGCATGAAATTCACTCTCGACTCCGAGTATATTTCACTCATCCTTCAAATGCCATTCTAACAACAAATTGTACATTCTGGACAAATTCTTATGGTCTGTCTCTAATAATTCTGTTTCTAATTTCGATTTTTCTGGTTGAAATCCTATTTTTTTATCTAACTTGAATGCTTCATTTATCTGCACATACTGAAACCAATCGCTCAACCTATCTTTCAATTGTTCATATGGTCTTAACTTGAAGTGGTTTCCCACCTCCATCAAAATATCTTTGTATTTCAACCTATTCTCATCCATATTTGTCCTTTTAGGTTTCTTTGCCTCAAGTGGTGAAATCCACCTAGGAGTTTTTCTTTCCAACAAAACTTTATATCTCATCCAGACATTAAGCAATGATTTCCTTATTATATGACTTTTAAAACCTTTATGCAATTTCACTTTATCATACCATAAATATGCATGCCAACCAAATGCATTATCATGGCCCTCTAAGTCCAACAAATCATCATTGTCTAACAAGAACCATTCCTTCAGCCAACAAAAAGCCACGGCTTCAAAATATATCTTTAAGTCCGGCAAGGAGAATCCTCCTCTTTCTTTTACATCAGTCAAAAGTTTATATTTAATTCTTGGCTTCTTCCCCTGCCAGACAAATTTAGACAATGTCTTCTGCCACTCTTGAAAGCATTTCATTTTGTCAACTATCGGTAGGGCCTGAAATAAAAACAACATTCTCGGCAATACATTCATTTTAACAGTTGCTATTCTACCCATTAAAGATAAATTCAACCTCGTCCATACTTCCAAGTCTCTTTGGATTTCTTTCCATAATTTTTCATAATTGTCTTTATACAAATTCAAATTTTTTGACGTCATATTAACTCCTAGATACTTCACCTTTTTTGCACACTTCAGTCCTGTGCAATCCTCTATATTCTGTCTCTCTTGTAATGTCAAGTTCTTTTCTAGTACCTTAGTTTTCCCTTTATTTAACTTAAAGCCTGCCACACTGCCAAAATCTTGAATTATCTGCAGTGCTCTCACCGCACTCTGTTCAGGGTTCTGCAAAGTCAGTACTAAGTCATCTGCAAAGGCTTTTAACTTATATTGTTTTGTTCCCACTGTAATTCCTTTGACACCTTCATCGCTCCTTATCATATTCAGCAAAACCTCCAGGACAGAAATAAATAACAGGGGGGAGAGTGGGCACCCTTGTCTTGTTCCTTTCTCAATTCTTATCTCTTCTGGGACCACATTATTTACAATGATCTTAGCTCTTTGCTCAGAGTAAATACCATTAATCCCATTAACAAAGTTTTGACCAACCTCCATTTTTGCAAAATTTCTTTTCATGAAAGTCCAAGAAATATTATCAAAGGCTTTTTCGGCATCCACAAAAATTAACATTGCTTTGGTGTTTATTTTCACTTCCAATCTCTCCAGAATGTCTATTATAATAATATAATAATAATAATAATAATACTTTTTTATTTGTACCCCGCCCATCTGGCTGAGTCTCCCCAGCCACTCTGGGCGGCTTCCAATTGAATATCAAAACAATACAGCAATAACACAATTACAAAAGTCACAAACAATACATAAACCACATCAAAAAATACACAACCGAATGGAAAACAGTTTTGACATGAATCAAAATCTAAAACTAATACATCCTTAATACAGTTTAAAATAACATAGGTAAAAAATAACAGGAATTTACCGTAAACAAAAAACAAAACAAAATGGAGCCCTCTCTGCCCAGCAGCAGCGGCGGCAACAGTCCTTTATAAAGCCCATCAGGCCCCGCCCTAGGCCAGGTGGTGAGTGGCAGGACTGGGGCCTCCAGGCGCTGAGCAGGGGAGTCCTCCTGTCTGGTAGCAGCAGCAGTTCTTATGGGCCTCAGGCCCCGCCCTAGGCCAGGTGGTGAGTGGCAGGACTGGGGCCTCCAGGCGCTGAGCAGGGGAGTCATAATATTATATTATAATTCTTACATATCATATTATAATTCTTACATTGTCCTTCATATGTCTACCAGGCAGAAATCCTGCCTGATCTTTATGGATTAAGTCTTTCAACACCCTTTTCAATCTTGATGCCAAAATACTAGCAAATATCTTATAATCCACATTTAATAGGGAGATTGGTCTATAATTCTTAACCTGAGTCTTGTCCACATCCGGTTTTGGTATCAGAGAGATAAAAGCTTCTTTCCAAGTCTCTGGTGCTTTGCCCCCCCCTAAAATCTCATTTGCTACCTCCATTAATGGTTGTATCAACCAGTTTTTTAATGTTTTGTAGTACTTGGAGGTAAGTCCATCGGGTCCTGGGGCTTTGTCATTTTTCAATTCTTGAATTGCCGTTTCAACCTCTTGTCTTGTAATCAATCCATTCAGTAGGTTCTTTTGTTGTACTGGAATTTTCTGCAGTCCATTTTCTTTTATAAACTTCTCTATTCCATCTAAATCTTCTTTTTCCCTTTTATACAACTGTTTGTAATATTTTGTAAAACATTTCCTTATCTCTGCAGGGTTCTCAATAGATTTTCCTTCATCCATAATCCTTATAATTGTATTCTCTTTTTGTCTTTTCTTCAATTGCCAGGCCAACAATTTCCCACATTTATTAGCCGATTCGAACGATCTTTGCTTCATTCTTCTAATTTTCCATTCAATTTCTTCATTTATTATTTGGGAATACTGCACCTGCAAAGCTTTTATCTCTTTTTGAACTTCCTGACTTTTCGGATTATCTCTCAATTTTTTTTCCTTTTCTTTCAATTTATCCAAGATATTTTCCTTCTTTTCATTTCTCCTCTTCTTCCAAATTGTATTCTGCTGAATCAAAAATCCTCTCATTACTGCTTTGCTGGCATCCCAAACCACTGTAATATTCTGTCCTTTATTCAAATTTAATTCGAAGTAATCTTTCAACATCTTCTGGGCCTTATTATTTACCTGCTCATTTCTCAATAAAGAGTCATTCATTCTCCATCTAAAAGAACCCTGCAGATACTGTTTCAACTCCATTAAGACTGCGTTGTGGTCTGAATAAGTTCTGGGGCATATCTCGCTTTTTGTCACTTTTGGAAGGATAGTTGTATTCTGGTCATGTGCTAAAATATTTTTTTCTAATAGCTCTGTTAGAAGACACTGGCTCGATCTAGACACATCAAATAAGCGTTTCAGTTAAACACGTTTTAAACTCTCTATGAGAAATCGAGTTGGCAAAAACAGAACTCCACAGAGCCATCTGGTGTCACAGTGTTAGAATGCATAAACAACACATATAAAGCTTTGCCAATGTAGCTGAGTCCACTGAGAATATAACAAGTTGTAGCCTACTAGTAAATCTGCTAATTCCAATACAGTATTGGTATATGTAAAAGGACTAATTTTCTAAGAAGACAAGGAAATGATAATATATCCTTTAGCTGTAGCTTAATTGGCAATTAGTTATAAATTCAGGGGTGGGGGAGACATAAATGCTCCAACATACGATCATTGGATTGTAAGAGTATGGGAAGGGGTCCAATACAAAACTGATCAACATAGTTAGTGTAAGAGAAGGGAAACGACTTGACAACCCGTTTAATGAGAAACGGAGTAATAAAACGCAGGTGTAATAAAATTATATAATAGAATATAGGAAAGCACTGAACCACACATACAGTTGGTAATATGGAAAGCAAATATGAAAGGTGGAGCCATCATCAAACAATCTGTGCAATGGTTAATGTATGTTTTGGTAAACGCCTACGCTAATCCTATCAGTGTTATGTATGGTTTGTCGAAAAGCCAATGTGAAAAAATATAAAAGGATCCAGATTTTCTTTGCTCGGAATTTGGAGCACGTGCGCACGCATGCTTCTGATGTACAAATGATGCATCGGTGGAACTAGGTTTCTCTTCACCTCTTTTTGCAGAGGGTAGCATGGGACCTTCCTGAAATGTAAAGCTCCGGGGGGGGGGGGGTGCGCACTCTTGATTGTGGAGCTTTCCCCCTCTGTGGCCTCACTTCAGTCCAAGTCAGGCATCCAGCTCTCCGCAAAAACCTCTGGTCACCACACGACCTCATAAGGCAACATTCCAAATGCCCACGATTGTGTGTGCATGAGAGAGAGAGAGAGAGGGAGGGGGGAGGGAGCTTCCCTTGCATTTGATGTGCGTGTGTGTCTTTCATCCAAATGTCAGGGATGATCGAAAGGGAACAAAACAAAAAAAAAGAGGAATCTTCTCCTGCCAAGTCATTATTTTTCTAATGCATATTCCACTGTTGTTGAGTACATTGAGCCATGATGCCAAAGTTCAATTCCCCCCCCCCCCAAAAAAAACCAGAGAAGAGAAGAAGCAGAGGGCGGGGTAGGGGGAGCTTCTGCTTGATCTCTGCTCTGGCAAATCGACAGCCTGCTGCTAATCCTTTTTTACATTCGTCTTGTGTAAGCCCTAATTAATTTTTAATGCCGTACCAAAGTCTTCCATTATAGGCCTGCTTTATTTCTGGAAGCTTTCTGGAAAGCACGGGGCCGTCACAACTAGCATGTCTCATCTATGTGACAGTTTTATGGTTCACTTGGAACAATTTGCAAAGCTGTCCATCATCTTCATCCGAGCGACTTTGTGGCTTGGCTATTTTAATCCCCAGCTTCGCAGCGGCACAGGCTTAAGAGCCCCTTAAGTGATACTTCTGAGCTGAAACGGAAGAGTTGAAAAGAGTACCGTCTACCCCCCAGAAAAGGCCTGCTGCAAACTCAAAATGATGAGTCCGTGGTTCATTATACGCCCTTCCGTTTTGTGCACCCATGTGCGGCATGGGTGCCAGCAAGTTTGCCATGGAAATGTTTTCCCCCCCTTGTGATGAGCTCACCTTCTCGTGATCTATCTAGGAGATTTGCATCAAGGAAACGCAATGCTCAGTGCTCAAGTTGCTACTGCAACGCCTTAAGAACCAGAGCTGATATCCAGGAATGAAGCTCGGGGTCAACTCAAGAGCAGCCTTAACACCATTTAGTGCCTTCCAGGTGTTTGCACTGCAACTCCCACCATCCCTAGCTATTGACCTTGGTAGCTGGAAGTGATGGGAATGGTAGTCCAAAACACCAGGCTGAGAGCACCAGGTTGGGGAGGAATGCTCAAGACTTTCTGTGTGGAACGATGAACAGGCTTACTATGGAATGGCCACATGGCTTTCATTCACTTTTGTGCAAGGCATTCATGCAAGGTGTAAAAATAATTATCCGCTTGTGTAGTCCATGTGGTTTTCTTTTCTTTTTTTCAGATCACAGGAAATCTGGATTTTTAAAGAAATGGACAGAACGCTCCTACTTTCCCAACTTTTTAAAGAGATATGATTTTCATGTTTGCAGCGGTTACATCTTCAATACTGTATTACCATTCCAGTATGGACGATTTAAACTGGATATATTGATTGACAAGGTATTGTATTGTAACTGTATTGTAACTTTTGAATAGATGGGTTTTGGTTTTTTTTAATAATATTTTTTATTGAACATTTTTTCAACAAACATACACCAAACATACAAAATACAAAATACAAAAACACATCAAAAACATCAAAATACAAAATACAAAAATATAACAAAAAAAAATATCATTTCTCATCCATTATAATACTCATTGTCTTCAGGCTTCCCCAATTCCCTACTATCTGGTTTTCATTTTTTTTAAAACTTCTATAGCAGTTTCTAAATCATCTTCTTTCCCATCATGCAATCCCTTTAAAACTTCCAAGTTCTTTCCCATCATGCAATCCCTTTAAAACTTCATATCATTTACCCTAATTTCAAACTTTAAATCTTCTATTGTTTCCCTAATGCCTTAACCTCTTTACTTTCCTGGATTTTCAAACTCTAATTATCGAATACATTCCCTATATACATTTTAAATTTCTTCCAGTCCTTTGAAACTTTGTCATTTGTCTGGTCCCGGAGTCTTCCTGTCAATTCTGCTAATTCCATATAGTCCATCATTTTCATTTGCCATTCCTGCTTCGAAGGCAATTCTTCTTTTTTCCAATATTTTGCTAATAAAATCCTAGCGGCTGTGGTGGCATACATAAACAGATTAACATCATCCTTGGGGATTTCTTCCCCAATTATTCCAAGCAAAAAGGCTTCCGGTTTTTTCGAAAATGTGTTCTTAAACATCTTTTTCAATTCATTGTAAATCATTTCCCAGAAGCCTTTTATCTTAGGGCATGTCCACCACATATGGTAGAATGAGCCAACATCCTGTTTACATTTCCAACATTTATTGTCGCTTTTGTGGTACATTTTAGCTAGCTTGACCGGCGTCAGATACCATCTTGAATAGATGGGTTTTTTATTGTTTTTATTTTTAAAAACTTGTGCTTTTTGTCTTTTTTAAAAAATTGTGAAATTTGTACAATAGCACATAAGATTAAAAAGTACTTTAGTACATAAAAAAAAACCACCACTTCCTTTCCAGAATTTCCTGGTCAGAATCACTTGACCACTGTGAGTTTTCTTCCAGGTGACCTGTTTATTAAGCATACGTTATCATTTGTTTGCGGGGATATTACCTGGTATGTGAAAGGGCATCAAAGCAAGTGTTACCCCACACATTCCTGTCACTTTCCCTATCACAAAAAGTCCCATGGGGGGCAGGGAGGGTTTGTTGTGAAAGGGCCAGGTTGTATTGAGTTCCACCTAAAACTAGCAATGGTCTGGAATCACCCTAAGCTCCCACGAGACCTCTGGGTATAGGGAGGTATATAAATTCAATAAATAAAAAATAAATGAAATAAATGTAGGAGAATACCATTCCGTCAACAAGGCTAAATGGAATAATGAATTGATCCTCATGCTACTGACATGCCAACCTCACTTACCTGCTGCTTAGCCAATAAAGACTGTGGCCTGATTTCACTCAATGGTGGCACCTGGGCTGCATCTAAAGGTAAAGGTGAAGGTACCCCTGACCATTAGGTCCAGTCGTGACCGACTCTGGGGTTGCGGTGCTCATCTTGCTTTACTGGTCGAGGGAGCCGGCATACAGCTACCAGGTCATGTGGCCAGCATGACTAAGCCGCTTCTGGTGAACCAGAGCAGCACATGGAAACGCCATTTACCTTCCCGCCGGAGCAGTACCTGTATATCTGCTTGCACTTTGACGTCCTTTCGAACTGCTAGGTTGGCAGGAGCTGGGACCTTGCAACGGGAGCTCACCCTGTCGTGGGGATTTGAACTGCCGACCTTCTGATTGGCAAGCCCTAGGCTCTGTGGTTTAACCCATAGCGCCACCCGTGTCCCGCCTGGGCTGCATCTACACAGCTATTAGAAAAAAACACAGTCTGAAAATGATCGCAATGTAAAGCTCACAATGGAAATTTTCATTCCGTTCTGATTTCAGCTCTACAGCACCATCTGGTGTCATAGTGTTATAATGCATTTATGACTCTTAAAAAAACAACAACTAATGTTGCAGATTGCCCACAGTCTGAGTCATTTACACCACATTCATGCGCCACAAATATGTGCTTGCCTGGGCAATGGTGAATGCATGATATTATACCCAGTTACGTACAACCTATGTATGCATACTCTGAAGCTCCCTTCACTTGGTGAGTGCAATTCTATGCATGTATACCCAGAAGTAAACCAACTTCAGTTCCATGGAAGTTACTCTCAAGAAACTGTGCATAGGAGTGCAGTCTTAATGGGTTTCAGATGTGTTAAATTGATTTGCATTCCTTGATGCAATTTGTCTTTGAAAATTCTGAGTTGGATTGTTTTGATGCACTCCTGCTGAGTTGGGATTTTTTTAAAAAAACGTATGCTTTTGTGACTTACTTTTCTTGGCTGTGAGCTTTGCCTTGTAAATGCAGTTTCTCATGGATGGAGGTTAAATTATTTAACTGAAACATTTACAGTGTGTGGAAAAAAGAATTGAACTTGGAATGTCATAAGAAGCCATACACTAGCTACACAAAATGCACTTTGTGATTTGAGGTGACTGGGCAATGACTTGCAGAGTACTGCACATACCTGCTTTGCAGTTCTTGGATTCAATCCCCAACATCTCAAGGTACAGCTGGGATAGATGTATTGTCTGAAACTCTGGAGAGCTGCCAATCACTGTTGACAATGCTGAGCTAGACGGACAACTGGACTGATTTGGTATAAGGCAGCTTTCTGTGTTTCTATCCCTCAATCATAGGGGTGGGAGAATTTTTTCCAAAGTTGTTTATTAAGTTTTCCAAAATTTCATACATACATTTCAATACATAATTAAAAAAAATTCTTTCCCCCCCAACTTCTGACCCCCTTTTCCATGGTGTTTCTGTTTCTCTCCCTGTGGTGTACCCTGTCTTCTATCTCTTAAACCTTAGCAAAACCCCTGTAATCTTTCCTCCCTTCTATTGCTCATAGTTCAAATCCTGCTTGAGTCTTCAACGTATAATGATATTTATTTAAATAATCTGAAAAGGGTTTCCATTCTTTCACAAAACCTTCGTCAGTAGGTCCTCTTATTTAAGCTGTTGACTTTGCCCATTTCTGCTTCTTTTCATTTCCGTGCTGCAGTTGTAACATACATAAACAACTTAATCCTCTTTTGGGGCGGGATATTTTTCAACCTGAGGGCCATGTTTCTTCATGATTATTCTTCCAAGGGCTGTGTGCTAATGGTGACTATGTACAGCCACATATTTCTCCATCCAGGTGAGCAAGAGGTATTATAACAGATCGTGGACACATTCCAGCCAGGTAAAATTACTAGAGGAGGGTGCAAAGCCTGGGCAAGTCTTGAGGGCCGGATTGGGAGGTATAGAGGGCCACATTTAGGCCTGAGTTTTCTCTTGCTCTGACATATAATCTCAACTCTCTTGGATGCTATTCTAGGTCATCCCACACTGCAGCATTCTGGAAAGGTTGTGTAAATTGTCAAGAAGAAGAGTTTGGATTTGATATCCCGCTTTATCACTACCCGAAGGAGTCTCAAAGCGGCTAACAATCTCCTTTTCCTTTCCTCCCCCACAACAAACACTCTGTGAGGTGAGTGGGGCTGAGAGATTTCAAAGAAGTGTGACTAGCCCAAGGTCACCCAGCAGCTGCATGTGGAGGAGCGGAGACGCGAACCCGGTTCCCCAGATTACGAGTCTACCGCTCTTAACCACTACACCACACTGGCTCATAGTAACATACCCTTTGAAGCTTGTAGAAGTGTTTTTTGCTTGTGAGTACTAGAATACCAGCGGGATGCAGGTGGTGCTGTGTGTTAAACCACAGAGCCTAGTGCTTGCCGATCAGAAGGTCAGCAGTTTGAATCCCCACAACGGGGTGAGCTCCCATTGCTCGGTCCCAGCTCCTGCCAACCTAGCAGTTCGAAAGCACGTCAAAGTGCAAGTAGATAAATAGGTACTGCTCCGGTGGGAAGGTAAACAGCGATTCCATGTGCTGCTCTGGTTCACCAGAAGCTGCTTAGTCATGCTGGCCACATGACCCAGAAGCTGTATGCTGGCTCCCTCGGCCAGTAAAGCGAGATGAGCGCCGCAACTCCAGAGTTGTCCGCAACTGGACCTGATGGTTAGTGATCCTGCAATGTTAGCTGATTGCTGAACTTAACTAAAAAATTTCCAAGCAAATGCTGTTCAATCAAACTGACCAAACTGCAGAGGAGCTGAATTTGACTGTTAATAGAAAGAGACCACTCTACTCCAACATTGCCGCAAGCACCATTCATTTGTGACCTACCTAGCTTACCCAGTCCTTTAATTACTGACTCTCTCCTTCTGTGGCAAGGCAAGATAAGATGCTCTCTTCCTCTTGAATCTCCACCCCCAACCATATGTTCTCTCAAGCCCATCCAAGCAAGATATATAGAGGTTTCCTTCCGATCCTAATGACATCAGAATTTCTGCTTAATTTTTGTTTGGCTTGAGGCCTGGGAGGCACAGAAGGCTTTTGCTGCCCCAGAAACGTCCAAACACATGATGTTCAGAGAGCCATGCATTCAATAAAGCACGTAGGCTTCCCCCTGTTTTATCTCACCGTTAACCTTGAGGATTCAGTTGCAACCTGTAGGTTCCCTCCCCCCCCCCAAAAAAGCTATCATGTTTTGCTGTTTCTCAGCTTGAAAGATTTATTTCGGAAAAATATATTTTACCAACTTTCCATCCAATGGCAGCAAGGTGACATACAATGACACAGCACATAAAATATTTAAAGAGTCTAAAAAGCAAAAAGGAAGAAACATCAGCAACAATGGAAACCTAGTAAAGGCTTATTTGGGTTGTCTTCACAGATAAAATGCCACAGGAGGTAGAATTCAGCATCACATTTTTACGACTGTCCCATCAGTGCAAGCATTTCTGGAGTCATGAGAGCAGGCCTGAAATAGTGTTCTGTTTTGTTGAGCAGGCAAAGAAGCTCTGGCTCCAGGTAATTTATACTCAATCTGCCCAATCCAGAGATCTCATGCTGTTTGCCAATCATGGTGGATGATGTTGCACATTCTTCTTCTTTTCAGCACTTGAAGAGGGCTCTAGAACATAAATGCACCCCAGCTCACTGCAAGTCTTCTGGTACATAGAAAAGGAAGGAAGGAAGACGGAAAGAAGGAAAGACAGACAGTGGTTGCACACATAAATGAAAATTAAGTAAAGGATCAACATTGGAATGGTTTATTGACTAATATTAGATGATTATATATATAATATTAGATGATATTAGATGATTAGCACTCCGCAAAATTCAGAGCATGGGAAGTCACCCAAAGATATATAATTTGGCAATATATTTTGGCATTTTATTGTATTGTAATTTGGAATGTTATAATGTGGTTTTTATTGGATTATTAAATTGGAAAACTTAATAAAATATTATAAACAAAAAGAAAGGAAGGAAGGAAGGAAGGAAGGAAGCTTGAATTGATTTTCAGAAAAGAATTTTGTATTCTTTTTCAAGCTGCTCCCAAGCTGTTGGCAAAATGACTTTCCCACATTTGCCGCCCCTGGGTTTTGGGTGCAACTGTAGATCTAGTTTTAATCCTGTATTGTTTTAATATTGATCAAGGAACTAACAGGCTTGACCCCCCCTGCTCCTTCCATTCCTTCCCTCTTGGTCCATTGCTTCCTTCAACCTTCAAACATGAACTATCAACAAGACCTCATGCAGCATTAGGTGAGATGAGATCTTAGGAGAGGTTTTTCTGAGAGAAGCTATTGAATAAAAACTCTGGTGGCTGGAGAGAGAGAGAGAGAGAGAGAGAGAGAGAGAGAGAGAGAGAGAGAGAGAGAGAGAGAGAGAGAGAGAGAGAGAGAGAGAGAGAGAGAGAGAGAGAGAGAGAGAGAGAGAGGTGGAGGGACTTCAGGCATGCCCCTTGCCTTATCCTGTGCTGCAGAGGGGAAAAGGCTACCCCAATCTGACCCAGAGCAGCAGCACACAGGAACAAAGGAAGCTGCCTCATACTGAGTATATAGCTCAAGAGCAGCTCCTCGGGATTTCAGGCAAGAAGTATCTCCCAGCCCTCCCTGGAGATATCGAGAGTTGAACATGAGACTTTCTGAGTACATAGCAGGTGTTCTGCCACTGCACTGCTTCACTTTGAAAATGACCTAGGAAGAATGATCAGCGACAGACCCTTCAGGACCCTGGACAGGTCCGGGGAGCTTCATACAGTACAGTACTCCGTCATTGCTTCATCAGCTTCCGTTGGGCGCTTTGCCTCTGAGCAGGTTTAGCAAGTGAGGCTCTTGGGCAGGCAGAGGCAACCTTGGCTCTCCAGATGCTTTGGAACCACAACTCCTATGATCCCTAGCTAACGGAGCCAGTGGTCAGGGATCATGAGAGTTGTAGTTCCAAAACATCTGGAGAGCCAAGGTTGCCTGTGCCTGCTCTTGGCGAACAAAGAAGCTAATTTCATTCTACCGTAGGTCCAGGGGTTGGAAACATGAGAACATGCCTTTTCTGCGGTTGCTCCCCTCTTTGTGGCACCCTCATTACATATTTTGAAGTGCCAGGGAAAACATTCATTCAGGCCTTTGGCTGATTAGACAATCGGTGACCTTTTAAATGGATCTGGGTTTTTGTTTTGCTTTGTTGCTATTATTACGTTTAATATTTTTGCAGTTTTCTGTTGTAAACTGCCCTGTGAACTTCAGCATATAAATTTAATTAATAAGAAGAATGATTTCTCAGTGGAGTTCAGCTCAGAGGCAGCAGTCCCTGGGGATCCTGTCTTGGTGTGTGTGTGTGTGTGTGTGTGTGTGTGTGTGTGTGAGAGAGAGAGAGAGAGAGAGAGAGAGAGAGAGAGAGAGAGAGAGTCCCATGGTTCCTGGTTGCTGGACTCAGGCTTAGTGTCAGGAATCAGAGCTGCTGATTCTTTGGGTGACGCTACTAACTCAGCTGGCCCCCCTCCCTCTGAGCCAGCGTCCAAATCACAACTAGGCACCTCAGTCAGGTTGGCGATTCGAATCCCTGCAACGGGGGTGAGCTCCCATTGCTCGGTGCCTGCTCCTGCCAACCTAGCAGTTCGAAAACACGTCAAAGTGCAAGTAGATACATAGGTACCGCTCTGGCGGGAAGGTGAATGGCATTTCCATGTGCTGCTCTGGTTCACCAGAAGCCGCTTAGTAATGCTGGCCACATGACCCGGAAGCTGTACGCCGGTTCCCTCGGCCAGTAAAGCGAGATGAGCGCCGCAACTCCAGAGTCGTCCGCAACTGGACCTGACAGCTAGGGATCCCTTTACCTTTACTAGAATACCACTACAGATCACTATCCTGCAATGCTAGCTGATTGCTGAACTTAACTAAAAAAAATTCCAAGCAAATGCTGTTCAATCAAACTGACCAAATTGCAACCCCAGAGTCGTCCACAACTGGACCTAAGGCCCAGGGGTCCCTTTACCTTTAACTTTAAGTGGCAGCAATATTCCCATCACACTTCCCATTTCCCCGAAATTATCACTTTTCAGAATGTATTCAGCAAAACTGGCAGCTAATGAGGAATAGTATTATTGGAGAAGTTTGCCAATGAACAAGAAGTTGCCCAAAATCATATTCAATGATGTTCCATCTTTACATTATTGATGTTTTCAAAGCCTGGTTAATAAATGATGTGCTGAACTTTGCTGTGTCTTGCTTGCGGTTGATTTCCATCCTTTTCACTCAGAGATACCCCTTCTCTGCCCTCAGCACACACATCCTTTTGCCACAGGTTTCATTTCATTTCATTTATTAAATATCTATACCACCCTTCATCTGGGGATCGCAGGGCAGTTTATAATATAAAAATGCAAAAGTACATACCATAGTTAGCAACAGAAACAATATCCCAGGATAAAGGGAAATTACAACCTGCGGGAGAATGCTGAGGAAATCTGCAGAACATTGTGATTACAACAAATAATGAGTGTGGTCCATCAGATTACGTATTCCCAAACTCCACTGGCTTCAGTTAAATTGGTGGGCAAGCTACTGTGTGCAGAATTTCAGCCAATAATCCATATACAAAAGGCCTACTCAACAGATATTTGAGTTGCTAAATGAAACTTTTTAATCTTCTTTCTAAGTGTACACATTAAAGATACCAGCAAGACACCCTACTGGGATTCAGCACAGTTTAATTTTTAATGATGTGTAATAGATCGGGTTCAGCTTCAGTACAAAGAAACATTCACAAAAAGCATCCCAAGTTGTCATTATCAACGATACAAATAGAAAACGCATTGAAGTCTGCTGGAGTGTTGTTAGCCCACCTCTCAATGCATATTACAATAAAAGATCTTGCTGTTCCTGGGAACACGTTGTGTTCTGTTCCTGGTGTAGAATCTCAGCCCTACTTATTTATTATTTTAAGGCATCTCAACACAAAGGCTCCCCAAGGCAGCTTTCAAACTGTAAAACAAAAACAAAATGAACCAAAATGTGCAGTTACAATTTAAACTGTTAAAGGCAGCAGTAGCATAAAAGCAAGACCCAAGCTAAAAGTAAAACGGCCGTTATCCATCATCTAAAAGAGAGTGGTGCAGACACTAGGCAAATATGTCCAGGGATGGCATTTACTCAGTCAGGGGCCACCGTAAAAAAGGCCCTGTCACTGGTAATAAACAGGTAACATCTGAAAATAGTTAGAACATACAAAAGTGCCTTCCACCAGGCTTTCAGAGAGCAATATTTCTCAGTCCTGCCTGTGAATTAAGCATTAATAATGAGAAAGTGTGCTTTTTTCAGGTGACACGGGTCCCAAGTCATTTAGTGGCTTGTCCTAACTCAGAAGGAGTTCATGTAACTGCATTTGTTCACATTCAACCCCCCCCCCCCATTATTCTTGCCTCTCTCTTCCTTCCCTTCCCCATCTATTTAAATGGCCAGGTAACTTAAGGTTGCAAGCTAACAACCTGGAGAATGTGTGCATGCAAATGATTCCAAACATTATATGCACTGTGTAGCAACACAAAGATATATATGTGATCCCCTGATTGGTACAGCCTAGGAGAAGTAAAACAAAAACAAACATTAAATGGTTGAATGCTGTTGACAATCCAGGTTCTCTGTGCTAAATGCCACTGAATACCCTAGTGGTTTGTTGCTGTGTTGTGTGTCAGATCAGGAGCTAATGAGCAAATCTCCTGCAGGTTTCTGTTACCCTGTCAGAAGGAACTAGCAAAAGTTGCATATCTCTGAATTTGTCTCTCTTCCACCTGCAATTACTATCAGTATTCAATAAGAGAAAATAGCAAGTTGGTCTGCGCAGCAGTAGTTCTGCCTAAGTTAAGATGGATAGTCACAGATTTGGTGCTGAGCAGCCCCAAGATGTTAGTGCTGGGGGAGACTTCCTTGGCAGGAGTGGCTCAAGATTTCATGAACTGGACAGGAGGAGGGGAAGCCAAGAGTGAGGGATTTTACTTGAACCTCCTTCTCAGGGTCTGATCACTTCCTGCTGATTACTAGACTCGCAGCAAGGGTTTCCCTATGCAGGTGTGGGGGGCCCAGTTAGGATGGCCTACGCCAGGAGGCTGATGCAATCCACAGAGTCTCAGAGAGGCCTTGGGGAGTTTCTGATTGGCATGGCTGGCACCACTGTTGATGCCCGGGTCATTCTGCGAAATACATTGGTGAACTGGGCGGTTGCTGTGATTGCTCCTAAGCACCCTCTTCCGCTGAACAGAGCGTGTTCAGCTCCTTGGTGTTCAGAAGACCTGAGGGCAATGAAGCAAACAGCAAGATGGGAAGAGCTCCAGTGAATCTGAACACTAATCAGAGCTCATTATCAAGCCTTCTTAATGGCAGTGATGACAGCAAAGAAACAGTTCTGTTCCGACACCACTGCATCCTCACAGTGCCATCCAGTGGAACTTGTCCAGATGCTCTTCTGCAGTCTGGCCCATCTGGTGATGCTAATGACCTCTCAGAAGCCTGCTGGGACATATTTGCACAACAATTTGAGGATAACATTTCTCACATTCACCGTGGCTTGGATACAAAGTTCATCTATGAAAGTGTCCAGAAACCTTCTGGTGGTGTTGGGTGAATTTTCATTTTTGAAGTCTGATGATGTGGGCAAATTGCTCGGAGAAGTGTGGCCCACGTCCTATCTGCTCCACCCATGCCCATTTGGCACATTACATCAAGTAGGTAGAGACTAGTTACAGGTAGGTAGCCATGTTGGTCTGACATAATCAAAACAAAATAAAAAAAATCCTTCCAGTAGCACCTTAGAGACCAACTAAGTTTGTCATAGGTATGAGCTTTCGTGTGCATGCACCATTGCACACGAAAGCTCATACCTATGACAAACTTAGTTGGTCTCTAAGGTGCTACTGGAAGGATTTTTTAAATTTTTTGTTTTAGGTAGAGACTGTCCATCTGCCTTTAGGAGCTGGTAAATGTCTCCTTGAGGGAAGAAACAGTCCCATCTGCTTTGAAAGAGGCAGCAAGTTGACTTGCTTGATTAAAATCTACCCTGAACCCAGAAGATCTTAATAATTATCAGTCAGTTGCTAACATGACAGGCAAATTCCCTGACAAATTGGTACAACAAAGCATGGCAAGGAGCACTTGTGAAAAAATGTAATAATAAAATAAAATTGGCACAAGGTTTGAAGCACACATACTTATTGTAATTGAATGGTACAGTTTTTTAAGATGAAAATGGAGCACTATTTGTTGCCTTTAATGAAAATAAGTAGTCTGGGATAAGAACTTATATCACGTGTTTGTGATTTTGCATGTTGCATAAACACCAGCTTCTGTGATAGGATGGGATATTTCATTATTCGTCTGTATGATGTGGTAATGTGTGGAATAATTTAATGGGGGGGATTAAGGGAAAGGATGGAGATGAGTTGCAATAGCACTGATCCTTGTGTAAGCACAACTTAGTCAAATACAGCCCTATTCTCAAATAACCTGCGTCGTAATATTGTCTGCCATCCTAAACTCTTTGGTGAAAGTGTGGGAATTCTAATCTGAAAAGCCATCATAACAAACACGGAATACTGTGCGCAGACCATTTGTGACGTCTGGTATGTTTGTGACTTTTCAGTGGGTTGTCTTGTCAGTGTCAACCCTGAGAGATCTACATTGGCATGTCTGGTCATCTGACATTCGGATTACCTGAGCTCTGCATTTCCTAATTCATATAGAGTTAGTTCCGTTTGTTGTTTGTTTTTCCCTGGCCCTCAGCTATCAAAGGTTATTGCCCCAGATACTCTGCACTTACATAATGCCCAGCAGAACACTGCTCCGTGTTCTCTGATTATGGATTAGTGTAATAATAATTGTGCATGAAAGACTGTGACAGCTGTGTGCTTTCCAGGGCTAGCACAGATTTCCTGGCTTGTTTTAAAACTACCTAGCAAAGCCGTGTAATCTGCCAGCTCCTCACAAACTGCCGCCCCATCACAGCGGTCCAGCAACTTAAAGGGGAACAACATTCATCCGGCATCTACACCCCCCTGTAGCAGGACACCTTGGGCAGAATGATATATCTGCAGACCCTCCAAGCATCCCTGTTTTCCAGGGACAGTCCTGGATTTACAGAAGCTGTCCCGGTTTCTGATTTGATCACAGAATGTCCCCCTTTTCCTTAGGACGTCCCTATTTTCATTGGAGAAATGATGGGTGGTATCGTAGGATGTCCCTATTTTCATTGGAGAAATGTTGTAGGGTGTGGAGTTATCCAACCCCTGAGCCATCTGAAGGCAGCTTTGTATAGGGAAGGCTTCAAATGTTTAATGTTGCATTGTGTTTTTATATATGCTGAAAGCCACCCAGAATGGCTGGGGCAACCCAGCCAGATGAGCGAGGTATAAATATCATTGCTGTTGTTGTTCCTGCTGCTGCTGAATAGGATGTCGCTATTTTCATCAGAGGAATGTTGGAGGGTATGCATCTGCCCCAAACATACCTGATCAGGGGTACAAAATGAGACTTGAATGCCCCGCTCAATATTAAATCAGAGGTAAGCAATATGATGGGACGCAGGTGGAGCTGTGGGTTAAACCACTGAGTCCAGGGCTTGCCGATCAGAAGGTCGGCAGTTCGAATCCTCGCGACGGGGTCAGCTCCCGTTGCTCAGTCCCAGCTCCTGTCAACCTAGCAGTTTGAAAGCACGTCAAAGTGCAAGTAGATAAATAGGTACCGCTACAGCAGGAATTGCCATAAATCTCATGACCTTGCCAACGATGCATAGAGCTGGTCTTCACAAATGCTAGATGTGCATGGTTCCTCCTTCCTGGCAACCTCCAAATACCCCTTAGAGCTCTTACAACATGAATTGGTGCCTGGAGACTCAACAAGTTAAGTGACTTTCCTGGGGGGGGGGGGACACTGGGTCTGTGGTCTTATGAATTGTGATGACGGTGCAAGTTCCGGGCTCGCGCTATTTGATCCACAAGGACTTGTGTTGTTGCTGTTTTGCAACTGCAGTAATAGCCATACCTGGCATTTCTACCTAGTGTTTTAAGTTTCGATTCCGCAAGGTAGGCCAGTGTTTGCAACCCTCCATATTGCAGATGATGTGGCGGAGGCTGAAATACAAGCCCTTACCAGACATGAGTCTGTGTAGGCCACATTGCAATGCAATGGTATACTTAGGCGATTCCAGGCTCCAGGCTCTGGGAATTGTAGCTCTGTGAGGGGAACAGGGGACTCCCAACAACTCTCAGCACCTTTAACCAACCACACTTCCCAGGATTCAGTGGGAGAAGTCAGGACTATTTAAAGTGGTATGATACTGCTGTAAATGTATCGTACAGATGGGGCCTTTAATAGTCCTACAGCGCCCCACCTCTTTAGATAGAAATATGTTTTTCTCCACTTGCAAATCAAAATGTGGTGAGCCACCCTTGAGGCATTTGGGCTCTAAGCCTACGCATTCTGCTAAGTAATTGCCAAAGTCCTACCCTGATGACATCATTGTTGTGGTGACGGGCTCTGCCCCTACACCCACTGGCGTAGGAAGCTACTCGGGCACCCAGAGCGGCAAACATGAAGTGCACCCGGGGGAGGGGCGTTGCTACGTAGCACGCATGCGCAGCATCACTACGTACGACGCATGTGTCGCTACGTACGATGTATACGTTGCTACATATGACACATGTGTCGCTACGTAGCGACGCTGCACATGTGTGCTACGTAGTGGGGTGCCGGCGCTGCCGCTCACGCTGCCCCCCAAAAGACGGAGTTGGGAGCGGGCCGCCCCCTCCACTCCCCCCTTGCTACGCCCCTGCCTACACCCACCCACCATGTTAGTTTTATTGAAACAATTCTACAAGCAGGCACCTGTCTATTCATAGCCGCTCCTCTGTGCATTCCTGCCTGGACTCTTTTCAGACACTGGGCTTGGTTATATGCTACACTGAACACAGGCACAAGCTGTCTCTACTGCACATGTACAAGTGCTTCTGTGGAAAGGTGTACACCTGCTGATTTATACACAGAGTGTACACAGAGACCATGCCCTCCAACATTTCTCTGATAAAAAATAGGGGTGTCCTATTCCATAATAGGGACCCAGGTGGCGCTGTGGGTTAAATCACAGAGTCTAGGGCTTGCTGATCAGAAGGTCGGTGGTTCGAATCCCTGCAACAGGGTGAGCTCCCGTTGCTTGGTCCCAGCTCCTGCCCACCTAGCAGTTCGAAAGCACATCAAAGTGCAAGTAGATAAATACGGACCGCTCCGGCGGGAAGGTAAACGGCGTTTCCGTGCGCTGCTCTGGTTCGCCAGAAGCAGCTTTGTCATGCTGGCCACATGACCTGGAAGCTGTCTGCGGACAAACGCCGGCTCCCTCGGACACGACTGGACCTGATGGTCAGGGGCCCCTTTTTATTCCATAATAATAATTTTACTATTTATACCCCACAGATCTTACTGGGTTGCCTCTAGGCAGCTTCCAACATATATAAAAACATAAGAAAACATTAAACATTTTTTAAAAACCTCCCCTTCAGACAGCTTAGGGGGTCAGATAACTCCATAGCCGTCAACATTTCTCCAATGGAAAGAGGAACGTCCTAAGGAAAAGCCAAACATTCTGGGATCAAATCAGAAACCAGGACAGCTTCTCTAAATCAGGGATGTCCCTGGAAAATAGGGACCCTTGGAGGGTCTGAGAGATTGCATGTTCGTTGAAGGTCACATGTGAATAACTGTACAAGTGAACCACTTGTATATGGGTTGTATATGGAATGTGGACCCTCTACTGAGATGAACCATGAGGGTCACCATCTACAACATCAAATCCCTCACCTGTGCACATTCATTTGTATGCATAGTTTCTGGAAACGGATGCAGCCTAAAGCCATTCATTGAGTTTGTCATGGGAGTGGCCTTTGAATGAGAGACTTCCCCCTCTGAGCCGCTTTGCCAACTGAGCTCTCATGAAACTCATCCAGCCAGGGTCTTATTGGCGGGAACCGCACCAAATATTAACAATATGATAAAAATAGCACCAACATAACAAATAAAATTAGATGCCCCCCAACAGAGGTGCTGGGTGCATGGCTGCCACCTTTTAAAACAGCCACTCAGTATGCAGAAATCAAGCAGATGTAGGAATTGAACAAATATTTGTCAAAATAGCCAAAGCCATTACAAAAAATAAAATACATAAAGCAGAATGAAATCAGAAAGGTGACAGGCAGAAATGGAAGCAGGTGTAGCTTTCTCCATCCCCTCAATATCCCTGTTGGGAAAAGCTACCCTTGCTTCCACTTCTGCCTGCCACTTCTGCATCAGCACAGAAACTGAGCCAGCGCTGAAGTTGGCAACCTGGTTTGAGCCACACGCTGCCCACAATATCTCCGCAGCCAAAATGAAACACCGGGGAGTTTTAAAAGGTAGATTCCTGAGTCAGATCAACACTGCAGCACTGCACAAGTCTCCGAGCAGTACTTGGGAACTGCCTTCTGCACTAAGCAGCCAGTCTCTGCTGTGCAGACTCTCTCTCTCTCTCTCTCTCTCTCTCTCTCTCTCTCTCTCTCTCTCTCTCTCTCTCTCTCTCTCTCACACACACACACACACACACACACACACACACTTTTGTGAAATGTGAGGAGTCACCGATGCCCGTCAATGTTGTCTTCTCTTAACGAGCAGGCAGTAAAACTCTTCCTTCTACGGAAGATTCCCTCCCTCTCTCCAAGGAAGGCACATTTATTTAAAACCATCGCCTGAGTATGGCTGCAGCTTGAGGTGCTAAACTGAACTACTTATTGCAGCACTGAAGATCTGAGGGACTTATTCACCTCCCCAACATCTTGTTCTTTCTTTCTCCAAAGCCCATTCCGTTCCTCTCTTGGAGGAGAGAGCATCTGTGCTCGTTGGACAATGCTTTCTCAGAAATGCTTGAGGTTTCTTTATTTCACTTTCTATCTGTGGGCAAACGTGTTATTCATCCTCCTTCAAGGTAAGTTGCTTTTATCTTGTGTCTCTCTGCTCACCCCCAGCCTGCCCTATATTTCTAGTTAGACATTTATAATGCTGGTGTTTAATCCTTTTGAATCCAGCTCAAAAGAAAAGATTGTTTTATGCGTGCTTTTTTATTATTTGGAATGCTAGGTGGGTGACCCACATACTTGGTTAAAGAGGCAGCTGTATTTATGAATGCAAAGTATGAGGTTTCTATATTCTATAATCTAGTTTAATTGAAGCGGGGGAGATGTATCTATCTGGAAATAAGTTTATTTATTCGTTATTTATTGTTACATTTCTACCCCCCATCTTTTCTCCAAGGAGTTGAAGGTGGGGTACGCACTCTTTTATCTTCACAACAACCCTGCGAGGGTTAGGCAGAAATCCTGTCACAAAACACCAAACACAAGTGGCTATTTCAAAAGACGAAGTGGTTTTGTTTTGCAAGGGATTCTTGGCCTCTGTTTCTTCCACACAGACTGAACATAGGAATCCAATCATTTGTTCATTTAGTTCAGTATTGCCTGCCCTGGTTGGCAGCAGCTCTCCAGGGTTTCACTCAGGGGACACTGCCGGAAGATGCTAGGGGTTGAACTCTGACCTTCTACACACAAATCAGATGTTCTACCACTAAGCTGTTGCTAGAGAGGTGCAAGCCTATGCAAACCTCCTTGAGAGAAAACCCTATTAAACTCAGCAGAACTTACCTTTGAGCAAGGTTGCGTAGCATCTGGCTGCTAATGGCACTTTTGTGGATCGGGGCCACCTGCCGAGAGAAAGGGGAGGACAAGGACCAAGAAAAAAAACAGACGGATTCTCACACCAAAGTGCTACAGTTTCTTCGCAAACTGTTGTCGAGTCATGCTTGCCAGAACATGCAAGGCCCTCTTTTTGAGGCTGAATTTAAGACGAAGATCAATGCGGTTCTCACAGTTAGGGTGGCCCGATCTTGCTTCTCTGCCTTTAACAAAAACAGTGATGTGCACAAAAGTGAACCTGGCAATGAAATGGGTAATGGAAAAGACTTTGCCTGCTTAATTTGATCAAGTCGGGCTGCTGTTGAAAACTTAGGAGCAAGACTGTGTTTTTTTAAAAGCAACACTGAAATGTCAGCAAACCCACTTATAGCTCATGCTTGTTAGCCAGCAATTCCCACTTCTTCTTCTTCTTCTTTGCTACAGAGGCTGAGACTCAAAAAGTTGAGTTGTCAGCTTTCCCACCACCCTCCAAACAAAATGTTATTTGCCTTTAACAGCAGCTTGTTCTCCAGACTATACTTGCCAGTTGACCCCCCACAAAAGTCTGGCCTGCTCCTGTGTCTTCCAAAGTACCATAATGTACAGAAACCAGCAGGTGAAGCTTTTCTCAGCATGGAGATAGGCATTAACCTTTTTCTGATATGGTATCAACATGCTGAGGGGCAGCGAGGCAGCATTAAATGGGCACATAACTTCTATGCATACAGTTATAGGTGCAGAGGCACTTTCAGACCTTCTAAGGACTTAAACAGAGGCCAGATACAAGCATCCTTGCTCTCCCTCTCCATGCATTCATATAACATCTAAATAAAGTTACAGTCTCACTTACTAATATGATGATAGCTACCTTTGGGTTTTTTTCCTAAATGGGAAGGTGGGGTGGGTGTTTCCCAAATAAATAATACTGAAAATCTGTTCTATTACCCGAAACTTGTCGAAACAAACGTACTGTTCCATCTATTTTATCCAAGGAATTATTGCAAATTATATCTGTTTATATGTATTGAATTTTTAAGTCCTTTTTAAACTTTATTTACTCTTGCTTTATTTTATCCTGTCTTGCCCAGTGTTTTTGTACATTGTGTTGCATAAGATTATATTGTGGGCCTTTGGCCGTAATAAAGATTTCATTCATTCAATAATGTTACAAAAGTTGGGTGCCTCCCCCCCCCACTCTCTGTCAAGCGGTGGCAAGAGCCCATGGGGTTCCAGGCATCCACCCAGGGTCTGTGGTCCTAAGACGTGGCGGAGACTGCCGTAGCTTTGAAAAGTATGGTTTCTTCGCCAATTTACACTTTCAGTCTGCATGGATGGAGTCCGGATCTTACAACAAGGTCATTTCAAGAGGGAGTTGTACCGCACAGCCCTGCAGCCATAGAGTCCAAGAAATCTCTCCCAGCCGGCCTTCAGCCAGCCTGCCCAAGATGGATCCCAGTCCTTCTTCCTTCTTCTTCTTCTTCCCAACAACTCTTGCTCAAGACTCTCCTTTTCTGTCATCTCACACCCAGTTACCTTGGCAACCTTCCAACCCCCCCCCCCCAGTCTCTGCTCACACTTCATGAAGGGGAAGGGCAGTTTTCTTGCATTGCAAATGGCTCTCAATGGCCTTAGCTTGGCTAAGTCATTTTGCACAGGCTAGCCCAGGAATTCCTCTGCAGCTTGTATTTCTCCCTTCACATCCCAAATAGTCAACCACCCCCGTCTATAACAATAAATAATACATAGGTGCCAACTCCCAGATTGAAAAATCCAGGATCGGCAGCGGCGCAGCACTGGACGTCGTGCTGCGGCCATTTTGGAACTGGGCAGAGCAGCACCGGAAGTTGCTTCTATGCATGCTCTGCTCATTTCCAAAATGGCCACAGTGCCAGAAATCGCTTCTGCACATGTCCAGAGACTCCAGACATGTCCAGAGACTCCAGACATGTGCAGAAGGAGCCTCCCCAGGCCGGTAAGAATCCGCAGGATTTATGGAGGGGGGTTTTAAACCGGGCTGCCAGCGGGAAACGGCTGGAAAAACGGGGGTTTCCCGGGGAATACGGGAGACTTGGCAGCTATGAAATAATATTCCTGATAAAAGCACAGGAGCCAATGCCAGTAGAGCAGTTGGCTCTCCCATTTGCAAGTGAAGGAGTTGTTCCTTCAGTTACACAGGCCTTGAGGCGTGTAGGGCTTTAAGGATAATCCCCAGTACTCTGAGTAGGAGCCAGTGGGCCTGCCTGAGTCCTGACAAGACCTGGTCCTAATACCTGGTTCCAGTTGTCAGTCTAGTGTAGGCATAGGCAAACCTGTCCCTCCAGATGTTTTGGGGCTACAAACCTGTCCCTCCAGATGTTTTGGGACTACATAATCCCTGACCACTGGTCCTGTTAGCTAGGGATGGTGGGAGTTGTAGGCCCAAAACATCTGGAGGGCCGAGTTTGCCTATGCTTGGCCTAGTGGCTGTGTTTTGTACTAACTGCAATTTCTGAGCAGTTCTCCAAGGCAGCCCTGTGTACAACACATCACAGGATCCTGTAGGTTGCCAGGGCAAGGATAAGTGAAGTTACAGGGGACCCGGCTATAGCTTAGGGCCCCACTCTCTTGGGGGCCCCAAAAAAATTAAAGGAAAAAAACTGGATGTACATTCCAAAAATATAAGATAAAAAGTAAAAAACAAACAAGCCTACATACAGCAACAGTGTTTTGTGTTGTGTAGGCTCCTATGATGTAAGTAATGGGCCCCACCTGCTAGCCGGCTGCCTAAAATATCACTGGTTTGCTCATTTATATATCAATTACAGTGGCACCTCGCAAGACGAAATTAATTCATTCCGCGGGTCGTGCCATCTTACGAAAATTTTCATCTTGCGGAAACAAACGGCGGACGGCAAAAAAAAATCGTCTTGCGAGACGTGACCATAGAAAGCTTTGTCTTGCGAGGCAACAAAGAATCGCTAGACACTTTTGTGTAGCGAGTTTTTCGTTGCGTGACGCATTCGTCTTGCGAGGTACCACTGTACTTTGATAAAATACATATTTTGTTGTGTGCAAATGGCTTTAGATACCTATTACGTCCAAAAAATTACTATATAGCATATATTCAACACAAAAACAGTGATAATTTGTTGTTGACAAAGGACAGCTGGACATATAAAGGGCCCCATTACCTTCAGTAGTTTAAGGCCTCATCAAACCTAAATCCAGCCCTGACCTCAGGCCACAGTTTAGCCAACCATGCCCATTGTGTTGTCAGTGTTATCAATCGTGATACTGTCACACATATGGATCCTTGGCCATTCATCCAGTTGTGTTTGTGTGTGGGAGACAGGTGCTTGCCAGGACCAAATCTCTCTGCTGCAGAATAATTCAGTGGCTTATCGGGCATTAATTCAGCATGCTGCAGTTGGTATTGTGATGTGATTAAAGCCTTTAAAAGGTGTGAATGAATATTCAAATGTCTGGAGGCTTATCTTTTATTATTATTATTATTCCACTTTCTTGCCCCGTGTTCAGTGACTTCTTCCTTCTGCTCTTTCCTTTTCTTCCCTAGACGGCTTGGCGTGCAAATCTGAAGAAAGGCTGTTTCACAAACTCTTCTCCCGTTACAACCAGTACATCAGACCTGTGGAAAACGTGTCAGATCCAGTTACAGTGTATTTTGAAGTGGCAATTACACAGCTTGCAAATGTGGTAAGGCTAAATGCGCAGTGCCAGCCAGATAGTTAGGTGCCGTGGAATCCAAACTCCTGGTCATAGAAGACTCACCTTTACCCCAGGGTCTGTACTGCTCAGTGTGCTTGAGAATTTTCTCCATTCCCATCTTTGTGGTTCATGAAGTGCTGCATGTGTGCAATGGATCAGTTGAATTTTTCAACTTTCAAAAAAGTTGTAGCATGATTTGGGAATTCCAAATATATTTTGCTTAAATTAATATAGCTTAGTAATTTTTTTTTATTACCCCACCCATCTGGCTAGGTTTTCCCAGCCACTCTGGGTGGCTTAGTTTTGCTTGGTGTGTGTAGAATTGATAGAAATCATTAAAATCATCCTGGAGAGAAGGAGGAGGGCCAGGAGACAGAAATGAGGCCGGCTGCTGAATCTCCCCCTCCTGCTGTGGTCAGTCCCCCTCCCACCCGCTGGTCTCCTAGAACACACAAGGGAAACAAAAAGAGGTAGGGTTGCCATACATCCAGAATTTCCGAGACACACCTGGAATACTGCAGTTGGAACGGAATCCCTTCATCATATAGTTTTTACTTGCCCTCGGTATAGTGCTGTCCGGATAATCCTACTGAGACCATTAGTCCAAAAATTGTCTGGACTTCCAGTAGAGACTCATCTCGCCCTTTTACTGCAAGACACTGACTCATTTGTAACCTTGCAAGTGGCAAGATTTTTAACTTCTGTTCTGTCCTATAAGAGGCGAAATGGACTGTTACATGAATCCTGAAAGCTTTTACCATATTGTTTTTCCTAATTTTATATCATCTGTAATTATTATATTTTTAGCCCTATATTTATTTTTACTGATTGTAAAGCAAGTATGTCTCTTTGTGTCTATTTTTATGTGTATATGAGCTTAAAGCTGAAATAAATCTATCTATCTATCTATCTATCTATCTGCAGTCGGAAGCAGTGTCCGGGTGGAAATCGGTGAAATGTCCGGGAAAATCTGGACGTATGTCAACCCATGTTGGCAGTGTTGCTTTTGCTGATTTTCCTTAAAAATAGCTCAAAAACGTCAATTTTTTATTTATTTATTTTGCAATTTTGCCAAAAAGGCTCAACAACTTTTGTGTCCGGATTTTCACTTTTTGAAATATGGCAAGCCTAAAGAAAGCCGAGGAGAGATTGGTTGCATGCATATGCAGTCTATGACTGCTGGATCTTGACAGATATAGAAAAGGAGGAGGTTAACATGTTAAGAGCATAACAACTGCATTGCTGGATCAGTCCAAAAGTCTGCCTAGTCTTACATCCAACAGTAACTAGCCAGATACCATTGTCAGTTCCCAAGCGTGACCTGAAGGCAACAGACAAACTTTGTGGGTACCCAGAGTTTAGAGATACACTGCCTCTGAAAATGGCATGGCTAATGGTGGTGTAGTGGTTAAGAGCAGTGGACTCGTAATCTGGTGAACCGGGTTCGCTTCCCCGCTCCTCCACATGCAACTGTTGGGTGACCTTGGGA
Source organism: Zootoca vivipara (assembly GCF_963506605.1). Lineage (NCBI taxonomy): Eukaryota > Metazoa > Chordata > Lepidosauria > Squamata > Lacertidae > Zootoca > Zootoca vivipara. The sequence continues at coordinate 18,967,681 of NC_083291.1, read as the reverse complement.
TAGTCACACTTCTCTGAAGTCTCTCAGCCCCACTCACCTCACAGAGTGTTTGTTGTGGGGGAGGAAGGGAAAGGAGATTGTTAGCTGCTCTGAGACTCCTTAAATCCAAACCCTTCTTCTTCTTGATAATAGACCTACCCTCCACAAATGTGCCCGATCTCTCCTGTGTGTTGTTCTGCCTGCAGTCAGGAGGGCCCTTGAAGCCTCTGAGATTACCTCCCATACCCCCGTCTGCACCCTAAGGGACTGTGTGAAGCAGCCCTGTGACACAACTGTAGGAGTAAATCATTTGCCCTCTTCTGTCTCTAGGATGAAGTCAATCAGATTATGGAAACCAATCTATGGCTGCGACATGTAAGTGGATATTTGTGCGCTAGGGTGTATTTCACATTAGTGTTGGGCTTCAAAGTTATGGTTGGGGTGGCTCCAAAACAGTTCCTGGGATAAGGAAGCAGGAATCTATTGTGGGGGGGATCTTGCTGTCACAACATCCATAGTATAACCACTCATGGATTACTGTGGTGTTTATTATTATCACTATTATTTTGGTTTATTACCCGTCCTACACCCAAGGGTCCCAGGGTGAGTTACAAAAATTCGAAACACAGTCTGTGAGCCACCCTGAGTTCTTATGATGAAGGGAGGTATATTAATCTAATATATTATTATTATTATTATTATTATTATTATTATTATTATTATTGAGTTTAACTGTTTTTTATTATGTATGGTATATCCTTATTGTATACTGTTAGACACTATGGTATAAAGTGGTATATAAATTATTAAAATATAATAAAACTAAATAAAATATATGGGATTATTTGGGTGGCTCTTTGGGTGGCTCCCAACAGAATATTAAAAACACGATAAAACTTCAAACATTAAAAACTTCCCTAAACAGGGTTGCCTTCAGATGTCTTCTATAAGTTAAATAGTTGTTTATTTCCTTGGCATCTGATGGGTGGGCGTTCCAAAGGGCGGGCGCCACTACCGAGAAGGCCCTCTGCCTGGTTTTCTAACACTGCTGTCTAAGGCAACACAGTGACATTTGTGTTCAAGTGGTGTTTGAGCAGAAGAACATAAGAAGAGCTTGCTGGATCAGGCCACTGGCTCATCAAGTCCAGCATCTTGTTCTCACGGTAGCCAACCAAATGCCTGTGGGGACACCAAAAGCAAGATCTAAGTGCAGCAGCGCTTGGCTCACCTGTGATTCCCAGCAACTGGCATTCAGAGATAGTGGAAGTACAACATAGCTATCATGCCCAAAATCCAATCTCAAACATAGCCATCATGCCCAAAATCTAATCTCGCTAAGCAAAGAGGCTTGGGGTGAAGGATGAAATATCAACAAAAGCCCTGAAAATCAAGCTGCGGGTGCAAGGTAAATTTTCTAGGATCCAAAAACTAGTTGTTGTTTTTCTCTTTTAGATTTGGAATGACTACAAACTGCGGTGGAATCCAATGGAATACGAAGGGATTGAGTTTATCCGTGTTCCAGCAGATAAAATATGGAAACCTGATATTGTGTTATACAACAAGTATGAACTCTAGTTCCTCATCATTTTATAGCTTTTTTATTTTTTAAAAAAATCAAAACAAAACCAAATCCTTCTGTATTAACATTGAATGGTACAAATTAAGGCTGCCTTGTGTTTGCATTTCCAGTGCCGTTGGAGATTTCCAGGTCGAAGGGCGGACCAAAGCTCTTCTCAAATATGATGGTACCATCACATGGACGCCACCCGCCATCTTTAAAAGCTCCTGCCCCATGGATATTACCTTCTTCCCCTTCGATCACCAAAACTGCTCCCTGAAATTTGGGTCATGGACTTACGACAAAGCTAAAACTGACCTGCTAATTGTTGGCTCCAAAGTGGATATGAATGACCTTTGGGAGAATAACGAATGGGAAATAGTTGATGCTTCTGGCTATAAACACGATATCAAGTACAACTGCTGTGAGGAGATCTACACCGACATAACCTACTCGTTTTATATCCGAAGGCTGCCCATGTTCTACACCATCAATCTGATCATCCCCTGCCTATTTATTTCATTCCTGACTGTCCTGGTTTTCTACCTTCCATCTGACTGTGGAGAGAAAGTCACCCTTTGTATCTCTGTCCTACTTTCCTTGACAGTGTTCCTGTTGGTAATCACAGAGACAATCCCCTCTACCTCTCTGGTAATCCCTCTGGTTGGAGAATACCTGCTGTTCACCATGATCTTCGTGACTCTCTCTATCGTCGTCACTGTCTTTGTACTGAACATCCACTACAGGACTCCGATGACTCACACGATGCCCAAGTGGGTCAAAACTGTTTTCCTCCGTCTCCTGCCCAAAGTCTTGATGATGAAGAGACCCGTCCAGAAACACATCGAAGCCCAGCCTAAGAAAACCAAGAAAAATGGTGCCGCTAAATCCAGCAAGCCAAAGACCGATGACCCGGGGGAAGCGAAAGTCTACAGCGAGCACAGGTGCTGCCACTGCGACAAACCCAGCGAACTGTCCACGGGTAAGAAAAGGAGACCAAGCCACCAGTCAGCTAAATGGGGGGCTGAGCAAGCAGAATACTCCCCTGAGGTCAAAGAAGTCATTAGCAGTGTCCAGTTCATCGCAGAAAACATGAGGAGTCAGAATGAGACCAAAGAGGTAAGCATTCTGGTGTCTTGAGAATGAATTTGTATCTGAGAATCAGCAGCTGAGTTATAGAGGTCGGTCTTCTCGAACACGGTACCCTCCAGCTGTTGCTGGACTATAGCTTCCACCATAGAATCATAGAGTTGGAAGATACCACAAGGGCCATCCAGTCTTGGAAACACCATCGAAGCATTCCTGACATATGGCTGTCACCATGCTTGACCATTAGCTGGGGTGGCTGTGTCTGATGGGAGTTATAGTCCAACAACAGCTGAACGGCACCTGGTATTGGTCAAAAGTCCTCAAAAGTCCTCAGTATACCTGAAGGAGCGTCTCCACCCCCACCGTTCTGCCCGGACACTGAGGTCCAGTTCCGAGGGCCTTCTGGTGGTTCCCTCACTACGAGAAGGGACGTTACAGGGAACCAGGCAGAGGGCCTTCTCGGTAGTGGCACCTGTCCTGTGGAACACCCTCCCATTAGATGTCAAGGAAATAAACAACTATCTGACTTTTAGAAGACATCTGAAGGCAGCCCTGTTAGGAAAGTTTTTAATGTTTGATTTTTTTTCTCTTGTGTTTTTAATATCCTGTTGGGAGCTGCCCAGAGTGGCTGGGGAAACCCAGACAGATGGGTGGGGTATAAATAAATTATGATTATCAATAAATTTGATGCATAACACAAGCAATGGCAGAAGGCTCAAGACCTTGGTTGGTGCTAGCCCTGAAGCTTAGTTCTCAGGGCATCAATAAGACTATGAGGAAAATGGTGAAGGCCTTTTTTCGGAACAAACAGTGACGCTCCCTGAAATGAAATGCAGCTCCTTCCTCTGTAGAACTCCAGAAGAGAGGGGAATCATTGCTAAATGGGTACATGCCCAGTTTCACACTGACGAGCAGGCACCGATGTCAGCAGAAAGGGTAGTTCCCCAGGAGAATGAGGCTTAAGGGGTGCTGTCTCTGGGGATTCTCGATCAGGAGTCCCTGGTCCAAGGGGCACCTGACTGACAGACTCTGGCTTGGTGCTGGGGCCTAGTCCTGAATTTAGAGCACCTCCACAGTTTGCACCAGTGGTGTTCCTGAGCCAGGTGATTCTTAGGAACCTGGGAACCTGGCTAATGCCTGTTAGCAGAGGCACTTAAATAAAGCTGATGGAGGCTGTGTACACACACACACACACAGAGAGAGAGAGAGAGAGAGAGAGAGAGAGAGAGAGAGAGAGAGAGAGAGAGAGAGAGAGAGAGAGAGAGAATATCCTGGGAACAACACCAAGTCAGGCCATTGGTCCATCTAGGATTCTAGGTCAATATTATGTTCAGTTCAATCTATGTTCAGTTCTCCAAGGCTTCAGATATGAGTCTTTTCCCAGACCTACCTCATTTCTCTGATGAAAATAAGGACGCCCCAAGGGAAAGCTGAATATTCCAGGATCAAAACAGAAACTAGGATAGCTTCTGTAAATCTGGGACTGTCCCTGGAAAATAAGGACACTTGGGGAGTGTTCTACCTGTTCATGCTAGGGGTTCACCCTGGGGCCTTCTATATGTCAAGTAGACATGCTGTGACTGAACTATAGCCCTTCCCCTTCTTCCTCAGAGTCCTGGCTGTCACTGATTTTCAGGCTCACGCCATAACAGTAGTCTTCCAGTGTCTAAGAAATGTTGCCGCCATTTATTTTACCTCAGAGCCCTCGCTATAATATGAAGGTGCTTCCATCTCTCACCTTCCCCAGATCCCATCTGTCTTGTGTACTTAGGCTAGAAGCATTTTGGCTTTGGCGTCTTTCTGAGAAAGTGGCAGCATAACGAGGATGTTAATCTCAGTAGGATCCTTGAACAGCTGTTGTAATGTAAATAATGTAATTACTATGGAAGCTGTTGAGGGAAGAAAGCTCCCTATGGTTTCAACAGAAATGAAGACTGCACCTGAGGGAACAAACCTGTGATTTTATGTGGGCAGTACTGCAATGGTTATCCATACCAGGAAAGCTTTTGCATTTTAGAAAGGAAAAAGCATCTAACGCAAGTGCGAAAGTTTTACACGGCATGTTCCCTTTTCCTTCAGCCTCCGCCTCTGAGCTCTCTGGTCCTCAGGGCTCTTGTGAGATCTAACACAGGGCCCCCCTCTCCCCACTGAAATTAGGCTTGAAGAAGCATTCTGTTAGTGCCAATAGAATAGGCTGTGTTGTGTGGGATCTGTTGGATGGAGAGAGAGAGAGAGAATATCCTGGGAACAATACCAAGTCAGGCCATTGGTCCATCTAGGTCATGGGTAGGCAAACTAAGGCCCATAGGCCGATTCCGGCCCAACCGCCTTCTAAATCCAGCTAGGGTTGCCAGACTCAATAGAGGACAGGACTTCTTTGCCTTTAATTGGCCTGCTCTCTTTTGAGTCTGGAAACCTTAAAGAGAAACCAGCAGACCCTTTGCTTAATTTCCAACCCTAAATCCAGCCTGCAGACGTTCCAGGAATCAGCATGTTTTTACATGAGTAGAATGTGTCCTTTTATTTAAAATGCCTCTCTGGGTTATTTGTGGGGCATAGGAATTCGTTAATTTTTCCCCCCTTCAAAATATAGTCTGCCCCCCCCACAGGGTCTGAGGGACAGTGGACCAGGCCCCTGCTGAAAAAATTCACTGACCCCTGTCTAGGTCAATATTATCTATGTTGACTGGCAGCAGTTCTTCAAGGGTTCAAATATGAGTCTTTTCCCAGACCTACCTCATAACCTCCAACATTTCTCTGATGAAAATAGGGACGTCCTATTCCATCATCATCATCATCATCATCATTTTATTATTTATACCCCACCCATCTGACCAGGTTGCCCCAGACGCTCTGGATCTGTCCCTCTGCGTCTTCCCTGTTCCATATGGGCATAACTATCAACAAATTATTAAATAGTCTTATTAAATAGTCGCATGACTCTCTGTCGGCTCACCTACTCCTCCTGCTCCTCTTCCAGTGCTAGCAGGAGAGGCACTGTCAATTGACTGCATTTGGCAAGCTTGCAAGCCCCAGTATGTAGCTACCTGCATACTGGGATAATACCACTTTGCCAGGCTTGAGGTGGAGGGGGGGAACAGTGCCTTTTTGACATCAGCAACCATTGTACCAATCTCCAGCTTCATCTCATACCTATTTGTATGTCTAACAATCCAAAACCCCAACACTAATGACAGGGGGGGAAAGACTGTAGTGTTTAACAGGTCTAGAAGAAGTGCCCATTTCAGGTTTTAGGGGTCCTTTGGCAAAGTGTCCTCAGTAAATTCCCTCCTTGGGAGCTTTCCACTTCTTGAGCACTGTTTCCACTGCCCAGTCACTCGCCTCTCCCTCTAAGCCCAGTTTGTACCACTTTCCAGAGGGAGAGGAAAAAGCTTGCAGCGGCTCCTTCTCCTCCTCCTCTATCCTCTCACTGCTTGCTCACTTTGAGTGGGCAGGTGAACAAGCAGAAGCAGCAAGAGTAGCAGGGATAGGAAGCTCTGGGATTAAGCAGCCAACCCACTGCCAGGAATGGGTTTCAGCAGGTCGCTGACATTGCCAATCCCTATACACTGGCCATCCTGGAAGCAAAGGATCAGGTGTGAAGATGGGCACCTGGTGGTAAGCAGCAGCCAGCAAAACTCCTTCTTATCATTGTGTGGGCATTTTGCTGCTAGTTAAATAACACTGTTTTGTGAGGCCATCTTTGTAAGTAAACAAACAGGAGCAACAGCATTTAAAAATGGGACTCAGCAATTATGCTAATAGGTTTGCGTATTTAAATGGATAAATATTTCATGCTAAGCAGGGTATAATTTGCTTTGGCATGAAGACACTGAATATGCACTTAGAAGTTCTACAGATATGAAGGCCCTCATCAAAGGATGGTGGTCAATCAATGTAGCCCTATTGAATTCTGTAGAGCTGTGCGAAGGAGCTGTCTTGGAAGAGAGCCCAAAAGACAAACATAAGGTTGAACTGGAGCTTTGGGGCCAAGCCTGGGCTAACCATTATGCAAAGTAAGCTACTACAGCATAGGCTCCCAGCCAGTTTGGGGGTCTTTGCCTGTAGTGGAATTACTGGAAAGCTTCCTAACACAGAGAAAGGATGGCCACCTTCCATCTTGCTCTTTCCACTGAGCTCTTTGAAGAGCGCACTGTAATAAAACGGAACAGTAGCTGTACTTCCTGGAAGAGGAAAATTGACATTACTGGTAGCCCTGGGAACAAGATAACAGGCAGACATTTTATGAGCAAATGGAGGCCTGGGTCTAACATGGACCTTTGAGTGATTTCATCTGTATTCCCAGTTGTCATTACCAAATATGAGTGTGGGTCTGAGTGGACTTAGCAGGAAGCATTAAAGCAGGAGGTTTTAGTCAGCCACATCTCACTCAGTTGTCAAGCTGATGCCACAATAAATTAATTAGTCTTGAAGGTCGTGGGGGGGCTGTTTTTGTGTGCATTTAGCATTCTTCATCTAAGTGGCTCTCCAGTAAAACTAGTGGCAATCAGGTTTAAAGAGAATGTCATTTATGTATAAGTTCAGGGCTCCAAAACATGGTTCACAATCCTCTAATATACAGCCTTTGCCAATGTGGTGCTCTCCAGATCTTTTGGGGTTACTTGTTCCCGTCAGCCAAAGCTGTGTTGGCTGGGGCTGAGGAAAGTTGTAGTCCAAAACATCTGAAAGGCACCAGGTTGGGGAAGGCTTCCTGAAAAGGACATTGCTCTTCAGCTTTGTTTGGACCTCTAAATCACGCACACTTTCTCTCTGCTGGTCTAAAACAGCTGAAGATGGAAAATATCTGATGCTTGCCTTAAATATGCTTGTTTCCTAATACAATTATTCCAAAATGGGCATAGCATTGGTCCTGAAGTCAGCCTGGTTTCAGCTAAGCTTGTTGAATTCAGTGATACTAGGACATGTCAACGCTTCACAATGCTGCAGTTTCATGTGCAAGCTGGAAAACGTCACAATTGAATGGGCAAAACAGTTCTTTCAGCAGAACCTCAAACTGATGATGTTTTATTACCTGGGGGAAGTTGAATTCTGTCTAAACCTAGCACATTAAATAGTATATGTCTTATTGTGTGTTTACAGGTGGAAGATGACTGGAAATATGTTGCCATGGTAATTGACAGAGTGTTCCTGTGGGTGTTCATAATTCTCTGTGTATTTGGGACAGCAGGATTATTCCTACAGCCCCTGATAGCAGACACATAATCCACTGACTCTTCAAGTTTTGCTCCACGTGTACCTTTCAGTTTTATATTCAAGTCGTCCGCCTGCAGTAGAATGTCTGCTTTCACCTCAGGTCAAAAGAGCAATGTTTTCTTCTTTATTTCTGTTGGCTTTCACATTTTCCCACCAGCAACACGCAAGCAGAACAGGTAGACTGTCCATTACGAGAACATCCGCAACTCTCAGCTCCCACAAAGGAAACACCATTGATCATTTCCAACTCTTAGCATGCAAACAAAAGATGGCTGCTTCAACGTGTATATATGTCTGTGGGAAAGCAGCCCCACATTTTCTTGGTCAATGGCTACATTCACCTATAGGGACCTATATTTATTCTTTATCCTTGGGGAATACGCATGAGGATGTTGTACAGCAGAACTAGACAGAAAGTAGATTAAGATCTACTGGCGGAACAGGGGGTGATTTGCAGCAGGCTGATAACTTTTTAGAAACTCCCATAAAAAAAAACAATAGCAACAGCAAAAAGATGACCCCCTGCCTTCCCAACACACACACACACACACACACACACACACACACACACACACACACACACACACACACACCTTGCAAAAGAAAGAAAGAGCAATGGTTATTATCTGGTGTGTTGTAACTCAGATGTCAATTCCATACATTATACAGTGGTGCCTCGGCTTACGAATTTAATCCGTTCCGAAGGCACCTTCGTAGGTCAAAAAATTCGTAAGTCGAAAAGTGCCATTGGCAACGCGATTTCCCATAGGAATGCATTGGAAACGGAAAAATTCGTAAGTCGAAGCAACCCTATCTAAAAATTCGTAAGTCGAAAAATCCCTATTTAAAACCGCCGTGGTTTCCTTTGAGATGTCGAGACATTCGTAAGCGCGCGGCCATTAGCCCCATTCGTAAATCGAAAAATTCAGTTGTCGAGTCGTTCGTAAGTCGAGGTACCACTGTATATGAAGGCTATCCCACTCATGGGGTACTGTAGGTAATGGAATAATCCTGTAGTTAATTCTGCAATGGTTACTGTCCCCACCTACCACCCTGAGTCATTATTTTGTACCTAACTTTAGCTGGCAGATCTTGTGGGGGCAGAAAAAAACATGAAGTAGCTTGTGCATGCCTGAAGTCCCACGATGGTTGCACTAGATCAGTGTCTGGGACTGATAAGGAGTATAGACAGGGAACAATGTTGTGGTTTGCATCCTACACTCTGCTTATTCTTCCAGTGTAGTTTATAGTACACTAGTACTGTTACTTGCTTATGCGGGACAAACCTGAAATATATTAAGCACGCAATAGGCATCTCTCTATATATTACACACATATATTACTGCAATCCAACACAGACTTAGATGTGATAACGAATGGTTTTACACGTGCCTAACAATGTGCTGAGTTGTTTATGGTGACCGATGCAGTTCTGACTTTCACGATTTCCTCCATTCTCAGTATTTATTGTTTTGTTTGGAATATGTTTGTATTTTTCTACAATATGTCACATATTTAAGTAGCTTCAAATTAAAAAAACTTAAAAACAGTTTATTAAGTATTCATGTTATTTAAAATAGCCGTCCTTTTTTCTGCTTTAAAAGTGTAGGAACGCCGTTTTCTGCTTCAAAAGTCTAGGCCCCGCAGAGGACCCTAAGGTCCACAAATAACAATATTTTGGAGAGCCCGAGCCATAAGGTGGCTAGATTGGCCTCAACTAGGGCCAGGGCCTTTTCAGTATTGGCCCCGTCTTGGTGGAACGCTCTCTCACAGGAGACCAGGGCCCTGCGGGATTTGACATCTTTCCGCAGCGCCTGCAAGATGGAGCTGTTCCGCCTGGCCTTTGGGTTTTGATTTGGGCCATTTTAAAATGAGACTGCATTTTAAAACAATTTTTAAATCTAAATTGTATTTTAATCTGCATTTGAATCAATTGTTTTTCTTTCTTTTACATTTTATTGTAACTTTATTGATGTCAGCCACCCTGAGCCCGCCTCTCACTGGGGAGGGTGGGGTATAAATAAAAATTTATTATCATTATTATTATTATGATTATGATTATTATTCACACTAACCACTTTTTTAAAAATGCAAGCACTGCTGAGATTCACACCCAAACGGCCATGCTTGCTGGGGCTGATGGAAGCTGTAGTCCAAAACATCTGGAGGGCACCAGGTTGGGGAAGGATGTTATAGGATTGTGCACAGTTGGACTGGAGTGACACCTTTTCCTTAGTTCATAATCAGCCAGTGTTTTGCTGGTTCAATCAGAAAAACTATATTGTGTCAGATAATACGATGGGTGATACCCACTCTATATGGCTCCCCGCCCCCCCATGGAAACTCCCTGGTTTTAAATCTGGAGTATAATTTAGTGATATTCCATTTAAACTCCCCAGATAAATTGGCCTTTCAATATATAAAAAATATAGCCAGATTCCTGCTTACTTTGACCCTATCAACATGACAGTTTTATATTGCTTTACATCACTGAGTTATGGTTTCTTCCAAAGAATCCTGGGAATTATAGCTTGGTGAGGGTGCTGAAGATGATCCATTAGGGATACTGGGTTGCCTGTCTCACCCGCAACGATCTATGAGGTGGTAGAATGGACTGTACCACAGCGGACAGCATGCAGGAGACACTATTTCTGAATGCCCTTCCACATACATTACATTAAGGAGCTAATTAACACCTATGAGTGAAAGTGTCCAGCCTAGCTCTCTCCCCCTGCTGTGCTACTTATTTTTGCTGGCAGCGAATTTTTCTTAAGGAGCATTCACAAATGTGGTTTACCCCACCTGCCTTATGATGTGGTGAGGTCCATTCTCCCACCTCAGGTTTCTATCACACTGCGTGTGTAGATGGAGCCCGTAATTCCCAGGCTTCTTTGGATGAAGCTGTGGCTAAGTGCCAATCTAAATGTAGTTCCTAGTTTTTTAAAGCTGTAGGCTTGTGGTGCCCTTTGCAGAAGAGGAACGGTAGGTCTGGAATTCCGAAGGCCGTAGATACCGTATATGTTTGGATCTTAAGTATAAGTAGTAAACTTTATTCGCATTAGCCAACGGCCATAGCAACAATAAAACAAACAGTATTTTATGTTTGGGTCTTAACTGCTGCAGTAACTGAGATACTGTGGAGCCTTCTGTTTATTCACTTACATACCGTAAGTGTGTAATCTATGCTACACACATCTAGGTTCATTTTATGAACTTCGAGCAGAGGGAAGCAAGTGGCCATCCCAAGAGGCAGGACTATAAAGCAGTATCACTTCCTCTCATTATTCCTATAGATCCACACTGCGGGCTAACTCTTGCCATCAGGGGCAAATCTCTGTTTGTTTCTGTGCCTCAGTACAATTTGCCAAACTGTTTCCTTGAGACCCCACCCAGGGAGAGAGAGAGAGAGGGAGGGAGGGAGAGAGAGAGAGAGTCATACCCTCCAACATTTGTCCGATGAAAATAGGGAAGTCCTATTCAACAGCAGCAACAACAACAATAAATACCCCCAACATCATCAACAACAACAATAAATACCCCACCCATCTGACTGGGTTGCCCCAGCCACTCTGAGTGGCTTCTAACATATATAAAAGCATAATTAAACATTTAAAAACTTCCCTACACAGGGCTGCAGGGCCGGCCCTATGGCTAGGCTGGGTGGCGCAGGGTGCCAGGGTGCGCTCCCGCCAGGGGGGGGGGGTGCCGCACAGCAGCGTCCAGCAGCCGTGCAGCGCCCGGCAGCCATGCTGCCCCCGCCCGCCCACCACGCAGCAGCGCCCGGCAGCCACACTGCGCACTGAGCCCGCCCGCTCGCCACACTGGGAAATGGGGCGGGGGGGCTCCGGAGGGATCCACCGCACCACGGCACCAGGGCGCCAGGGATGCTTAAGACGGCCCTGCAGGGCTGCCTTCCAATATCTTCTAAAGGTTGCATAGTTACTTATCTCCTTAACATTTAAGGGTACAGTGGTACCTCAGGTTACAAACGCTTCAGATTACAGACTCTGCTAACCCAGAAATAGTACCTCGGGTTAAGAACTTTGCTTCAGGATGAGAACAGAAACCACGCAGCTGCAGGAGGCCCCATTAGCTAAAGTACAGTATTGTCTCAGGTTAAGAACGGACCTCCAGAACGAATTAAGTTCTTAACCAGAGGTACCACTGTACTAAGAAATACCTTTCAGCTGTTAACATCAAAAAGAATGAAATTTATAATATGCATAAGACTATTGTCTCTTTTAGGAGTGACTGCGTGCAATCTGAGGTGTCAAACTGCTGTAAGTTTTAGATTTGTTGAGGAAATTTCACAAGATGGATGATATCTCAAGTCTCATGACCATAAAATTACCATAGATCAAATCATTGGTTAATCAGTGCCAGCCTTTTAATTAAATCACTGCTGATTGCTTAGAGATTTGACTTAATTAAATTAAGATGCTATGGAAGAATTTCACACCATTTTGCTGTTTCAGAGAGGCTGTTTCGAGTTAACCCTGCCCCGCTCAAGTTTTTTTTTACTAATGTAGCTTAAGGTCCTTAAATTTATCTCAGTGGAGTTTTATGTGCCCGCCTACATAAGTTTCCCTCTACCTGACACCCTCCAGATGTTTAAGACTACAATTCCCATCAGCCCTGAACTTTGGCCATGCTGGGAGAGAGGTGCACAAGGTTGGAGAAGGTTGGTTGACACCATTGAAGACCTGACTACTGGAATGTAGGGCTCACACTTTTATGTATGGGTAATACAACATCCCGACTGATGGCTGCCATGTTTTATTTACCCTGCTGCTGTTGCCTATTATGTTACTGTGTGGGGTGTTGTTGTTTCACAACTAAGTTATTTCTCAAAATGTAGGCCCCTTTGCTTATTATAACGCGCAGAAAAGCGGGGTGTGTATATATTCCGTCCAGGGCTTTGCACTCAGTTTCTTCTAAGCACTGTGAAATTAGAGGCGGCATCTGAAATTGAACATTAGATATCAAAAGAGAATGGCAAAGATGGCCTGGAGACCAGCCATGCACCTGGGACTGGCTGTATGTGGGGCAAATGGTAATGTCACACTCTGCTCATCCACAAGGACAGAGGGGGAAAGAAGTACATGAAAATTAGCCCTGAGCACTTGGCTGCCTTAGCATGTCCTTTCTACCTATTTTTAGAACTCAGCCGCAGTCTTCTCCCACTGCTAAGTTTCACCACCAGTTCTTTGTCGACACACAAAAACAACACTCTCGGTCTCATTATTGCTTTTATTCATTATGTTTACACCCGTACACAGTTCTTGCCTGTGACAACAATCTAGCATCCAAAGCGGTTCTATGTTCACATACAGGACAGATAGGTTTTCTAGCACGTTGCGACATTTTACTTTTTACTTCCTGCACTAGGGTTGAGCCTAGGGGGTGCAGAGTGAACACAGAGCGGGAAGCAATTTCCTTAGTGGTCTATTTCGCCCCAGTATATATGCTCTTTTGCCAGATGGGGCAATGCAGCCAGCCTCAAGGCTTTCATGCTGCATGCACGTTTTCGGTGAAATTTCATTTTTGGTCTCAGAATAGCTTGGTGGGTACTTGGCACTTGTTTCCTTTAAAAAATAAACTTTAAAAAAATATGGATGGGGGGCATTTTAATTCTAAAGTGAGTTCTAGTCCAGTCTTTGGTCTTTTGTACTGTAAAATTCCTGTACGTGGACCTGGATGCCATACCACCCAACATTTCGCCAATGAGAATAGGGGCATCCTAAGGAAAAACAGGACATTCCGGGATCAAATCAGAAACTGGGACAGCTTCTGTAAATCTAGGACTATCCCTGGAAAATAGGGACACTTGGGGGGTCTGGGACACCCCCCCCCCAAGGTCTGCTTGGCCAGGGCCGTCTTAAGCACCTCTGGTGCCCTGGCGCCATGGTGCGACGGATCCCTCCAGCGCCCCCCTGCCCCGTTTCCCAGCGCGGCGGGCGGGTGGGCAGGCTGCTGCGCGACGGGCGGGCGGGCTCAGCGTGCAGCGCTACTGCCGAGGACGCTGCTGCGCAGAAGAGCGGCCCTGTGCTTGGCCTTCCTATCTGTGTGCATGCTTGTCTACTATTGTGGCATCTAGGGTTCCTTGCGTGTCAAAAATTGAACTAAGTAGCAGCATGCAGTATGGTTGGAGGGGACTGAGCCCAGCTGATGCTATTCACTAGCGTGGAACTGGATCGCAAAGTGATGTCTACAAGGCCTGGCAGCTCCACGGCTGTTTTTACTGCTGCCAAGCAAATTAGCTCACCACCGAAGCCTTGCGTGACCGGCTTCACAGTTAGGCTGCATACAGGCAATCGCAGATGGAGAGCAATGGAAGTGTGGTCTCCTTCAACAGTATTCCCCCCCACACACACACTCTAGCACTGGTCGCTTTACAAGGATAATGGGGGCGGGGGGAAGCCTCACTGTAAAGGTAAGAGAAAGTAGTGTGTTTATTTTCTCCAGCACCTGTTTTTAAAGCACTCCTAATGGAATATCTTCATATTTTCATGTCTTTAAAAAAATGTTTATTAAAAAATTTCTTTCCAGGCAGCTTTAAGCTACTCCAGATACATGGGAACCATCACAACCGTCACACCAAAATGGGGGTACTGCTAGGAGCTGGCACTGGTTTCATCCAGTGATGCTTGATGAGCTACAGAAACTTGCAAAACCCCTTGGATCAGAGTCTGTGATAGCGTAGGAATAAATAAACATGTTGCCCCACACAATGTCAGCTCCACCATTATACTTCCAACCCTGGAAAGTTATAATCTGAAAACAGAGGAGAGGAGGAGCCTCAGGCCAGCAGGCCAAATGCAGCCTTCCATCTGGCCCTCAGGCTACATCTTCAGTAGCCCTGCTCTAGGACCGCCTTGCTTACCTGGAATGTGCCTTGAACTATGAAAATGCCTCTTGCTGGTCTGGGTAGAGGAGATTGAGATTTGGGTTAATATCAAAGCACCTGACTTTTGCAAGGTTAGAATGTAAGAGTCGTAGGCATTGATCTGCCCACTTTTTCCCCTGGCCCCATCCATAGCTGCCAAGTTATCCCTTTTTTACAGGGATTTTCCCTTATGCTGAATAGGCTTCCTCGCGAGAAAAGCGAAAACTTGGCAGCTATGGCCCCATCCACCCCTGGTATGTGCCCCCCCATAAGGTTCCCCATGAATATATGTGGCTCTTGGGGGTGAAAGATGTTCCCCATCTGGAAATCCAGAGAGGTAGGAAATCCACATGTGTAAAACAAAACAAAACAAACACCACTCAGGCCTGCAAGTCTCCAATGGCAGCAGAGATACATGTGCCCTTGCTGGGCATGTTGGCAAGTCTTACTCATATCTCTCCAGCAGGATTCATTGCTTAAAACTTGGCCAAAGTTTCCAGAAATTGAGCGGCACCAAGAACAGGTGTAAGACCTGGGCAAACCAAAAGGAGGAACTGAGAATGGCTTTCAAAACTGAAAATAAATACATGTATGAGATGTCACTCATAATGGCAGGTCACTTGAGTGGTATGCATAAATATACAATGTAAACTCAGTAATTGATTGTTATATATAGATATATAATATCTGTGCTTATTATACTTACTCTTCATAAAGCTTTATATATTATTCAATATCTTTAAAAACACATAGAGTGCAACAAAGACCTCACCTTTCTGCATACAATTTGCATAAAATGAAATATGTACATTTAAGTGCTGAAACCAAGATTGAATATGGCTGAATGAAATTATGCAAGGTCTACTGATGCAGATCTTTTAAGACTAACATATTTTTTATATTTCATATAGATATCTATAAAATCTTCCCAGTGTCAAAGATATATTGCTATATTAATAATTTGGGGCATGATTTAAAAAGAAAACTTTCAAAATTTTGTCTATGCCACTGACAAAATGGTTTGATGGGCATTCTCTAGTCTTTCAAGTGCTCAAGGACAGAGAAGTGTTAGGGACTCCTCAGAGAATCCTCAACACAACACACTACAAGTCCAAGGATTCTTTGGTTTTGCAACGGTTTAAACTGATGCAAAATCAATATGTTTGTGGTCAACATGGGTCTGGCTTATGTGCTTGAATACATAGAGGCTTATCATTCAATGGTGACTGTATCTGTATTAGCTGATAAACACAGATACAGATGCAGAATTGGATGTCTTCATTTGTGCAACAATTTGAAAGGCTAACAGTGCCATCCTATGGTTATCTACTCAGAAGTAAATGCAATTTAGTTCACAGGACTTTGGGGTAAGCAAGCATAGGATTCAGCCTTAAAAGTTGATTGGAGGGTACAATCATCAACAAGACCAGTTGCCACCAATGGCAGTGTCGTTTCCAGTTCAGTATGCACCTGTGTTGACTCTGAGCCTATTCAGTTCCTTCCTTCCTTCCTTCCTTCCTTCCTTCCTTCCTTCCTTCCTTCCTTCCTTCCTTCCTTCCTTCCTTCCTTCCGCAGATTCCCGTGTTCTTATTTCTAGACAATACTACTTCCACTTTGCAACCACGCCTTTAAAGCGGGAGTAAATATAAGAACAGAGCCCATCACAGACACCACCAAAAATAGCCATAGGAAGATACGGTCAAGGACCTGAGCTACAAACTTCCAGTCTTCCACCACCTGGAAAAGAAAATGATGGCCATGAGTTTCACAAGTATTTTGCACAATTGAAGAGCTGCTTTGAAATACGCTTGGAATTTAGTTATCGATTTATGTAACAATTAAGTTTATCGCAAATAGTTCTCTCAAAGTTTCTGCCTTTCAAAAAAAAAACACAACTCCCTGTGGCCTTTGATATTTATAAATGAATATAAATGGCATTTTTAGCTAGCGTAAGCCATAACACAAGTCAGGTGCAAACTATAACTTTTTAAATATCTAATGGGGTGGATAGAAGGTGAAACATGGTCCACTCGTGGACATGAGCCAATTTCCAGTAGACCATCTAGGATCATGTAAATGCTGGGCTAGGAGACACTTGGCCTGATTCTGCACACACACAGTCAACCTACCTTTCTTGGACTAGAATCCCCATGTTGACTTAGTGTGACTGATACAGCCTCTAGTGTGACTGATACGGCCTCGGCCCAGTATACCTGAAGGAGTGTGTCCACCCACATTGTTCATCCCAGACACTGAGGTCCAGCTCCAAGGGCCTTCTGGCGGTTCCCTCACTGCAAGAAGTGAGGTTACAAGGAACCAGGCAGGGGACCTTCTCGGTAGTGGCGCCCGCCCTGTGGAATGCCCTCCCATCAGATGCCAAGGAAATAAACAACTCTCTGACTTTTAGAAGACATTCTGAAGGCAGCCCTGTTTAGGGAAGTTTTTAATGTTTGATATTTTATTGTGTTTTTAATATTCTGTTCATAGCTGCCAAGTCTCCTGTTTTTCGCGGGAAACCCCCGTATTTTAAACCGTTTCCCGCTGGCAGCCTGGATTGGGAAAAATCCCGTAAATCCCCCGGATTTCCTACCTGCCAGGGAGGCTCCGTTTTGGGTGCTGGCACCGCCTGATTTTCGGTGCCCAGACATGGGTAGCGCGGCACTGGAAGTCACTTCTACGCATGTAGAAGCGACTTCCTGTGCTGCTCCACCAACGCCTGGGCACCAAAAATCGGGTAGAGCGGCACCGGAAGTTGCTTCTACGCATGTCCGGATATGCGTAGAAGCGACTTCCGGTGCCGCGCCGCTGCTGATCCCGCATTTTTCAGCGGGGGACTTGGCAGCTATGATTCTGTTGGGAGCCACCCAGAATGGCTGGGGGAACTCAGCCAGATGGGAGGGGTATAAATAATAAATGGTGGTGGTGGCGGTGGTGGTGATACCTGCCTGTTTTGGAACTAACATACCTCCCTAATGAAGTGTTCCTTTTTCACATGCCCAGAGATATACTTGATGGAATCAGCAGCCTTTTCCAGGAAGGCAATCACAATTTTTTCTCCGTCTTTGACTTGTTTGTGTTTATGTTTCCTCGTTGGCTTTTCTTTCCATGTCCCTTTGGGATCAGAGAATGAATAGCGATCTATGTGTCCTTTCATGCAGAGCAGCCTGGGGAGTTTCTGAAGGAAGAGCCTCTTCACCCAAGGAGCCATCGGGTGGTAGGTGGCTGAGGAACGATGGTGCACGTTGATTACAAAAATAGTCACGATGATCGACAGGGTGACAAAAATCATAATGAACAGCAAGTACTCGCCAATCAAGGGGATGACTTTGGAGGAAGAGGGGATGATTTCTTCAATGACTAAGAGAAAAACTGTAAGGGAGACTAAAACCGAGGTCGACAGTGAGAGTTTTTCTCCCTCATCGGAAGGCAAGTAGAAAACAAGCACAGTCAAGAAAGATAATCCCAGACACGGGATGATTAAGAAGAGAGTGTAAAACAGTGGTAGTCGTCTTAAAACAAAGGAATAGGTAATGAAAGGGTAGGAATACAACCCATCTTTTCGGTTTCCCTTCATCCCCTTGGCATTTAGGATTTCCCATTCTCCATTATCAAAAAAATCTGTCCTGTCCACATTTTCATCTACTAAAATTAGGTCCACCATGTTGCCATCATAGGTCCATGACCCGAATTTCATCGAGCAATTCTGTCTATCGAATGGGAAGTAGGTGACGTCCATAGTGCAGGAACTTTTATAACTGGCTGGGGGAGTCCAGACTACTATCCCATTGTATTTGACTATTGCTTTTGTCATCAAGGAACCTTCAAAGCGCCCATCAGCACTGGAAAGGGGAGAGCAGGGAAGAAAAACTTTGTGAATTGTGTTTCCAAGCTGCTATTTCCAATTCTTTTCTCTATATTCTGATTTTGCTTTGCATCGTTTTGGTAAATGGGAGACAGGTACGTAATCATAAACAGCTTGCAATGAATTGCATCAAGTTTCAGCAGCCTTTTAGTACTTATTCATCCATTCATTCCAGATGTTCGTAATCTGCCTTTCACCCACAAGCTCCCAAGGCAGCAACATTAAAACCAACATTACCAATAAATAAAACAAAAATTACTCAACAACGTAGAATTCGGTACTTAATTGAGTCCTAAGTTTACTGGTAGAGAAAGGACATTTTGAAAATATGCTTTTGTTCTCTCAAGGGCTACTGGTTGACCAAATAGAGGCAAATGCTTGTGGTGACTGTAAATATTGGGAGGTTACCCTGCTGGGCCTTCCCTCATAATTTTACTCCATGTCTATAACTCCCTCCCCTTCTCAAGGTCCTGACACAGCCCACCCCAACTTGCTGGTCCCCTAATGACATGCCTACTGTAAGCCCTTGGAAGAGAAGGAGAACAGGGCCGTGTTTTGTGCCAGAAAAGAGGTTGAGAAGGCAAGGGTAATAATCTACTGTTCTCCTATAGCCACTAGCTCTAAGTAACTTCAAATACATATGTACACATTCTTCTGCTATTCTTGCTACCATTCCTACCCACCCACCCATTTTGTATGTCAAATTTTTGACTGTAAGCTCCTTAGATCTGTCTTTTTGATAAAGTTACTTTGTACCAGATGTGGGGAATCTTGGGCCCTCCATGTTTACTGAGTGCTAACTCCCATCAGCCCCAGATAGCGTGGCTAATAATCTCAGCCGATGGGAGTTTGAGTTCAGTAAAATCCGGAGGTTCACCACACCTGCTTCATGCAGTACACAGATGGTGCTATACAAAGAAAATAAATTATCCACCTTTCTGCTTCTCTCCTGAGACCCCTGCACACAAGTACGAAAAATACTGTAAAAAATGAGTGTCAAGATCTGTATACTCACTTTTCAAACAAAACAATATCTGGGAGCCAGAGAGATTCAGATGGAACTCGAATTGCGGTGATTCCACCATAGTCCTCTGGATTCCAGCACAATTTTTGGTCAATCCATTCCTGCAATAATCAGCAAAAGCACCACTGTTGCTTGATCAGTTTCACAACAAGCTGAATACTCTAAGGAACCAAATTAGAACAATTCTGTAGCATCCATCAGCCTCATAGATGTCCCAGTCATGCATCCAGTTTCAGCCCACAGAAGCACATATTACAGTTGCCATCAAATACGATCCACAGAATTTCACAGAAACCAGACAGGCCAAACCTGGGCAGGGGGGTCTCTGTCCTGAATATTCACCTCAATTTTTAATGAAAAATTCCTTCCAGCGAATCCAGTTTAGGAACATGGGAAGCTTATTTATTAAATTAAACTTAAGGAAGGAAACAGAATACAGTACAGAAAGCTTCCTTATGCCAAGTCCACCACCTAAGTACTGTCTGTGCTGGGTGTTAGCAATTCCTGGAAGTTTCGGATGGGAGTCTTCCACAGCCCTACATGAACCTATTAGGTACTGAAGAACCTGGGAGATGCGATGCAAGTACTCTACTCAAATGAAATTTGATGCAATGCAAGTACTCTACTACTAAACAACCAACTCCTTGAAAGATTCCATCAACGGTGCCTCCGAAAATTTTTACACATCACTTGGGAAGATAGGTGAACTAATGCCAGTGTACTGGAAGAAGCAAAGACCACCAGTGTTGAAGCAATGATTCTTCAACATCAACTTCGTTGGACTGGTCATGTTGTGAGGATGCCTGATTATCGTCTTCCAAAGCAACTATTCTATTCCGAACTTTAAAATGGAAAACGTAATGCTGGTGGTCAACAAAAGAGGTTTAAAGACTCTCTCAAGGCAAATCTCAAAAAATGTAGTATAGACACCGACAACTGTGAAACACTGGCCTGCGAGCGCTCCTGTTGGAGAACAGCCTTTACCAAAGGGGTCATGGGCTTTGAAGACGCTCAAACTTAGGACGAAAGGGAAAAACATGCTAAGAGGAAGGCACACTTGGCAAATCCACACCGTGATCAACTCCCACCCAGAAACCTATGTCCCCACTGTGGAAGGACATGTGGATCCAGAATTGGCCTCCACAGTCACTTACGGACTCACTGTTAAAACCATGTTTATGGAAGACAATCTTACCCGGCTACGAGTGATCGCCAAAGAAGAAGAAGAGCTAAGCAATGGTTGCTTGCTTACAGCATCCCTGCCACAGTGCCCTAAGTCTTTACCATTCATTAGTTACAAAAATATAGTAGTAGTAGTAGTAGTAGTAGTAGTAGTAGTATTTATTTATTTATTTATTTATTTATTCATACCCCGCCCATCTGGCTGGGTTTCCCCAGCCACTCTGTGCAGCTTCCAACAGAAAAATAAAATAAAATAATCTATGAAACATAAAAAGCCTCCCTAAACAGGGCTGCCCTCAGATGTCTTCTAAAAATCTGGTAGCTGTTTTTCTCTTTGACATCTGATGGGAGGGCGTTCCACAGGGCGGGCCATAGTAGAAACGTATGGCTGATATTCTACCCAGCAGCCAAGAAAGAAGTAAACTTGCCTTCATCTCCCAGCATTCTGATCAATCAATGTGAAGTCAGTAGCTCGGGAGTACATCAACTGCTTTGCATGCAGAAGGCCCCATGTTCAATAGGTAGGACTGGGAGAGAGCCCTCTCTGAAATCCAGGAGAGTCGCTGCCTGTCAGTGTAGACAGTACTGAGCTAGATGAGCCTATGTTCTGACTTGGTATAAGGCGGCTTTCCTATGTCCCTATGAAGATTAACCAACACTTTGAAACACTTTGACACTTTGAATTAAGTTTGAATGAAATAAGTCACTGAAAACCTACAGAACTGGTTTGGGTTGCTTCATGTTGAGTTATTCCCCACCAACACCAACACCCTTAGTATGTCTTTTGGCCTCAGACACAGCATAAAAAATTCTGGTTATGTTACAGCCACACAATTGCTTCAGCGCATACCTGCGCATGTGGCTAAAACTCATCAGAAGGCAGTTTTAAGGACATGGCTGCTGAGTGCTAACACGTTCATTTGGCAGGACCCCCGACCAGCAGGGCTCTGTGTTTTTTAAACGGATGTGCTAGAGATCTCCCAGGGAAAACAAGATATATTGAGGCAACAAGTACCATCTAGACCAGAGCTTCCCGAACTTGGCTCTCCAGCTGTTGTTGGATTACAACTCCCATGATCCCATCATGATGGGAACTGTAGTCCCAAAATAAGCTGGAGATCCAAGTTTGGAAAACCCCGATCTAGACCTTTGAGACTGAAGCATAGTTAATCACAGCTCTTTTTCACAGGTGCAAGACAGAAAAATCCATGAATCAGATGGATTTAAAAAACTATTTATTATTATTATTATTATTATTATTATTATTATTATTATTAAAGATGCCTTTAAAAGCATCTTGAACTTCAGGCATTAGCAGGTATAATGCTTATTTCTCTGCTGTTGTGCAAAGCTTCCCTGATGATTTGTAGAGCTCAAAGTGCTCTTAAAGGCTCAAGAGCAAGCCAAGTCACTTTCTTCTGGTCAATTGACCACCATATGTTGACGTCATGCTGCAGTGGATAAACCAGGCTATCTCAGAGTGGCATCATGCTTACAGTAATAATCAAAGGAAAGAAAAGCACCTCTCCACTTATATTTCTTATTTATAAGTTTTTAGGTTGCGCTGCAGGAATGCAAGAGAAGCAAGAATGTGTGAGCTTACTAAAATCAATATCAGCAATGAAAGCATCTTCCTGTAGAGGGTTCAGGCACAGGACTCTTACAAGATCCTACCTTCTGCAAAAAAAACACACCTCATGATACCTCTGAGCATAGCTGTCAAGTTTTCCCTTTTCTCATGAGGAAGCCTATTCAGCATAAGGGAATTTCCCTTTAAAAAAGGGAGAACTTGACAGCTATGCTTCTGAGTAGTTATGGATTTCTCAAATACACTATTCTGGGTGTGGGGAAGGTGTGAGGTCAGTAGACTAAATTTAGGGCTCTCTTTAACCCAGGTGAAGGGAACCCTTGGGCCTGCAGAAGCTGCTGAACTACAATTCCCATCATTCCTGGCCACTGGCTGCACTTGCTGAGGTTGATGGGAGTTGTAGTTCAGTAACACCTGGAGGGACAAACGTCCTTTACCCCTGGCCCATTGCCTTTGCATCGCCTGTGCCAGGCAATGCTGAGTTGAAAATTAAACATTTGCTCTTTCCTTTTCTAGCAACAGGAAGAAATGAGCACACAATAACCTGTAACCGGGCACAGTCTTGTGACAGTGTCATGAGAAGCCTGATTGTATGCAAACTTTTTCAGAACTATGTCCCACTGTGCATCTTGAACCTTTTCCCCAGGGCTGGCCCAAGATAGTTTGCTACCTGAGTCGAAAGACAATATGGCACCACTCCTTGCTCCATGGGGTGAACTCGACTGGAGTGAATTTTACTTCAACACTGGCATCACTGCACATGGGCTAGCAGTGGGCTAGTTCAGGGGGTGAAGAACAGGCCATGTGGCTCAGACATCTGCTCTCCAACAGAAGGAAATGGCTGGCAGGGTTGCTGCCATTGCCATCAGACTTTCTACTTGAGAAAGTCGCCTAATTTTGCCTAATAGTAGGGCCGGCCCTGCCTTCCTTTCTATTTCTCTGCTCCAAATTGCTTGCGTTTATAGGGCTTCCCACATACGCATGTGTACACACACACACACACACACTGCTCAAAAGTTGTGTTTAGCTGCATTTTGAACCACATTGGTGGAAGTCACTTGGGCAACAATTTAGAACGGTGAAATAGCAAGTGCAAAAAAAGGGTTAAGCATCCCTCCTTTTGCTGCTTCTCCTCTCAAAATCCTACCCCAGTGTATGTTTGGTTTTAAAGGTCAGCATTAAGCTCTGCACCACAGATTTGCCTGCAACATGCAGTTGGAACCCTCAGTTTCTCAATTTCCGATCATTATTCCTAGTTAAGCTGCTCTGTATAATATACTCAAATCACCATCCTCTTTCATGCTTACACACTTCAGATGCTAATAATCAATTATACCCTTCAAGTAGCTGGCACATATTTAACGCTTTCAACTACTTTCCATTGTGCCAGTTTCTTCAAGACTTCTACATTTATTTTTGTGCTCTTCTCTCTGGACAGGTTTACCCACATTTTAAAGACCACAATGAATTATTGTGGGTAATGGATTCACCTACGGCAACAGTTCTTCTGAGGGGCAAACTATAGATTATGTTAGGTGCAGTGCTTTGCTTCTAAGTGCATGGTTGTCTTACACAAATTGCCTAGCCATTGGCAGGAGGACATTAACCCTTTGTCCCCATTGTGATTCCAATCTATATTAGGTTCCTCCCACCTCTTGCAGTCTTCGTTAGTGGGGAACTCTCTTTCAAGTCAACGCGAAATTTCCCCCTCTATGCAAACTGCAGGTGCGGGGGCCCCAATCTGGATAGGGATCATAGCAGTAAGCAGAGGGTTAAATCTCTCCCTCCTGCCCCCCACACCATGGTTCCCATTCAGCTCAAGGGGACCATGGTGTAAAAAACAAAAACAAAAAAAATCCAATACCCATAAAGGCACAGGTAAGTGGCTAACACAGGTTTGGCCCAACCATGAGACAAGATGAGGTGACCGCCTCAGGCGGCAGAATTCACAAGGATTGCAGCTATGGCCTCCAAGGAACACATAGCCCATTCCTTTAAGCCAGATCTGCCTATTCCTCAATGCCTCCTGCTCAGTGGCCTCTTGGAGGCGCTGCTCATGTCCTCCCATCCTTGTTCCTGACATAGATTTTTATTCCTTCCATGTCCCCTGGCGGGAGGGAAGCCATTTTGTGGTTCGCCTCAGGTTCTACAATGTCTTGGGCCAGCCCTGGGATAACGCAAGATGTAGTTAGGTCCTCAGTATGTGGACTGGGAATTCCCCAGAGACTGTGTGGAAAAGTCACAGTGTTCCACTCCCCGCCAGGAGGCAAGGACGGTCCCCCATTTTGCTGACCTTCCGAAGAGCAGCTTGGTATAAATCACTGAGCGATGGCAGCACATTCCAATATATGAGCAGCAACTTGCAGCTTAACCCTGCTCCCCATTTTGTCTTTTTACATTGACTGAAGAAAGCTTTCGCCGATCAAATGTTATTGCCAATCACCCTTGTGCCCTCTAAGAGAGAAATAATAGTCCCCCAAGGCTGGTGTGATCTGCCTTGCCAAGACAGTAAGCAAAGGGTATGTTTACACGCCTTATCCTGAAGTACAAGTCGAACTGCAGCCAGGCACGTAAGGAGCTAGGGAGCAGTTCAGAAAGTGAGATTCTGGTTTATTTTGAATTCTGGTGGCTCACCTCAGCCCCAGTTCAGCAAGCCCAGAGGCAGAAATTTGGCAGGAGGAGAAGCAAAAACTTAATAGTCACTCTACAGACTAATTTGTGACCAAAATAAAATTGATTTAAGTTAAATACGAATAATTCATATGTTAACATTTGAAAGTGCCAAGTGTTTCTCAGACACCACCACTCAATTACCTGGAAAGTGGAGGGCAGGAGTAGACATTGATGTCTTAACTGAGCCTCTGGGTGATTGTACAATAGTTCCTGTGTGACTGATTGTTTTTCTTAAATCGCCATACATGAAAGGGTGAGTGACATTTCCAAAATGAGAGCTGAAAATTCAAGGACGGGGATTGACAAGCCCTTGTGAAGAACAGGACACTATAGCTCTTCCCTCTACTCCATGGCTCTGGCCCTGTTTTCACAGTCCTGGTGCAATGCAGAAAGAAGTCTCTTGCTTCAGCAGATCTCTCCCCCTCCCCAGCGGTGCACAGGGAAGGAGTTTCAGCCCACAGAGATATATTTTTGACTTACAGGAACCAGCATGGCCACTGCAGCGAATTCTCTGCTGAACCTTTTAAAAGAATTTAAGCTGATGGCAAAACTCAACAGATTTGATTAAGTGGCTTTCTATTCAGCTTCCCGGCTGGATCACACTGCCCAAAGACTGCTACAGATTGCCCCATGACAGGTGCAGGGAACCTTTGGCTCTCCAGATGTTGCCGAACTATAATCCTATTATTCCTGGCCATTGCCCATACTTCATGAGGAGGATGAGTGTATGACCAATGACCATGAGTGATGTAGCTCAGCAAGATATGAGAAGATGGAGAGAGTATTGACTTGCTTGGACTTAAGGGGACAGTGCGCCATTTATACACTCAGAGGTGAATTTAAGGGAACACGAGCAATTTGCCTGCACTGGGCGCCGAGCTGGGAGGGCACCGCAGGGGACGCTGCAACAATGATGAACAACAGAAGGTGAGAGAAGGCAGGGGCAGCGGTGGAGCAAGTCGATTTGGTCCCTGGGGCGGGGTAAGCCAGGGCAGGACGCTCCGCGGGGCCTCCAGAGTCTGCCTGCCTCTTCCCAC
Source organism: Zootoca vivipara (assembly GCF_963506605.1). Classification (NCBI taxonomy): domain Eukaryota; kingdom Metazoa; phylum Chordata; class Lepidosauria; order Squamata; family Lacertidae; genus Zootoca; species Zootoca vivipara. The sequence goes on along the minus strand of NC_083291.1, from coordinate 18,941,589 downwards.
TCAGCCGCTCAGGGAGAAGCGGCGGGCGGACCGTTTGGGGCAGCACGGAGCTTGCGGGCGCCCAAGCCACTGCATCACTCCTAGGAGAGACGCGTGGCTCAGGCATGCTGCAGGCCCCACGGTGAGTGCCACCCGCCATTTTGTCACTCCCCTCAGTGGTGACAACCGGGGTGGCCGGTCCCCCACCGCCCGCCCCCTTCCTCCACCCCTGGGCAGGGGCCATCAAATGTTGGTTTTGCACAGGCCACCACTGAAATTTCAAAGCCCAAGGTCCACACTGATTCACTATGCCATAATAATAATAATAATAATAATAATAATAATAATAATAATAATAATGCCCCAACCACTCTGGGTGGCTTCTACTACATATAAAAACATAATAAAACATCAGACATTTAAAACTTCCTGAATGCAACACATTTGGGCATCTCAAATCACATGACCTTCTTTTCCACTGTAAACCATGCTCAACGAGCTCACGATATCAGGAAAAAGCTTACATCGTAAAATATTGGAACACGTGGGGAAAACTCACAATTACTTAATAATAATAATAATAATTTTATTTATTTATACCCCGCCCTTCCCAGTCAAAACCAGGCTCAGGGCGGCTAGCAACAAGAATATCAAAGCAAGCATAAAAGAAACAATTCAATTAATATACAGATTAAATACAATGTTAAAATTCAATTTTAAAATGAGGAATCTACAAGTGCAACCTCATTTAAATATCTGTAGGATAAAGCCTTAGGGGAGGGTAACACCGGGGTCAGACTGAGTCAGTCCAAAGGCCAAGCGGAACAGCTCTGTCTTGCAGGCCCTACGAAAAGATGACAAATCCCGCAGGGCCCTAGTCTCCTGAGAGAGAGCGTTCCACCAGGTCAGGGCTAGTACTGAGAAAGCCCTGGTCCTGGTCGAGGCCAGTCTAACCACCTTGTGACTCGGGATCTCCAGTATGTTATTATTTGTGGACCTTAATGTCCTCTGCGGGACATACTGGGAGAGGCCGTCCCTTAGGTACGAGGGTCCTAAGCCGCATAAGGCTTTAAAGGTCAAAACCAGCACCTTAAACCTTACCCTGGACTCCACTGGGAGCCAGTGCAGCTGTTAAAGCACTGGATGAATGTGATCCCGCAGTGAGGACCCCGTAAGGAGTCTCGCTGCAGCATTCTGCACCTGCTGGAGTTTCTGGGTCAGTTTCAAGGGCAGCCCCGCGTAGAGCGAGTTACAATAATCAAGCCAAGAGGTGACCATCGCATGGATCACTGTAGCCAGGTCAGGCTGAGAAGGTAGGGGACCAACTGCTTAATGCGGCGGAGATGGAAAAATGCCACCTTGGCTGTGGTTGCAACATGCGCCATGGAAAAGGAGGCATCCAAGGTTACACCCAAGCTCTTGACAGACGGGGCTGACACTAATTGAGCTCCAGCGAAAGATGGAAGTTGCCCCCCCCGACCCAACCAGAGGACCTCTGTCTTCGAAGGATTTAGCTTCAGCCGACTCCCACGTAGCCAGGCAGCCACAGCTTCCAAGCACTTGGTCAGTGTGTCCGGGGCCGAGGCAGGAAGGCCATCCATCAACAGATAAATCTGGGTGTCATCAGCATATTGATGACAACCCAGCCCAAAACTCCGGACAATCTGGGCGAGGGGGCGCATGAACATATTGAAAAGCATCAGGGAAAGGATTGCACCTTGCGGGAATCCACACACCAAGGATTCCGCGGCGACAACCCCCTCCCTAGCGCCACCCTCTGTCCCCGACCTGAGATAAAGGAACGCAGCCATTAACCAAATGTAAACAGCCATGTGTATAATAAGCTAATCAAAACTCATAGCCACCTCATGAGAAGAGAAGACTCCCTGGAAAAGACCCTGTTGTTGGGAAAGATTGAGGGCACTAGGAGAAGCGGCCGACAGAGGATGAGATGGTTGGACAGTGTTCTCGGAGCTACCGACACGAGTTTGACCAAACTGCGGGAGGCAGTGCAAGACAGGAGTGCCTGGCGTGCTCTGGTTCATGGGGTCACGAAGAGTCAGACACGACTAAACGACTAAACAACAACAATCAAAACTTATAATATTAACAAATATACACTAATGTTTGTGTGTGTGTGTGTGTTTATTTTTTAAAAAAAACCTCAACTCATAAACTCAATCTGTCCTTAGGCATTCTCTTTTCATTAAAAAAAGGAAAGAAAAAACAGCTGAGGAGATGAAGTGTTTATAAACATAGCACAACACCATATGTCTTCTCATAGCAAACTCTGAGTTATCCTGAAGGAATCGTGTATATGCTCCAATGCTTTCTGTTTACCCGGTCCCAAGGAAACAGCTTCCATATAAAGTTGCTGACATCTCTCCCTTGATCACACTCTAAGTTTCTAGGGGTGTCTCTTCCCTTCCTCTAGACTGGGGCTCATCTGCACTATGCATTTAAAGCAGTATCATATCACTATCAACAGTCATGGCTTCCCCCAAAGTCTTCCTTCAGAGAACCCTTTCTGCCTCAGCCTGTCTGCCACAGGACTTCTGCAAACATCTTTATGTATTCTAGAAGACTGAAATGCACAGCCGGCTCCCTCAGAGTCCTGGTCAGACTACCCTGAGACTGGATGTTGAAAGGAATTATCTGCTGTGGTGGACTAGCTGACAGGAGAACTCTTTTTTGTGCCACTTCAGACTCCATATTTTGAAAACTGCTGTTTAGTAAATTGTCTAGTAAATTGAGTCCCTTCCCCATTTTGTAATACAAGCGCACAAAGCTGGACCAAGACATTTTGACACCTGAGGCACACAACAAAATGGTGTGTGTGTCCCCCTCCCCGCCAGGGAAGAAGAAGATCTACACCAGGAACAAGGAAGGAGTGAAGATCTGCATGGGGGTCTGCTACCCCTGTGGATCCTGCTGCCTGAGGCAGTTGCCTCATCTTGCCTCATGTGTGGGTCGGCCTTGCAAGTGCAATACATTTATCGCCTTTAGAGACCATTAATCAGCATTGCCCTGAAGCTGTAACCCAGTTGGGCCATAGTATCTGGGATGTAAGATAGCTTAATTCAAGAACCTCCCTCTCCACATCACAGTAGAACATTTACTGTAAAAATTCACTGGCAATGATGAACATTTACACTGACAGTGTTGTCGCATATCTTACCTGTTTCAGCCATACATTAGTTGTCATCAGCTGATTCTTTTCATCCTGTGGAGGGGAAAGAAGCAGAAATCATGTATTCTTCTGAAGAAAAAAAACCAACCTCCCAGCATTCTCCAAGAATAAAGAGTCTGCAACCATTTCAGAGTTTTCCACTTTCCAGGACAGTCCCTGTGTTAAACAGATAACCTAAGGGCTGGATCTACACTGAACTAATAAACACTAAGATAAACGTTATATAGCTTTCAATGCAATTTTCCATTAACTGCTGTACAGCACCCCCTGGTGTCACATTTTTATAACGCATTTATAATGTTATAACTCACCAGTATAGATCAGCCCCTGGATTGACTTATTCACATTCACATGGGAGTTTAATGTGGATTTGAAACTGCTTGCATCTCTCTCTTTTTTATGCTGTTCGCATGACATCCTCATCCAACTGGTAGACCACACTTTTACTACATTCAATTCAGTTTTTCCTGATCTGAGGATAATCTGATCACATGTTAACTGACTGTGGGCACACTATGTATGAGTAAGCTTTTTTTTAAGGGTGTGTGACATATTGCCGCATTCCTATTCGCATTTTGTTTCTGAAAGCCCAACGGATTTTTTTGGGTGGTAATTGTTTTATTCTTAAAATTTAGCAGAGCTGCTCTAGTGCATGTATAGAAGGCAAAGAAGGAAAGGAGGACCCAGAGAAATAGGTTACATACCACATCTACTAGTTGGGATATCTTTAATCCAAAGTACACCTTTATGGTATCATTGGAATGTTTCACAGGTCTGATCCATTTCTGATACCCTTGAAATAAGTGCCGCAAAAGTGCATCTTCATTCTCGGCAAATGAGCTGAACACAGTAAAAGCTGGAAGACAAAACTAAGAATTATTGAAAGAACGGTAGAGTGGTGGGGTGGGATATTCAGTGCCAACTTTAATGGTAAATGTTCTGCCATGTGAGACTTCAGTGGATGGGCAGGCAGGCAAAGGACAATTTAAATATGTGCACAATTTAATCACTAATCATAGGGAAACCCAGGGCTATGCAGAATTCAGAATGGCAGCTGGGGAGAGTGCCCTCCCAAGCGTGGGATAGCTGCTTGGGTGCCCTGAGCGGCACGCATGCCCTGCAGCCGAGGGTGGAGCAAGCCGCCAATGCCAGACATTCAGCACACTGCCCGTCCGCGACTCCCAAGCCTTCCCAGAGTTGTCAAAATGAAGGAGGAAGGGGGGAATGCCACTGGCAAAGCGGCGCAGCTCCCCCCTTCCCCCGATGGCTCAGGGTAGGCTTCGGAGTGGCGCCAAATGTCACCCCCTTCAGCGAAGACATCTGGGGAGGTCTGCCCCCACCGCACCACACCCCCTTCCTCCACCCCTGCCTCCTATGGTACTGCCTACACCAGAATCCATGGTGCATGCATTTCATTTCATTTTTTAAGATCTACACAGAGACAGGACATATATTCACACCAAGTCTGCAGCGAGGAATGCAAGTCTTTTGAAACAAGACTTGTCCACGGTGGATTTCCCACAAGGCACATTGGCCCTGTTTTATTGGGCTGTATTTTCACGCAACTGAAACGACAAAAATTCTTTCCCAGGTGGAAAAATGCATCCACAACAATGCAAATTATTGACTATATTTGGGATTTGCAGAAATTGCTCCTGCAGTTCACATCTTAACTCTGTCATGACCACACTAGTCACTATGTGGCCTTGGCAGGCATGTCCAAAGTCTGTTTCAGGGGCCTAAACCGGCCCTCAGGTCAATTTAATCTGGCCCCCGTAGCAGTATAGGTCCTGGGGTAAAATCCTAAAAAAAGCTCAACAGTTTTGGGGTTAAATCCTAAAAGCTCAACAACTTCAATCCTAAAAAAAAAACCTCAACAACTGTGGTTGGCCCTCATGCATGTTCACTTCATCAAATCTAGCCCTCTTTTCCCCTGCCTTAGGGAAACCATGACCTCTCAATCTGAGTCCCTCCCACAACTGGCAAAGAAGGACAATAATACCAAATGGCCCATTTACTGGTTTGCTTTAAGGATTACAGAAATAATGTATGTGAAATGCTTGGAATACTCAAAAGAGTGCTATATAGCTGCTAGTTTTTATTTTTAGGTGGCTTGAAAAGGTTGCAAAGACAGGTTTCTGAGACGGCCTCAGAATTAGCAGAGTTTCCTTGCTTCCTGCCTACTCAGCCTGTACATTGGTAAATATATTGTTCTTCTGCTTTTTTCTTGGGTTTGAATGTGTTACATGAATGTTTAATCAGTCATTGTGAATATGTTTTAAATCACCCAGAAGGTTCTTTTGGATACCTATGACTGGGCGCAAATCTTAAAAACGAAAGGTAACAAAACAGGCACCACAAAAACACCATACGATTGCAATCCTAGGAACAATTACGCGAAAGTAAGTTGTGTCGAAGATAATGGGATTTAATTCCCAGTAAACTCACGCAGGATTACCCTGGAAACCCCCAGTACTTTCTGCTCATAAGGAGATTGAACGTGGAAAAGGCTGCCCCCACTCATATGGGATAAGCAAACAATATTATCACCCTCCAGACTTTGGGGGGAGGGCCATTGGCGCTCTGGGGTGGAGAGGGTGACAGGGAGGGAAAGGGAAAGCAAATAGAAAAGGCCGTGGAGTGGCTGGCAAAATGAATGTCCATTTAGTACGAACATGAATAATGGGCATTCTATGAAAAAGGCAAATGGTACTTATATTCTTTTGCAGTTCCCACCCAAAGGTTTTTTTGTGTGTGTGTGTTTTTAGTAAAAGCTAGTGTTTCAATTTAACAGCAACGAGAAACCTCACTCTCACTGTCTCACATGCTATCTAATCCATTTGGCGCTTTGAGAATGAAACAGCATTTGGTTCCATTTATCTCTTACCATAGGAGCCAACTCCTAGGGGCTGAGAGGTCTTCGGCCACCCCAATAAAATATTTTGAGCCCCCCACCCCATTGATGGGCATTGCCATTCAAATGGTTGCGTGCTCCGCATCATGTGACCAATTATGTGGGGCCGGGCTTACCTGCCCCCCCCCAATATTTTAATTCAAGTTGGCACCCCTGTCCCTTATTGCCTTTGCTCCACCTCCTCCTTTCCCTTTCATCTAAATTTAGTGTGTAAGCTCGTTCAGGCAGAGACCTGCCTTCTGCTCATGTTTCTCTGTAATGCACTATGTATGCTACCTGTGCTAAACAACAACATTTGCATTTGTTATTTGTTAGGATGAATGAGATCATCATAATTTCACTTAATTACTGAAGTCTTCTCAAAGACAAGGCTGTTGATCAGAAGATGGCAATACTACGATGAGTCACTGGCTAACCAGTGCAGCTGATTTTATTTTATTTTATCCTCCTTTCCAGGTCCTTTGCTTAATACACACCGACACAAACAAAAGTATTTTCAAACACGCTTAAAGAACACGAGGCAGTGGTTTCATTTTAGTACCTAAGGTGCATCTCTCTGTTGTTGCAAGCAGTCTCAGATCAAGCACTTATGTTTAATTCGAATAAATTGCACTTACCCGAACTATTAGTACAAAGAAGGAGGGACACTATAATAAAAGCAGGAACCCTCATCCTCACAACCACATCTGCAACTGGATCTCTTGCTTTTCATAGGCAAACGACTTCCATCCAAAGATGCGAGTTTAGACACAACGATTCTAAACCGTAATGGCTAATAGGCTGGAAACGGGAAGAATAGCATTCGAGCCTTATCTTGCACCACAGCGAAGCTTCTTAAAGTACACTTCATTGATTTTCGGTCAGCTGTCACAGGCTGCAAGCCAAAAATAAGAATAATCCCTGGGTCCTAAACTCTGCCTCGTTGCTTATCCAGGATAACCAAGGTACTGTTAAAAGCTAAATTCAAAGAACACCTAGGATAGAGCCAAGCAACTTAGAACCTGATTTGAATTCCATAAATGTCTGGTCGTAATCTCTTTGCCATTTGATAAGTAATGTGAAGTGCTCCTCCAGCTGTTCAAATATGTTCACTGCAGCACATCCCTGTTCTATGGGTAATCGTAAAGTGATGGCAAAAACAGACTAAGACTGTAGCAAGGGGGTGGGTGGGGGAGCTGTGGCCCTGCGGACGTTGTTGGACTCCATATCCCATCAACGCATTTCCAAAAGTGAGGGGTGATGGGAATAGTAGTCCAGGGGAACAGGTATCCGGAGCTAGCTTTCAGATAACAAAGGAAGGGAGGGTCAGGCTCTGTAGGATCTGAGAGTGTTCCTAGGAAAGGCAGGCATCAGTCCAGCAAAGTCCAACCCTAAAGTGAGCCCTAACATTGCAAAGCAGGGCTGTGTGACAGCCAAAGACCCACCCCTCAAGCAATGTTTTGCGTAATGTATGATGGGTGCCCCTCTGCTACGTCCAGTGGGGCTTCTATGGCAGGAAATGATTTTGCATGGCAGGTGGATTGATTTTGACTGCGGAGATTAAAATTCTAAGCCACCTCTCCCAGGTTCAGAGAGTGGTCATGTCTTCCTTCTCTTCCTCAAAGAGCACAAAAAGAAGTTCCCCTCTTGCTCTCAGTTTCAAGGGCCCTGAGGAGCAGAGGCGGAGCCCCCCAGAGTTGGACACGTGGGGTGGGGGTAGCCGTGCCCGGGGTGAGCACCGTGTGCCCCAGAAAGGTGCGCCCATGGCGGGCATCCTAGGGGGGTGGGACGGCGATGTCACACACCCCCTCAGGGATGACACCCGGGGCAGGCCGCACCCCCCATTCCCCCCACCCCAGTGCTGAGGAGGTAGGCAATTGGCTTCAGGGTCATCACCACAAGAACTTGTTCCCAAGGAGGCCTGTGAACAGGGCCCCAACAATCATAATCCGTAACATTCAGTTAATAACTAATTTAGTTATTAATTACTAGTTAAAAAGAGGGGCATGCCTGCAACAACCCCGGTTTTCATACCATGATCATCACTGCCTTGCGGCGGCCTCCCCCCAGCTCTGCTCCACTATTAGAGCAGGATTTGTTCCACCTGCTGTTGTCATTTAACGGCAACAGAAAGAGAACACGGAGGATCTTGCGGGGCGGGGCATTCCAAAGCCTGGGCACAGGACAAAGGCGCCAACCTGCCCACCACATTGGTGGGGGCGCATCACATGACGCGTTATGTGATGCCACGTGACGCATCTGCCCCAGTGGGACGTGCCATGGGGAGAAGGAGGTGGAGTGCAGTGCTGGGCTCTGCCACTCGCCCTACTCCCCATGGCAAGCTCAGAGGGCAATCTTCATCCTCATTCATCCCACCCCCCTCCCAGCTCCCAGGTGGGGGCTTGGGCACCCGGAGGGCAACTAGTGGTGATGGGTGGTGTTGGCGCCCTCAATATTGGGGGAGCTAGGGCCCCTGATTCAAAATATTGAGGGGGCTGGAGCCCCTAGCACTTCCTATACCTGGCACCGGTGGCACAGCAATAGTGAAAGCATTTTTCCAATAGAAATTCAGATATTAGGACCTGCAACAAGGTCTCTCTCCCCATCATTTCAGAGAAGAGGCAGAGAGGCAGTGTTGAAGCTGCAATCGTATATCCAGTTACCTGGGGGTAAACCCCCTTGGCAAACATGCAGAACATTGTTGTGTGAATATAATAACCAGCACTTTGAACTGACCCCAGGCATGAGCCAGGAACCAATGAAGATGGTAGAGCAATTTAGTCCCAGGTTCCCAGTAACTGGTCAGAAGCCAGCGATAGTTTCTTTGAAGCTGGAATTCTCCTTCAGTCAACTCATTCTAAGACACACCCAGTCATTCGGACACTTCCAAAGGACTTTCATTTGCTAATCTCACTACCTGCGAAACAAAATCTACTGTTGCACTTTTGGAACTCGCCATTCTCACCTGCAATTGAAGAATGGGTTGCAGCTGGTGACTTTTTTAAAGCTTTGCCCACTAAATAACACGTTATATGTCACAGGAGTATTATTTGGGAATAAAAAATTCAACGCATTTGGCAACCATTTCCAGAAATGTTATTTAACTGAACTTAAATCTTTTGCTTGATCTTGCTCATTTGGCAAAAAAGGGCCCCGCCCCCGCTCCATCATGCACACACACCTTCTCTTGTTGTGTTTTCTTCTTGGGTTCAATGTTCCTCGCCTCTTTCCCTTAATTATACTCAGTAGGGGGGTTGTCAACCCGCAGTATGCAGAGGGAGGCTGTGCACACTGAGGAGATAATAGCACTGCTGCTTTTTTCTGATAAAACTGTAGAAATTTATGTTAATCTCATGTTTGAAATTCAATAAAAATGTTAATAACTAAACAGTTGGGTTTGCCTTTGCTTTCTTTCCAGCTAGAGCTATAAAAATATTATTGTGTTCTTGGCATGACCTTCTGTACTCTTCTCACGGAAACAGTGCTTTATGTTTGATGGTCTTGTGCAAATCTCTTTAAAATGAAGGTTTATTGCTCCCCTTTCACCCCAATAGACCAAAAATATCTACTCATCTTCTTGTCAAACACTCCTTTCTTTCTTTCTTTCTTTCTTTCTTTCTTTCTTTCTTTCTTTCTTTCTTTCTTTCTTTCTTTCTTTCTTTCTTTCTTTCTTTCTTTCTTTCTTCCCCTGTCACTGAAAAAAACTTTTATCATCAGAGTTATATGGCGGCGCTTTTCGAATTTGGTACAAATGAGGATTTTATCTGAATTGTTCTGATCAAAAGCACACACTTTTCACGAGCTCATTTAAAGGAGCAGCCCTCCTAGCTGATCACAAGAGAAGGTTATTACCCCAAAATGAAAAGCTGCCACCAACCAGAGCAGGGATGGGGAGCCTGCGTCTATGTAGATGTTGTTCGACTACAACAGGAATGGGGAACTTCAGGCATGGGGAACTTCAAGTTAATAAAGACTCCAGGTGTAAATGTGTGTACAATAACTATTTTTCTTAAAGACAATAGCCTCCGCTGTGTGTGCCTCAATTTTCCCTATGGAAATACAACCCTAGGTGAGTGCCTGGGACCCCCTGGAATTTTGTTCACCGCTTGGCAGAGATTGGGGGTGGTGTGCAACCTTTGTCACATTATATGCTCTGCTCCTGTCACAAGCAAGTGACCTGCAATTTTAGTTACAGGTTGGTAGCCATGTTGGTCTGCCATAGTCGAAACAAAATAAAAATAAAATCCTTCCAGTAGCACCTTAGAAACCAACTAAGTTTGTCATTGGTATGAGCTTTCGTGTGCATGCACACTTCTTCAGATACACTGAAACAGAAGTCACCAGACCCTTATATATAGTGAGAGGGTGGGGAGGGGTATTACTCAGAAGGGTGGTGGGAATGGGTGACTGGCTGATAGGTGGGGTAAACCTGTTGACAACTGTTAATGACTGCAATTGGTCTTACAGGAAAAAGCAAAAATAGCTTTGTCATGTATAATGAGATAAGAATCCAATGTCTCTATTCAGACCAGGTCTCTCCATGGTTTTAAGTTTGGTAATAAGTTGCAATTCAGCAACTTCTCTTTCCAGTCTATTTCTGAAATTCTTTTGAAATAAGACAGCTACTGTACTTTGAGATCTTGTATAATGTCCTGGGAGATTGAAGTGTTCTCCTACTGGTTTCTCTGTCTTGTGATTCCTGATGCCTGCAATTTTGTCAGGTTGGAAAAGGTCTTCCCGTCTCTATTGGCCAGGACTGGTGGGGGTGGGGGGAGGGAGGTGGACACAATCTCCCACACCCCTCCACTAGAGGATGGATAGGAGAGCAAGATTTTTGTGGTTGTTGCTTAGTCGTTTAGTCGTGTCCAACTCTTCATGACGCCACGGACCAGAGCACTCCAAGTACTCCTGTCTTACACTACCTCCCGCAGTTTGATCAGACTCATGTTCGTAGCTTCGAGAACACTGTCCAACCATCTCGTCCTCTGTCGTCCCCTTCTCCTTGTGCCCTCAATCTTTCCCAACATCAGGGTCTTTCCCAACATCAGGAGAGCAAGCTGGGGCTGCACTTATTACAAACAGCAGCTGGAGGATATAGGGAAGAAATCAGATCCTCTTAAACATTTTCTTTCTTTTTTATGCAGAAAAGGGAATGACAAGGACAGAAATGGAACCACAACTAAATTTTGGACTTTTCTGTCCCTGTGGCGATTAGCAGGACTCGGCATCAGGGGAATGTTTCGACAGACTCTCCGAACCAGTTGGCCTAACCCCAAATCCAGCTTGACAGCACTGACTGCTCATAATCTTATAGCAGTTAACAGCTGACCTCCTGGTGGCAGCGCTCTCTCAACAGATCTCACACACACCGTCTACATGGGCCTGACATCCAGAGTCTGCCTGTTTGCCGAGTATGGAATAGGACGTGACGGGAGATAATACAGACATGTGTATGTGTGCTCGGCTCACGTGAGATGATGGCAGAACCTCTGGTTTTAGGCAAAGCTGCTTGGTAGAAGAAAATAAACGAAAAAAGTTAATTTTAAAAATTCATTCCAGTAGCACCTTAGAGACCAACTAAGTTTGTCATTGGTATGAGTTTTTGTGTGCATGCACACTTCTTCAGATACACTGAAACGGAAGTCACCAGATCCCCACATATAGTGAGAGAGTGGGGAGGGGCACCACTCAAATGGGAAACCGGACTGTTTATGGCCGCATTTGATCTTGCAGGAAGAATTTACGACTGTTTATGACTGCAAATTGGTCCCACATGAAAAGCAAGGGGTGAGATGGCTAAAGATAGTGTTATCATGTATAATGAGATAAGAATCCAATGTCTTTATTTAGACCAGGTTTCTCCGTGGTTTTAAGTTTGGTGATAAATTGCAGTTCAGCAACTTTTCTTTCCAGGCTATTTCTGAAATTCTTTTGTAATAAGACAGCTACTGTGAGATCTTGTATAGAATGTCCTGGGAGATTGAAGTGTTCTCCTACTGGTTTCTCTGCCTTGTGATTCCTGATGTCAGATTTATGTCCATTTATCCTTTGCCGTAGGGTTTGGCCTATAGAGAGCTGAAGGGCACTGTTGGCATTTGATGGCATACACAATGTTCGAAGATGAGCAATTAAATAGCCCTGAGATGGTATGTGCATGCACACGAAAGCTCATACCAATGACAAACTTAGTTGGTCTCTAAGGTACTACTGGATTTTTATTTTTATTATTTTGTTTGAAGCAACCTAGCAGACAGGAGACAAAACAATGCACTCAGATTTCTGTTGTAGTTTGCCCCTTTTGTGATGTATGTATGATGTTTCTAGGGGTGGTCTTGGACTCCAGGGCGGGCAATTTAAAATATCTATATAAGGGCTTGCACACCTTTGTCCTGGGTCCCTCCCCCCCCCTCCTGTGTGTGGGGGGGAACACCCTGTTGCAACAGCTTTAATAAAGATTAGGCTTACTAGCCGCTTTGCTTCTCAATAGTCTCTGGCTGATCTCTGTTATTTTCTCCTACCGATAGAGAACCTACAAAAGGACTCTATATGGGCTCTCGGGAAAAGGAGCAGTTTTTTCTCATAACACCCTATTCTACAAAGCAAGTGCAGGAATCATGCCACAAGACCTCTTGTCATCAGTCAACCCCCAAACCAACCCTTCTTTGGCTCCTTGTTTGCTTATTATTTATCCACATGCTTGCATCTCTTTTCCCATCTTATTTGTTTACTACTGTATTATATTCTAATGGATTGTTGAATATTGCTAATGGGTTATTGACTAATGTGAATGGATTATTGAATATTGATTTATAGCTCTTTGAATATTGCTTTATTTGATATAAGTTGTTTATTTTAAAGTTATTGTGACTTTTTGTATTGGATCAGATTGCTATTACGTGTGTGATCTTTGCTGACTATTTTGTTTCTTCAGCTTGTAAACTGCCTTGTAAAATAGAAAAGGCGGTATACAAATTAAAAGTGAAAGGAAATGACAAAAAATGTTTCTTTGTGTTCTCCCATTCATTTTTTCCCTTCCAATTATACACTACACTATAGTGTAACCTCTTCCGCTTAAGCCAAAGTCCAGTTTTACTTTAAAACTTAACAAATTTATTAGAGCACAAAGTTTCCTTTTTGAAGGGAGGGAGGAGGGTAGGAGAATTCTGCAACAAGAGCAAAGCTTTAGCATTGTCACTGCTAGAAAAGAAGATGGGGACATCTAGTGGAGCTTAGAAATAAGAGCAGCAGCATCTTTTGGTGATCTCAAGAAGACAGAACAAACACAGCACTGATTCCTAATGGCTCCTATCTTACCAGAAAGTCTTATTTGGCATGCCATCAGGGTTGGCCCAATGTGTTTTGCTGCCTGAGCCAAAAGACTAGTCAGTGCACCTTCACCATTCCTTGTAAAGAAGCCGTTCCGACAGGCAAGACTGAATTTTCTCCACATTTCCACATCAGCTTCCTTTTTATTTTTTTAAAGTCCTCGTGAAAATTCAGAAGTATTGTAGTGCAAGGTTCTCTAATGTACACATGTTTGCAAGCAATTTTACCTAACATGCACATTTTTGCAAACCAATTTTCCCTTGGAACGTTCATTTTGTATGCTGTTTTCACAAATATATGCAATTTAGTACACATTTTACCCTAATATGTGTACTTTGCTTGTATTGGAGACACTCACCAAAGGCAGGATTGGCTGCAGTTCCCTATCTAGTGACATTGTAATGGCAAATTCAGGATCATCACCATGTAATTTATGGAAAGTACCTTAGTGATGAAAATGGGCTACTTTGCAGTGTTCCTGTCTTTTCACATCCAATTTTCTTTTCTTTTTTAAAAGGCTGAACGTTGGGTTCCACCTTTTTCCCCAGTGAAGAAGTTCTGCAAGCCCCCAAAGGCCCTGCATTCTATGTATAATAATAATAATTTATTATTATTATACCCCACCCATCTGGCTGGGTAACCCCAGCCGCTCTGAGTGGTCCCCAACAGAATATTAAAAGCACAATAAAACGTCAAACATTAAAAACTTCCCTAAAGAGGGCTGCCTTCAGATGTCTTCTAAAAGCCAGATACGGTAGTTGTTTATTTCCTTGACATCTGATGGGAGGGCGTTCCACAGAACGGGTGCCATTACCGAGAAGGCCCTCTGCCTGTATAGACAGACAATGCATGACTGCATGCGTCATCGACAATCAAAACTGAATCTATCTGCAGTTACTCAGAGAAGCCTTTACTAAGCACTTTCACCTTTGGAGGGGCCTCTCAGGGCTTTTGCTTCTTCTTTTCAATTTTTAAGAGAACATCCTTTCTTTTCTGCGTGTTCACATGAATGAGGATCTGAGAGGGCATTGAAGCGCTATTATTTTGGACAGTGTAGAGAGCCTGCACCCCGCTGCTCATATCTCTCTCATATCCCTGGACCACAGCATTTGGGCTCAGCACCCGTATGGATATGTTTGGCTTCCGGGAAGAATCTGGCATGGCCTTTACCACTGCATATATATTAATATTTCGAATCTGCGGTGCATCTCTTAGCGAGAGGGTGCCTTTACATCTGTCATGGAGGTCTGCCTTGGCAACAAAGATCTGACGGATCTTGGTCCCCTTGAGAGTCGGCCCTGGCAATGAGTGTTCGGAAGGGGTTTTCTTCATGGCAAAGTTAGAACAGATTGGGTTTCTGGGTCTTTTTTCTTCTCCTGTCATAGGCCTTGCTTTCTGTCGGATTTGGTACCCTCTCCAAGCTGCTTGGATTGTGGCGGCAGCATCCTCATACCTCTGGTCCTGAATTCCTGCGGCAAAGACATTGAAAGAGGTGTATGTGAACACTTCCCTGTTGGGTCTGAGGGTGGACTCAATTTCAAAAAAGGTGACATTCGGATTCAAAAGAGGATAGTCTTCTATGAAGTTTCTTGGATGGTTCCTTGGCTTGTCATTTGGGAGGGAAATGCTCTGGCCGGGAGGCTTTCTTCCAGACACCAAACCAAACTGCTGAAGACAATCTAGGAGTGCGGGAAAAGGTTTGCTCTCGTCTTCAGCTCTCGTTTTCTTCTGCAACTTTTGTTGATTGGTCTTGCCATAACTGCAGAGTCCCAGAGGCAATTCCTTCCGGCTCATGTATCCTCGGAAAGCTGCCTGAATTTGGGTGGCAGCCTTATTCATTTTGGCAATATCCCTTCTGACTCGGCAACCCCTCCAGGCAGACTGGAGAGTGACTGCGGCCTCCTTTTCCCGTTGAAGCTGCTGGCGTGTCTTTCGCTGGCGCCCTGGCAGCAAGGATAGGACCTCTTCCATATTCACATCGCTGGCAGTCCTAGCACAGCACATTTCCCTCGGTTTATGAACGAAACAGGGCCGCTGGGGGTGACAGTTCATACTTCGGGGAGACCTGGCCCTCCGGTCATCTTTACAATGACAAACATACTGGGGAAGAGGCCATGGTGCATATCTATCAGCCACACAGTCTAGACTATCCCCTGTAGAAACATTTGCTTTCCTGTGGGGAACATATTGATCAGATCTGTCATCATGAGAAAAGGTATCACTTTCTTCACTTGAAGAATCCAGATCGCAAGAATCCTCTTCAGTCATTTGGCTGGAATTTGATCTTCCTTTCGCCACAACTGCAATCTTTTGGGACAAAGGGGCTACACTCTTGCTACGGACGTCTCTTTCTCGCTTCCTTTGCAAGCTGTCTGGGAGAGGGAATAATTTGTTTTTTTCTTTTTTCTTCTGAAGAATGGTAACTTTCAATCTGCTTCTTCCCTACATCCAGTAATGTCCTGCAGGGTCTCGGCTGTCCGCTCTTACCTAACTTTTTCAATCTGCTTATGGATCTGCTAGGAAAGATTTTGTGCCAGCTTGGTGTCACTCAGTGTGCTGATGTCAGCCGAATACACCCCTTTTTCAACTAACCCAGTTCCTGCAGTGCTGGTAACTTAGCTAGTATCTACTCCACTCTGAGTATCAAATGAAGTTGAGCTGTCTGAAGATGAACCTAAACCGATTTGGGAGGGTGATGGCTGGCAGGTCTCATGACTTGATAGGGACACCCACTGCACATAGCGTTCAGCCTCTCAGATTTGCAACCATGTGATCAGCTGTGCCTGCAGTCCAAGACTGGAGCAGTGGCTAGCTATGCCTTCCAGATATGCTCTAGTGAAAATACTGTGAGCCTGTATATCTGCTCAGGGTATAATGGGTCATTTATGCCTCCATAATCTTGAGGCTGGATTGTTAGGCTTTACGCAGAGCTACCCTTAACACTGACAACTTAAATGGCTGCAGATGCAGCAGTGCATCTGTTGATGTGGGCAAGCTGTAGAAAGCACATTAAAGCAGCACTCTTAAAAGAAGGGATTTGTATACAGGTGTTATTGGCACTGGAGCTGGTTTTGACCTTCATGGCTTGCCCCCTACATACCTGACACTGCCTTTTCTTCTTTGTTCCATCATACCTTTAAACACCAATCACAAGTGTCTTGACTGTGCCAGGACTGCAGTTCAAACCCAACCCCATTTCCCTGGGAGTAAGAGCTAAGGAAAGTGAAGAAAAGTTTAATTTACTTGAGTCAGCACAAATGTGCAGCTGCAGGCATATTGTGACTGTTTTATCCATGTAACCAGGTAAGTTTAGCATGTAGTGCTGGGTATGTAAAGGGTTCAAGTTATGGCACTCACTGTTGGGGATTAGTGGAGACTTGTGAAGGCCATTGGAGAAATCTATGGAACTGTGGAAACATGACAGACTTTGAGAAGAGCTTGTCAGAGAGAGGTTGGACAACTTGCAAAACTTCTGGACTCAGAGAATTCTGACAGTTGCAGTACTTTGAAAACAACTGGACTTAGTACTTGCCCTGTGGGCTTTGGCACAGCAAGGACTTTGAAAGCAAAGAACCCTCTCTGGGATGAGAGAGTAAAGACTTATTTATTGTCTGTTACTAGTATGTATATGCCTGTTGTCTTTGTCCATGGAGTTTTCTTGGCAGGGATACTGGAGTGGCTTGCCAGTTCCTTCTCCAGGTGGATCACATTTAGTCAAAATTCTCCACTATGACCTGTCCATCTTGGGTGGCCCTGCATGGCATGGCTCATAGCTTCTCTGAGTTATTCAAGCCCCTTCGCCACGACAAGGTATTGATCCATGAAGAATTGATGCTTTTGAATTATGGTGCTGGAGGAGACTCTTGAGAGTCCCATGGACTGCAAGAAGATCAAACCTATCCATTCTGAAGGAAATCAGCCCTGAGCGCTCACTGGAAGGACAGATCCTGAAGCTGAGGCTCCAATACTTTGGCCACCTCATGAGAAGAGAAGACTCCCTGGAAAAGACCCTGATGTTGGGAAAGATGGAGGGCACTAGGAGAAGGGGACGACATGGTTGGACAGTGTTCTCGAAGCTACGAACATGAGTTTGACCAAACTGCGGGAGGCAGTGGAAGACAGGAGTGCCTGGCGTGCTATGGTCCATGGGGTCACAAAGAGTCGGACACAACTAAACGACTAAACAACAAC
Organism: Zootoca vivipara; assembly: GCF_963506605.1. Classification (NCBI taxonomy): domain Eukaryota; kingdom Metazoa; phylum Chordata; class Lepidosauria; order Squamata; family Lacertidae; genus Zootoca; species Zootoca vivipara. The sequence continues at coordinate 18,924,010 of NC_083291.1, read as the reverse complement.
AACTAGTATGTATATATAGGGGGCCGGAAACAGAACCCTCGCACGAAATGATCACCTCCTGCAATTACTGCAACCATCATTATTGAGCAACTGATAAATAAAAATGCCAGAAAGTCAAAGAATTCTTATATAGCAATTTTTTAATATGCTTAACGGCTGGAGTATCTTCTTCACAGAACTAGAAAGCATTGCATTTTAAAAATGAACTTCTGAGTTAGTCTGGTGAGGCTCAATTTGGCAGTGCCCCATAAATATAGACATAAGCCTTCTAGGCAGGTACTTCCACAATTTCAAAATAGTCATTAGGCAGAATCACATATTCACCTTTGCCAGGCAGGGTGTCTTTTTCCTTCTGAAACTGAACAAGCTCTCTCAGTTTTTCAATCTGTTTCTCCTGGCGTCTACATCGCTGCTGTGCAGTCTTAAGCTTCTTCCTCAGCTTATCCACCTGCTCTTCCAGCTGCTGAATTCTTTTTCTCTGGTGTACTGTATCCTCTACAGTATAGTTGTGATCGCAAAAAACAGCAATATTATTGGGAGTATGAAGCGGGGGCATTAATAATCCGATGCTGGGGTCTACTAGTCTTGGATCAGTTTGAGGTGGTGGTGGTGGTGGAGGTGAAGGAGAAGGGGGAAAGGGTACTTCAAGTGGTTCTTGAGTGCCTTCAGACTAAAAACAACAAGACAAGAACATACCATTTAAATTTGTTTTGTTAAAGGCATCTGCAATTTTTTTAAGCAGCATCTACAATTTGCTAATCAATATAGCTTGTTTGAAGAAAACTGCAATCTCACAATTTCCAGTGTTAAGTATCTATTTAAATAGCCAGTTTTAACAGGAGATTGATAACTTTATCCATTTGTGTTTTGGTGTTATACATTTTTACACTATTTAAAGACAGTTGGGTATATATCTGAGCATCTCAATCTTCCATTTCCCCCCCCCCCCCCATGGAGTGATACAAAAGCCTTATCCTTCCACAAGATACCATTCTCTTCTCACTACCAAGCCACATATGAAATGTAACCACCAAGGATAGATTAATCCACACCACAATGACTTGAACACTTATTTACACACCAGCTCCCCTGTCATAGAATCATAGAGTTGGAGGAGACCACAAGGGACATCCAGTCCAACCCCCTGCCAAGCAGGAAACACCATCAAAACATTCCTGTCCTGCTGCACCATGTAGAAACCCGGGGACTTCTCAGGGTGTATGGGAAAGAGTGATAAACCCCATTAGAAAATTCCCAGGGGCACCAAAAAATGGTGCTGATGATGAGAATGCTGCTATGCTGTAAAAGCAATAATCTATCCATGGATAGAGGATATTCCTGTGGGCGTAGGAATGCCTCCTTTTAAATTTCTAAGCAGGGCTGAGCAACGTCTGATTTTCAACATCGTGATATTTCACCAGCTAAACATAGCAATATACTGACATTTGATGTCTGAAATAAGGGTGGAAGTATGTAGAGGCGAATGTGGTAATATCCTGGCAACTGCTACTACTTAGAAGTCTAAAACTGATACATTTTTACTTGCCTTTAGCATATTGTTACAACTGATATTTTATAGTACAGAGCATGGGTAGGCAAACTAAGTCCCGGGGGCCAGATGTGGCTCTATCGCCTTCTAAATCCGGCCTGCGGACGGTCCGGGAATCAGCTCATGTGTTTTTACATGAGTAGAATGTGTGCTTTTATTTAAAATGCATCTCTGGGTTATTTGTGGGGCATAGGGATTCTTTTTCTTTCTCAAAATATAGTCCGGCCCCCCACAAGGTCTGAGGGACAGTGGACCGGGCCTCTGCTGATAAAGTTCACTGACCCCTGGTACAGAGCAACAGGGGCAACAGTAATCAGTGATTTGCAGTATATCGCCATGTTGAATACTATTAAGCTGTTACCGCAATGTGGACTTCAAACTGATTTTGGACACTGTATTGATACTTCACCCGGCCCTACAACTAAGAATTGAGTTCGAAGTAGGAAAACCATCTTGCCCCCACCCCCACCCCCAGCAGTTCATCTCCCCATTTCTCCTACTGAAGGTTTGAAGCTTACGAATGCAATACAAAAACTGCTTTATCAAAAGTCAGATCATCGGTCTATGTACTGTCTACATTGTCTGGCCGCAGGTCTCCAATGTTTCTGTGAGGGACGAGGGATACAGGGAAGTCCCTCCCATCTTAAGTTCCAGCCCATCCCCAAGCGCGGGAGAGAGTAAGGAGAGCTCTGCCTCCAGCGGAGAGTCAGGAAGTGGTGTCCGAGGCTCAGGCAAGGTTGTGGAGCCCAGGCCGCAGGTGGGACAGGAAGTAGGACGCACAGGGGGGAGGCCAATTCCCCCAACTCCCGAATTGCGACGCAAACGTAGGGGGAAGAGGTTGGGTCTGCCAAAGCTGTGGTGCTGGAAGAAAACGCGCCAATCGCCATTCGGGAGTTCAGACACCTCACCTTAAGGATGCATTTTTACTGCTCTGAACACTGTAAATAATCAGCACTAAATAAAAACCTTAAAAGACCATGCTGGAGTCGTTACTCTAGAGTAGCCATACCAGGCCCTCTGACAGTTTCAGACCAGGGACATTTCCTGGCTGAACCTGGAACCTTTGGCAGGCAAGGCTACAGGCCTTACAGTGAGTAGCTTGGAGCAGCGATCCTCTCCAGGAATCATAAAGCAAAACGGGGTACTTTGTAGCCACACATACTGTCAAATGTTTAGTTTGACAGTATGTTGCAATGGTGAGGAAAGCAAATAGTATTACCACCCTAAAAGAGAAGCACTGCTCACAGCTCATTCACTTTCTCCGAGCTCTTATGGAAGCCATCAAGTTTATTGGGTGTAGACTTTTGTAGGACCAAGTGTTTAAAAGTGCTAACAACACTTTAAAAGTTGCAACCTAATGAAAAAGCCACTTTCACATTTTTACACTGAAGGCCCCAACAACTAAAAAAAAATGGAAAAGAGTAATAAAGGAGTAGAGAGCCAATTCCAGTTACTACCCTGTTTCTCATATTTTAAGACATACCCATAAAATAAGCCATAGCAGGATTTTTAAGCATTCAAGGAATATAAGCCACACCCCGAAAATAAGACATAGTGATAGGCGCAGCAGCAATGCCGGCTGCAACAGCAGGAGGAGGGAAAAAATATTACATCCCTTGAAAATAAGCCATAGTGTGTTTTTTTGAGGAAAAAATAAATATAAGACGTGTCTTATAATATGAGAAACACGGTATATCAAGAAGCAGGAACTGAGCAATTCAGCCTTCTCCTGTTTGGTGCCAATGCTAATTAATAACTGCTCTCCTCTTCACACAATATCTGTTGCTTAGAAAAAGAACCACTGCTTATGTATAAACAAACGCATCTGTGAAGAATAGAAGTTTTATAAAAGATCCACAAACCTCACTTACCTTCACATTTGGTTCTGTATGGCAAAATATTGTTGGCACAGCATTGTCTTTTAGTAGCTTGTTGTTGCATTCTCTTTTGAAGCAATCTGGAGTAAAATGTTCAGAACAAATGCTGCTATACTTTGTTGGTTTGAAATTTTTCCTTTTAACCGCAGCTTCCCATTTCTTACAGAGATCAGGCCTTGTGAGGGGAAACCTACATACAAAACATAATTTGAGCAGAATTTGGTGGATGGAGCAGAGAGATTATTCAAAGAATGCTGGGGAAGTGCACTCCTGTGTGTAGAGAAATATTGGGGAACCCACCAACTAGTACCTAATATTCAAAAGTCAGAAGTACTTATTTTAAAAGCTCATTATTTCAAATCTGATTTTTCTCCCAATTCCGTTTTCCTTCTGGCTTTTCAATTTAAATTAAATGCTTTTTGTTCTCCAACTCTAATACTGTGTCAGGAGTCCAAAGAAGTTTTGACTCAGCGACCCTCAACACATCCCATTCCCCACTACCAATGGATGAGCTTTCCACAGATGTAACTGGAGCCTCTAGCAGCGCAGGATTCATCCCGACCATTTCCTAAGGCTCTTGGCCATGGTGGGGACTGCAGTTTAACTAAAGAAAACTGATAAAGCAATGGGACTTCCATAAAGTAAGGCATTTGGGGCTGCAATCATAGAGCAACATTGAAACAAGGTTAGGCAATTAATCGGTTATTATTTGCACACATTCCGTCGGTCCATCCTATATAAACTAGCAAGGATATTTCCCCACTTTGTCTACGAGGCAACAATAATAAACTGTCCCAGAAGCTGTTTTCAAAGTGATTTTAAAAGATATAAATATAGGACTTCCGGCGAGGCACTCTCACGAGGCAGATCAGGGAAATTTTCTCCGCTCCTGGCTGGGGACTGGGGGGGCAGTTTCGGCGAATTTCTGCCCCCCAAAAAAGGTCTGAGAGGACAGTTCAGACCAGTGGTGACCAGAGCAGCGCAAAACGAGGGGTTCTTGAATTCCCGGCACTGAAAAGTGGAAGGGAGAAGAAGACCCCCCCAGCGCATGTAAGAAGGGCCGCCTCAGCCAAGTGACGCCGCGACGATCTGGTGAGTGGTGCCGAACTCTCCGTTTCTAAAGCCGCGCTTAGCTGGCCCCCAAATAAGGCTATAACTACCAATAAACACAAACAAGAGACTCAATTAAGAAGCGGAAATACATTATAAGAGAACAAAGGGGGCCAGAGATAAGTTTGAAGTAAGAGAAAACGGCGGCTGAAAAAAGATTTAAAACATACCGGAGCTCCGTGTTTACTCGATGGGCTGGAATGCAGGAAGATCTTCATATCGGTAAATACACACTCTTTATAACGCTGTGAGCAGAAGTCCAAAACCGGGAGGATAAAGTAAGCGACTGCCTGGGGAGAGTATTAAGCGAAGGAGGGGATTTAAACCCCCAACGCTTAAAGAGAACTGTGTTGAAAGAACTGCTTTTTAAAACCCAGGCAGAGAAACTAATAGTTAAATATATACAAAGCAAAGGAACTGTGAGATCGCAAGGGAGGCTGAAATATATGCTGAAATGCACGCGTACCATAGCAAAAAGCAGTAAACAAGAGCGGGGAAGGCGGGGGGAGAGAGAAAGAGCGAGGAGGCTCTCGAAATAAAATCAAAACAAGAGCTAAATAGAAAAGCGAGAGGAGGAGAAAGAGGACGGGATCGATGAGGGGAGAAATCAGGAATACGAGGGAGAGCGCAGGAGATCGCCGAGAAAATAAATAAATAAAGGATTAATGGCGACGAAAGAGAGTTAAAAAACGCTGAGTTCACTTCCGCCTTCTTCTTGCTCAGAGGAACGATAGAGTCTATACATATTGCAGACCTGGAAGGAAACCACAGTGACATCTAACGTACGCAATAGGAATCTCACAGAAACTTGGAGAAACGCTCTCATAGCGACACCCAGTGGAGGGACAAGGGAATTGAATGAGTTATTAAATGAACTGAATGTAGTGAATCTAATGTATTGAATGTATCTCTCTTTTTTTCTTTTTACATATAGTGGAATGGAAAGGATGAACTAAGAGTGTAATTACCCCTAAACTCCCAGGAATCAAGGTGTATAAGTAAAGGTGTATAATTAATTTTAATTCGATAAAAGGGAAAATTATTATATTTTTATAGAAGCTAAAAGTTTGGAAGGTTAAATTGAATTGATTGGATCAATTGGATTGGATCAATTAGACTAATCAGATTGGATCATTTAGATTAATTAGCTTGGATCAATTATGAAATTTGTGGTTTGATTTAAGGGGGAGATTGTTGGTTTGAGCGGTGGGGGGGATTTTGATACCTTCAAAAAGGGGGGGAGGATAAGGTGCATTTAATTGATCAACATAGGGTGGGGACTGCAACTGATTAACTTTGTACATTGTGTATATAGAGGAAGAACCATGACATCAACTAAAAAAGGACAATCTCAAATGATGATCCCAGCGGCTCTGCCGAGAAGACAATCCGCTCCGGAAATGGACCATAATGCAGATATCAGAGAACTGATAATAAATATGAACAAAACATTGAATGATAAGCTGGACAATATGGGACTCAAAATAGAACAGAATTCCAAATTGATAGAACAAAATTCGAAAATAATTACGGACTTATCAGGACAGATAAAGGATTTAACAATCAAAAACATGGAGACTGAAAAATCAGTGGCGGAAGTAAATACAAAAGTGATGAAACAAGAGGAGATGATGAAAGATATTACAAAGAAAATCCAGCAAGAGAACAGAGATTTAAAGAAATACCAAGATACCACTAATGTGGGAATGAGTCAACTGAAGCAGGCCCAGGAAGATATCCTGGACCAAATTGCGATTTTGGAAATGTATCAGAGGGAGTTAATTTTGAGATTTAGGGGCGTTCCGGAGGTGCAGGGAGAGGATATTATGAGTAAATTGATAAAAGAATTAGCGGAATGGCTGGGAGTAAGAGAAGAAGAGTTGATAATGGATGTGGATAAAATATTTAGAGTAAGACCGGAGGGGAAAAAACAATACAGAGGTCCAGGAGATTGTCTGGTGTATCTGAATTCCAGATTGTTAAAGGATAAGATATTGCAAAAACGGAGATTGAGAATAGATGGCAACAATGTAATCATATATAAAGAAATTCCAAAGCGCATTTTGAAAAAGAGGGAAAAATATAAGGTTCTAACAGACGCGCTGAAACTGAAAGGTATTAGATTCAAATGGCTAGTCCCGGAAGGTCTGTCCTTCACCATTAAAGACACAAGGAAGGTTATCAGATCAGTAGATGTGATGGAGAAGGTTAGAAGAACATATAGAAAGGAACTGGGGGAAGAGGGGGATTCGGAAAGAGAGGAAGAGGAAGGAGTAGGAGAGGAGGAGGCAGAGAGATTGGGGGTGACAACGTAAAACGAACACAATAACGAAGAACCATTTTATAAGTGACTTTGCTTTCTTTTGGTTTAGAATTTCTGTTGGTGATTCTGTAAGGTATTCAAATAAAGTGATTAAATATCTTCGATTGTAGTGAATATAAGAAATGGAGCTTAGGATAATATCCTGGAACGTAAATGGCCTAAATGATAAGAAAAAGAGAAACAAAATAGAACATATATTAAAAAAGGGAAAATGGGACGTGATCTGTCTGCAAGAGACACATATCGCACAAAAACACAAAAGGATCTTGATTAACAAAAGATTGGGAGAAGAATATATAAATTCAGATAAGGTAAAAAAAGGGGAGTTGTCATGTATATAAATCCCAAATTAAAAGCTGAATATAAATTTAAAGATCAAGAGGGAAGGATACTGGGGGTACAAGTAATTAAAGAAAATAAGAAATTACTCTTAGTAGGAATATATGCCCCAAATGGGAAGCAAGGACCCTTCTTTGAGAAATTGCATAAGATGTTAAATGATTATAATGATGATGACATGATATTAATGGGGGATTGGAATGGGGTGACATCAGTAGAATGGGATAGATCCCAAAACAATGCTAAATCAAGATTAAAATCAGGAAGATTACCAGGGACCTTCTTCCAACTGGTGGACGACCACGGTTTGGAGGATGTATGGAGGGCGAAAAATGATAAAGTGCGACAGTATACATTTTATTCGGAGGCTAACAAATCTTGCAGCAGAATTGATGCCATATGGGCTTCAAAAGTTTTAATGACAAAAATTTTTAAAGTTGAAATAATGCCAAAATCCATCACAGACCATAATCCGATGAAGCTGGAGTTAAAAGGGAGTAGTAGAAGGAATAAAAGTTGGAGGATGAATGAGTGGTTATTAAATGATGAAAAAATAGTAAAAGAGGCACAAAAAAGAATGAAGGAATATTTTGATATAAATATGACACAAGATATAGATATAAGAACGGTCTGGGATGCGGGGAAAGCATACATAAGGGGCTTCTATATTCAACAGAGTATAATACAAAAAAGAGCGAAGGAGCTTAAGTTAAAACAGATACAGAAAGAGATAGAATTGAATGAGGGGCTATTAAATAAGAACCCAAGAGATAAGGAATTAAAAAACAAAGCCAAATTATTGCAGTCTCAATTATCTACACTTTTGTCGGAGGAGCTGGAGAATAAATTAAAGTGGATGAAGCAAAAAACATTTGAAAGCGGGAACAGGCCTGGAAAATTGCTCGCCTGGCAAATAAAGAAAAAACAGAAAGAAAGATATGTGAATAAAATCGTATATGGAGGGCAGGTACTAGATACAGAGGAGAAAATTAAAGAGGGTTTCTTAAAATTCTTTAAAGGATTATATAGCAAAGGCCAAGAGACAGAACAAGAGGTAATGAAATATTTACAAGGGAAGGAAATCCCCATGGTAAATCAGGAAAATATGAAGTATTTAAACGAACCAATATCGCTGATGGAGGTACATCAGGCAATTGCAAAGATGAAAATAGGAAAGGCACCTGGCCCAGATGGGCTAGCTGCGATACATTATAAAAAAGTTGAGGATTCGCTAGTATTGCCATTGAAAATCCTGCTGAATAAAATCATGAAAGAAGGCTCAATTCCAGAATCCTGGCAAGAAGCTACTATTACACTAATACACAAACCAGGAACGGATGGAGAATTGGTAAATAACTACAGACCGATATCTCTGTTAAACAATGACTACAAGATCTTTGCGGGAATCCTGGCTGATAGATTAAAAAGGGTTATGAAAGATGTAATAAATACAGACCAGTCAGGGTTCCTACCGGGAAGATATATAAAAACTAACATGAGAGTAGTTATTGATTTAATAGAATACTTGGAACTGAGACCCAGTAAAAGAGCGGGTTTTGTATTAGTGGACGCGGAAAAAGCGTTTGACAGCCTATCAAGATCCTTTCTCTATAAGGTTTTGGAAATGGCAAGGCTAGGCGAAGATTATTGTAGGGGAGTTAAAGCAATATATCAAAAGCAAATTGCAAATATAATTATAAATGGAGATAAAACAGATTGGTTTGTAGTGGAAAAAGGAACTAGACAGGGGTGTCCTCTTTCACCGATATTGTTTATTTTATCACTGGAAGTACTGCTGAATCAGATAAGGGCTGAGGAGGAAATTACTGGAATCACACTAGGAAAGGAAATTTTCAAGGTGAGAGCCTTCGCGGATGATATCCTAATAACAACAGAGGATCCAGAGAAGAGCATTAGCAAAGCATTGGAGGTAATTAGAAAGTTTGGGGAAGTATCCGGATTCAAATTAAATAAAGAAAAAACCAAATTATTAATAAAAAATGTACAGGAAAAAGACCAAAAGAAATTAGAAGAGGAGGTGGGGTTAAAAATTGTGAATAAAGCCAAATATTTGGGAATAGATATCACTATGAAGAACATAAATTTATTCAAAAATAATTATGAGAGAGTTTGGAAAGAAGTTAAAAGAGATTTGGATAGGTGGAACAAATTGCATTTATCATTGTGGGGAAGGGTCTCAGTTATCAAAATGAATATATTACCAAAAATGCTTTACCTATTCCAAACTATACCGGTGATAATAAAAGAGGATTGCTTCGATATCTGGAGGAAAGACATAACTAAATTTATATGGCAGGGCAAAAAACCTCGTATAAAATTTGGATTATTGACACAAAAGAAGGAAAAGGGGGGGCTCTCACTACCAAATTTACGATTATATTATGAGGCAGAATGCTTAATATGGATGCGGGATTGGATGAAATTAGAAAATACAAAAATTTTGGATCTTGAGAGCTTTAACTCTAGCTATGGTTGGCATGCATACCTGAATTACGGAAAAGCTAAAATAAATAAAGAATTTACCAACCATATATTAAGAGGGGCACTATATAAGGTATGGGTCAAATATAAAAGGTATATTGAATTGAAAACGCCGCTATGGATCTCTCCCATAGAGGCTTATGCACGCAAAAAATTAACCACTGAGATAAAATGGCCTATATACAAACAATTAATAGAAGAGCACCATGAGGGGTATAAATTAAAGTCATATGAAGAACTAAAATGTTATGGTATCAGTAATTGGCAATATATACAGTTGGTCAATATATTTAGAGCAGACAAAAAGATAGGTTTTGCAAAAGAAGATTCATTATTTGAAAGAGAATTCATTGAAAATAAAAGTAATTTGCTATCCAGAACATATAATCTACTACTGGGGTGGGACTTATTTCAAGAAGAGACGACAGAATCTATGATCAAATGGTCCCAGGATCTCGGTCAGACAATACAAATCGATCAATGGGAGAAATTGTGGAAGCAGGACATAAGGTTTACGGCTTCTTATAACATAAAAGAAAATTTTATCAAAATGTATTTTAGGTGGTACTTAACACCTGTAAAGATGGCCAAAATATATAAATTGAAAAATAATTTATGTTGGAGATGTAATCAGGAACCTGGCACATTTATACATATGTGGTGGACGTGTCAAGTAATAAAAAAGTTTTGGTTAATGATTCATGAAGAATTAAAGAAAATGATGAAAAAATCGATAAAGAAAAAACCAGAGATTTACCTATTAGGTTTATTAAGTGAAGAGATCCCCCCAAAGAATAAGACAGTGTTCTTGTATGCGTGCACAGCAGCCAGGGTTCTAATAGCTACATATTGGAAGACATCCAAAATACCAACGAAAGAAGAGTGGATAAACAAGCTTAGTGAGTATTTATTAATGGCCAAGCTAACAGTAGCCTTGAGAAATCAACCGAAACAAAAGTTAAGAAGCGAATGGGAAAGTTATGATGAATATATAAAAAAAATATTTTTTAAAAGAGGGTATGCTCACATGCTTAGAATAAAAAGATATGAAGGGTTATAAAAATAAAGAGTGGAGATATAAGATAAGAGTGATAGAGGAATACAGGAAAGACAGAATGCATGCAGAGAAAATATATAAGTGATGGACTATAATTAGAAATTGAAACCAAAGTGAAAATAGAAGTCGGGTAAATAAAGGAGGGAAGCTTATGGGGGTGGGTAGGTGCTGGGGGGTGATTGGTAATTGGTGATTGGTAAATGGTGAAACTCTGTATATTTTGTTTTTTTTTGTTTTTGTTTGTATGTTTGTTTGTTTGTTTGTTTTTATCGTTATTATTATTATTTATGGATATTACGGATTATTTTTTATGTTCATTGATTTACAGATTATTTGTTTATTGTTTATGTTGAGTTGTACAAAGATTGATGCTCAATAAAAAAAAAAAGATATAAATAACAGGAGTTCCACACAGGACTTGTTTCTGGTTCCAATCAGAATTGTAGAAAAATGGTGGCAGTACACAGGAATGAATGTAAAATTCAAATAAAGTAGGCAGGGCCGGAGATTTCATTTTATTGTAGTGCCCTTGAATGTTGCTCTCTGATTGTTGCATTATTATTATTAATTAGACCTTTATTCCACCCTTCCTCCCAAAGGAGCCTGAGGTGGCAAACAAAACATTAACAGACTTTTCACAAAATAAAAAATCCTCACAGAATAAAACTCTGGAGTTTTTAAAAAGAAAAGGATAGATAGCTTACCGAGTGCAGAAAAGACGACAATAAGAGAACATATTCAGCATATGTTTTTTACTTATTTGGTTTATAAATAAGAAATACAAAGAATTAAAACAAAACTCAGGAGATCTACCTCTTTTCAGTCCATGTAATTCTAACCACCTGACAGAATTGAAAGATTTTACTTTCTTTTTTACTTCTCCTTTGAAAATATAGGTTGTCACTGGGCAGTAAGAAGGAACAGCTGAAACAGAACTGTGTTTTTGGCCAAAAAAATGAGAAGAGGACTGTCAAACTAAAGTGCATGTTTGACCTGCTAAATCTAAAGCAAATGTGCTTTATGGGGAACACAGAGTACCACTGAAAGTTTACAGGATTATGTTTCAACTTGGCTCAGGGGCAGGGCAATATGACCAGTGTGAGGGAAATTTCTTCAAGCCTGTAAAATTTGCCAGGCTGTGGGCTGTCCATATCCTAACAGTAAATGTTGTCAAAAGGAGATCTTGAACATTGGGCACTGAGATCCACAAAGCCATGGTATGCTGTGAAAATTTCCCTGGTTTTGCAATCTTAAGATAGCCTGGATACGCTTGATACTAGTTTTAGTAAATGGTTTGAAGGAAGATGGTTATAACAGATGTTTAGAATGAGAAAAACAGCTAACACTTCTACAGATAAAATACTGGTAAATCAAAGCATGAGTTGTTCACTTGATACAAGAGGAATTACTACAGATTACGCTTCCAAGCTCCGTCCCATGCCGGCGCTGCACGAGAGCAGCGTTCTAGCGCCCGTTTTTAAACGGGCTGAATTCCACTAGTTACTACAGATTATGCTTCCATATTGCTGGTGGACATGAGGTGGAAAAAACCTTCTGTGCCTTTAAAAGGCTACATAATAGACAAGACATTCCATATGCTGCACCTCAAATATATCTATGTTGGGAATATTATACCTGCTGAATTTCTACCAGGCATACAGCCTTTAAAGACAGCCCTTGTCCCTTTAGCCATATTCAACACACTTTCTAATTTATTAGAAAACATGGGATTGGATCCAGAGTGAGTTAGTTGATTACAAAGTCCTCATTAACTCAAATGCAGCTTAAGTTGCGATAACTTTCAAAGCAGTGCAGCAAAGGGGAGCCTGTAAATGAATTTGTGCGCCTTTTAAAAAAGCAAAGCAACACGTGCAGCTTCAACACCCAAAAACTTTCTGATCACTGAATTTGTGCTTGTCTCAAGGAATTTCAGAGCTCAGAAAGCCTGCCAGGCAAAACTAAAACATCTTCGCTTAGCTTTAAATGTTTGCTTGTTTGTTTAATGAGGCACAGCTATAAGAAAGCATTGTAAAAAAAAAAGTTCATTTTGGGTTCTACAAACTGGATTTCAACTGGAAATCCTGTTAAGAGTGCAACTTCTTGGTCCTGCCAAGGAGGGGCAGCACTTGAATTACCCATTACCTAGCAACAGCCCCCTTAGCAGTTTTCAGGCCGTGACTACATGGCAGTGATGATTTCGCTAAAATTAGGGGAGTTCGAAATAGGACTTCTGGATTTTCTCAAGGACTTGTATTATTTCACCCCTCAGCAAATAATGCCTGCAATGATTTGCTAGTCAGTAAACGTGAACAACTGGTTGGCCTGTGAAACAGCTGTGGACCTTTTTCTGATTTTGGTCTTTGGATGTGAAAAATGGCTGTTTTTGTGCTTCTTTCCTACCTCTTTGTGGAAAGATCTAGGTGTGAGGAACCTCTGCCCTTCCAGATGTTGCAGGGCAACTGCTATAAACAGTAACCACTGACCACATTGCCTGGGGCCAACACAAGTTCCGCAGCATCTGGAGGGCACCAATCCCCCATCCCTGATCTTGGGTCTACCCCAGCGTTTCCTAAACTTGGGTCCCCAGCTGTTTTTGGACTACAACTCCCATCATCCCTAGCTACCGGGACCAGCGGTCAAGGATGATGGGAATTGTAGTCCTTGCCGCTGCCTGTCCACCAGGTTTCTCTTACACACAGCAACCCAGGCCATCTGGGCGGGGAGTGGGTGTTGCAGTGATTTTTAGGAAGTCATTAGTTTGCACCAGGCGTCCTATTGGTAAGACCGAGTTTTCTGAGTGCATGTTCTGGAAGTTGGGCAATAGAGGCAGTACAGGATTCCTTTTGGTGTACCGACCTCCCCGCTGCGCCAAGGATTCACTGCCCAAGCTGCTTCAGGTGGTGTCGGATGCGCTCCTAGAGACGCATAGCTTGGTTTTAACATCCATGCCGACACGACCTTACAAGGAGCCGCTCGGGACTTCGTGGAAAGCATGGCCACCATGGGGCTGTCCCTGAATAAGTCTGGCCCAACTCATAGCCACGGACATGCCTTGGACTTGGTGTTTACCTCTATGGATGTTGGTGATCTGACATTAAGTAAAAGCGAAACAAAAGAAGTGCCATGGTCAGATCACTTTCTGGTGCAACTGGACTTCTCCGCAACCCTTCCCCTCTGCAGGGAGGTGGGACCGATTCGGATGGTCCGCCCCCGCTACTTAATGGATCCAATTGGCTTCCAGAGAGTGGTAGGGGATGTTTTATCCCATGTTGATAAAATTGACTGTCTGGCTCCGAAGCGAGCCTATTGACTGTCTGGCTCCGAAGCGCCCTCTCAGATTGCATGGAGCCCGGACAGCCCCGTGGTTTTCCCCGGCGCTGAGGGCGATGAAACAGTCGTTGAGACGGCTAGAGCGCCGGTGGCGGAAAACTCATTTTGAATCAGACCGGACACGGGCTAGAGCTCAACTTCGAGCCTACCAAGTGGCAATGGCGACGGCGAAGAGGACCTTCTTCACCGTCTCCATCGCATCTGCAGAAAACAGCAACAGGAGACTCTTCCAGGTGATTCGCATTTTAGCGGAACCACCTGCTCCATCCAGGCCCAGTACGGGCCACATGATCTCCTGCAATGATTTTGCAAAGTTTTTTGCAGATAAAGTCGCTCAGATTCGGGAAGAGGTAGACTCCACCGTGGGAGCAGGGCCGGGGCGGGGGAGTGCTAGAGTCCTGTCTAGTCAAGTTTTGTGGGATCAATTTCAATCTGTTACCTCCGAGGATGTGGACAGGCTGCTTGGAGTCTGTAACCTGAAGCGTCTGTAACTCGAAGTACCACTGTACCAGGAAGGATGCTTGATAATCATGTGATTTGCATGGTTTTGAATAGCACACTGATTCATGGAAGACCTACATTGGCTCCCAGTACGTTTCCGAGCACAATTCAAAGTGTTGGTGCTGACCTTTAAAGCCCTAAACAGCCTCGGTCCTCTATACCTGAAGGAGCGTCTCCACCCCCCATCGTTCAGCCCGGACACTGAGATCCAGTGCTGAGGGCCTTCTGGCGTTTTCCTCACTGCGAGAAGCCAAGTTACAGGGAACTAGGCAGAGGGCCTTCTCGGTGGTGGCACCTGCCCTGTGGAACGCCCTCCCATCGGAGGTCAAGGAGATAAACAACTACCTGACATTTAGAAAACACCTAAAGGCAGCCCTGTTTAGGGAAGTTTTTAATCTGTGATATTTTAATGTATTTTGGTATTTGTTGGAAGCCGCCCAGAGTGGCGGGGAAAACCCAGCCAGATGGGTGGGGTATAAATAAATAATAATAGTCCAAAAGCAGCTGGGGGCTCACGTTTGGGAAACACCGGTCTACCCAAACTCATTGAAATGGTGTTATTTATTACCACGAAACTCAGTGTAGCGGATTAAAAAAAACAAAAACCTGTCTTGTTGGGCAAGAAAAAAAAAAGAGGTCAGTTGACAGGTGGAGATACATAGATTTGGGGGAAGAGGGAGGAGAAAAACAAAAGTGGGAGGGTAAGAGATATAGGTGACCTGCAGGAATACAAAGATATTTATGGAATATTTATGGAAGAAGCAGGGGTGATGATAGTACAGCAAGTGGTTCCGAGATAAATGGGGTGCTGCAGAACGGAAAGAGGAGAGCGCGCGTCCCCTGGGCTAAAATAAAAAAACACAAAACATTGGGACGCTTTGAAGACAAACAGTCGTTTATTGTTGTGTCGTAAACGTCAGTGGATTAGAACCCGTGAGGGGGTCACAACAGCTCAAGCAACCAATACACCTGTGAAGCCATGAACTCTTTTTAATGCTGCTGCTGCTGCTGCAAACGGACTAAAAACGGCGCTTTTGTGCTTATTTACGGCTTGTACCAAAAGAAAAAGGAGGGGAAACCGCCAGAAATTAGCCTCGAGGGAGATGGCACTTGAGGTACCCTGTCAGTGACGGTTAATCTGCCTCACGCGCATCACAAAGTACATCTTCGAATCCCGGCCCCGCCCCCTATCACGGTTTTTTGTTTTGTTTTTAATTAACGACCGGAGCGCGATTAGCCCCGCCTTCTTTGCCTCCGCGTCTCTTCAGTCAAGGCCAACGCAGCGTCGTACATTTTAACAGTCCCCCCTCCCCCTCGCCGCTTCGGAGCGCGCACGCGCTCTGGCTCCGCCTCGTGAAGCAAACGGCATCTCCCTTTCCAGCCCGCTCAGGCGGCCGGGTGGGCGGGCGCGCGCGCGCGCTCTCCCGCTCCCTTTCTCTCTTGTCTCCTCGCGCTCCCTCCTTTCAAGCTTCCCTGCCACCGCCCCTACTCACTTGTGGAAGGAGATGGGCTTCTCTTTGTCGTATCGATTCCGGCAACGGTAGGCAGAGCAAGACTGCACCATCCTCTCGCTGCCGCCCTTCTTCGACCGCCGTAAATTTTTTCGGGAGCTCGAAAACCCACTTAAAAGGCCGCGAAGATCCAAATGCCACCCCGGGGCCTCCGCGTCCCTTTTTTAAAATTTAAAAAAACCCGAAGAACGACATAAGCTGGATGTGGCCTCTCCCTACTTCAATATGGCGCTGCCAGCTTCAGAGCAACTCTCGCGAGAGCGTCGCACCGTGCTTTGCTATTGGTCACGCCCCGCGATGGTTTGGGTGCGGCACGTCTCTGCTCGCCGCGTCCAATAGGAGCGGCCGTTCAGATTTTGACGTGCCTACCTTGGCTGCCTCGCTCGTAACTGTACGTGCGTCCGAGCTGTGGCTTGTTGCCCTCTTCAAAAGGGCTGGTTTGACAGCTGAGCTTGCGCACAGAGTGGCCTCACGCAGATGCCTATTTTAAATCGTTCTGAAACAAGCGGGAGACAGATGGAAGAATTTATGCATGATTTGTTCTTTTAGGGCTGCGTTGAACTGAACTGTGCTTACTCCTAAGTAACCAAGTACTAAGGAATTTTTTAAAAATAATCTTTATTAAAAATTATATCAACACAAATAAAGAAAAACACAAAAAACAACACAAATACATAGACTATACATCAATACCATAAAAGAAGAGATCAGATACTTAACAACCTCCATCACCTTGATCTTTAATATTTAATACCTCTTCACAGCCCAGGTGGCGCTGTGGTTAAACCACTGAGCCTAGGGCTTGCTGATCAGAAGGTCGGCGGTTCGATTCCCTGTGACGGGGTGAGCTCCCGTTGCTTGGTCCCAGCTCCTGCCAACCTAGCAGTTCGAAAGCACCTCAAAGTGCAAGTAGATAAATAGGAACCGCTACAGCGGGAAGGTAAACGGCGTTTCCATGTGTTGCTCTGGTTTGCCAGAAGCGGCTTTGTCATGCTGGCCACATGACCTGGAAGCTATACGCCGGCTCCCTCGGCCAATAATGCGAGATGAGCGCGCAACCCCAGAGTCGGTCACGACTGGACCTAATGGTCAGGGGTCCCTTTACCTTTACCTTTACCTCTTCAATTACTACTCATAATTCCCCCCACCCCTCCTTTCTTCCCCCTCCCTACTTCCCTCACCTATGTGCAATATTATTGGTATTTGCCTATTTTATTCTGCTATGTTGCTTATTTTTATTTTAATCTTAATGTACACTTTCTTTTCCATTATTATCCATTAACCTTGCGATTCAAATCTACTCTATATCCTATTGCCTACTTTCCTTTTTCCTCTTTCTTCATCTTTCTTTCTTCACTTTCCAATTCTTTATTTTCTTTCTTTCATATATAATTCTACACTTTCCCATTCTTTATTAGCTTTCTGGATACTAATACTGTTAATTTTGCCATTGTCACGAACTCACAAATTTTTTATCTCCATTCCGACAATTCTGGTATTGTTGATGTTTTCCAACTCTTAGCAATTAATATTCTTGCCGCTGCTGTCCCGTATAGAAATATATTCCTTTTATCTTTTGGGATGTCATACGTTAATGGCACTTTTTAAGAGCACATTTTCCCGACCCACTCAAAAAGCGCACCACGCCAGAAGTCCAGTACTAAGGAATTTTTTAAACTCAACAAGACATATATATCACTTTATTGTAAACTGCACAGACTATATTGCTTAATTGTGAACTGTGCAGTGGTTGTCTTACAAAGATATAAAACATTAGAATTCTCAGTAAAAAAAGAGAGAGAGCCAGAAACAGGTATTTAAAAACAAATTATTAAAGTCAAAAGTAGCTTAAAAAATTGAGCTGCAGGTGTCTCTGCGTTTGAAATCACAGATATCTGTTTCATTTTTAAAAAATCTAGGCCATTAGGTAAAAAGTATGGAGTTGTATGGAATGTTCATTATCTGTTGATGGGAGATGCTAGTAGAAGGAGAACAATTGTTTCACGCTCCAGTATGTGAGCCTGTTCTTGTGGGTCCTGTCCGCCCCCGCCCCCCAACACCCATGGGGAGACAGGAGGGGAGTGGGTGTTGTATCCTGGGTTAGTAGATGTGTATTTATTTTTCTCTAGGCTCTGGTTAATGTGGAGTTAACAAGTATATTGTTGGATGGATATCTTGTGACAGAGAAGTGGTTTCTGCTCTAGGGTGAGAAACCATTAGTGGAACTTGCCCATTGTGAGAGAGGAGTGTCATAAGTGTGTAAGGTTCTACATTTAGGCAGGAAGAACCAGCTGCACAAATATGATGGGGAACACCTTGATTGCTAGTACTACATGTGAAAAGAGTGCACCTGGAATGCTGTGTCCAGTTCAGGGCACCACAGTTTTAGGATATTGACAAGCTGGAATGTCTGCTAAGGAGGGTGACCAAGGTGATCAAGGGACTGGAAACCAAGCCTTATAAGGAACAGTTGAGGGGAGTAAGTTGGGGCACCAGCCAGTGTTAAACAAACCACTTCCTACGATAGCAACCAGCTGGACTTCAGGAGTAATATTGGATCGTGCGTCCTCTAAGCTAGACCATACAGTTTACAATTTACTAGTCCAACCTACTGCAGTGTAGGAATCTTTCATCCAATGTGGAGTTTGAATGCACAACCCTGAGATTAATGCTCTACTGACTGAACTGTGGTGTTGAGGGCAGAACATAGACTTGTGGGAGTCTGTTTCACTGTCAAACAGCTCTTACTGTCAGAAAGTTATTCCTGATGTCAGCATCTCCTGTCTTGTAACTTAAAGCTATTTGTTCAGGTCCTAGCCTCTGGAGCAGAAGAATACTAGTTTGCTCCATGTGACAGCCTTTTAGATATTTGAAGACGGCTATCCTCTTGGTCTCCTCTTTACCAGGCTAAACATGCCCAACAGAAAACAGACCTGCCCACTCCCACACCTGCCTTAGTCACACCCAAGGTAAATTGTTGAAATGTGCCATATTGCTGCCCTTGGAAAATATTGGGAAATTACAGCTGATGCCACAATAATATTTGGTGCTTGCTTTTTTGACCATTAAAAAAAAAGCCTTGTTTAAATTCAAGGTGCCGGCTATTACCTCTGAAGTCCTGAATGGTTCTGGACTTAGGATATTTGAAGGGTCACCTCCTCCTGCATAAGCTATCCATCAATTGCATTCATATTTGGAAGCCCTGCCCTGATTTTGCTGGCAAGAGTGATGAAGTTGGCTGGGATGTGAGTCTTTTTATTGGGCCCATCATGATTGAGGACCTTCTTCCCAAGAAAGGCTATTGACTCCTTTGAAGATTTTTAGGTGAAGGTTTAGATCAGGCATCCCCAAATATTGGCCCTCCAGATGTTTTGGACTACAATCCCCATCATCCCTGACCACTGGTCCTGTTAGCTAGGGATCATGGGAGTTGTAGGCCAAAATATCTGGAGGTCCGCAGTTTGGGGATGCCTGGTTTAGATGTTTTCTGTTCTGCCTAGCTTTTGACCTATTTTAACTCGTATCTCATTGGTAGGTCCCTGGCTGACTGCCTTGCATCGGCATATAAGACTGGGGAAAATTCTTGTCTGAAACCCTGGAAAGCTTTAGCCAATCATGTATATAGTACTCTCATAGATGGACAAATGGCCTGGCATGATAGGCAGCAGCTCCCTAAGCTTCTATTTTCCTGAATGCAATATTCCCTTTTCCATGACGATGAGTATGCAATGTAGAGAACAGGGACTGCAATCAGAGAAGGGGAAGGACAAAATTAATTTTCACCTATGGCAACAACAAAACAGCCTGAGTGGTCCCTGAATATCATCAAGATGAAGGGTGGCTTTAGGCTGTTGGTTGTTGTTGTTGTTGGTTGTACAAGTCTGTTTGCTATTCCTCTGCCTACCTGCTGTGACCACCGTTTCAAGCATCTTAAAAGTTCCCGTACTTTCCCCTGCATTTTTGTTTAAAGATCTGAAATTAAATCCACATGCCTCTGTGCATTAGGTTTTTCTTTTGGTTGGTAAAGCAGGCACGTGTTCTGTCACTCGTCATCAGGCGTCTTTAAAAGCCTGCGGTGTTAACTGCAAAGCGCCTTGGAAGAGATTTGCGGCCGAAGATATTCTACTGTAGTATGGGCGCGCGGGGATCTAAAAAGAACCCTCCCCAGCCACATTCAGATTTACAGTACTGTACTGTATTAATCTCTCTTCTCTCTATGCTTCCCCTAGACTTCCCATGCCACCTCTCTAGAAGCAGCAGCGCCCCCTTTTCCTTTGTTTTGTCTGCGATCGCCTTCCGTAAACGAAGAGGAGGGGGGAAAGCAGAAGGCGAGCCAGCCCAAGGCCGCTCGGCCGGCCTCGGCAGCGCCAGAGCCTAGAGGGCAGTGTGAGCGCCGCGGCCGCAGCCTGGAAAGGCGGAGCGGCAGGAACTGCTAAGGCGAGGCGTTTTTGACATCAGTTCCTCTGGCTGGAAGTGGGGGGTGGGTGGGAAGAGTTTTCTTCCCGAAAATGCCACAAGTAGAAAGCGGCGAGCCCCGGGCGGCTGCCCTGGGGCAGGAGGCGGCAAGCCGGCGCGCCCGGTGAGAGTCTGCTGCAGGCGACGCGGTCGAGGCGGCAGGCGCGTTCGAGGCTGCGCGCCTCCTCTTTTCCCCTCCTGGGAACGAAGGAGCTTCAGTTAGTGGCGGCGGCAGCACCAGCAGCAGCGACGTCAACTCCGGCCCCGCTCGCCGTCGCACCCAGCATGAGCAGTGGCGGCGGCGGCGGCGGGCGCACGGGCGCCCGCGTGGCCGTGAAGATGGAGGTGGCCCCCTTCTACGGCGAGGAAGGGCTGGAGCTGCTCCCGGACTTCGTGCAACTGCCAGGCTTCGCGGGCGGGTCCGGCGCAGCGGTACCTGCGGGGCTGGATCCGGCCGAGGAAAGCGCGGCGGACCAACAGCACAAGCTGCTCCTGGCTGGGAAGAAGCAGCAGCAGCGGGACTTGGTGGCGGCGGCGGCCACCCCGGGCGCTGCCTTGCCGCCAACCGGTCCCTTCACCTCGCTGCGCCCCCGGTGCGGCACCAGCAACGCCGTGCACCGCCTGATGCCCGACGCGCCCGGAGTCGGTCAGGAGGTGGGCTCCGGCGTGCTGCAGCCTCTCTTGAAGCTGCCGGCGGCCGCCGATCTGGAACAACTGCTGATCCAAGCGGCCAGCCCTGGCCTGGCCGGTCCGGCCAGCCCCAGCGGCGGAGGGCCTTCGGTGGCGGCGGCGGCGGCCGCCGGGGGCTCCTTCTTGTACCGGTCTCCGCAGCCCTCAGCCCAGCAGCAGGCGGTGACGCAGGAGCAGGAGGGCTTCGCCGACGGCTTCGTGAAAGCTCTGGCCGACTTGCACAAGCAGAACCAGCTGCTCGGCGTGTCTCCGGCGCCCCTCTCGCCCACCCAGCACCCGGGGGGTCCCTGTTGCCCTCCGTCCCGCCAGGAGTCTCCCACCGTCTACACCACCTTGGGCGGCTTCAACCCGGCCAGCCCGTCGACCGGCGGCACTTTTTTCTCTCCCCAAGTCGTGGCTCGCCTTCCAGCGCCCGGCTCGACGGGCAGAGCTTTGGAGGAGCCACAGACGGTGCCGGAGGCGGCCGTGGTGTCCGTTCCTCCACCTCCGGCGCTTTCGTCCGGAGACTCGCCGCCGCCGGCCTCCTCCTTGTCTCCACTGGACGCCGAGAGCCAGGAGCGCCTGAAAGCCGAGCGCAAGAGGCTGCGCAACCGCATCGCGGCCTCCAAGTGCCGTCGGCGCAAGCTGGAGCGCATCGCCCGCCTGGAGGAGAAAGTCAAGGCGCTTAAAGGGCAGAACGCCGAGCTGGCCGCCACCGCCAGCCTCCTGCGCGCCCAGGTCACCCAGCTGCAAGGGCGCGTCCGGAGCCACCTCTCCAGCGGCTGCCACATTAACGCTGCGGCTGCAGCCCCGACGCAGACCTCGGCAGCAGCAGCTAGCCAGCCCCCCGGCAGAGAAGGACCCACAGAACCGGAGACCAGCGCTTGTTGAAGCCGCTCGACAGTCCCGGGACGGGGAGAGATACCGATGCGCATACAAGCTTGCCTTGCGTGGCATAGCGGGAAGGATGACCCCTTGATCGTGGCGCCACGATAGAGCCACCTTCAGTTCCCTCTTCTTCGGTTCCCAAAGGTGCCATTCGGTCACCCGAGGAGCTTGGCGAACGGATGGGTGAAGAGGTTCCTCTCCCATATGCATCCCTGTGCCCTCTTACAGGGGCCGCAAGAGCCAGAGAGAAACGCGGTGTAATGGGAAGTGTGGGGAGCAACAGTCTCTGCTCCTCAAGGGACAGGATGGGACAACAGTCGCTTTGGGCAGCCAGGGAATGTTGTTTACTCCGGAAACAAAACTTTTAACAAGTACTCTTCAGTCGAAACAAATTTGAGATCATTTCCAGCATCGATAGCTTTCCTGCCAAGTCGTGAAAGTGACGCTGAAGTGATTAATAACCAGATTGTGGTGTTTGGGTTTTCTTTCAGGAGCACAGGGTCAAGTGCACAAACATCAAGGGGAAGGAGGGTGTGTGAAGCTGCACCAGTTGATGCCCGTTCTGACAGTCCCCAGTTACATCAGGAAGCCTGAGGCTGGTGATTTTCCAAAAAAAACCTCCGGCTTGAAAATGTGCTCACTTTTCTAGCTTCTCCAACTCAAACAAAGCTGAAAAGCTTTGCAGATCAGATGTAGAAAAAAACAAGCACCAGATTGTTGCTGGAAGTCTAAAGATCTCTTCAATGATCCCACCTGAGCTTATGGTGTGGGCGGAAGTTGTCTTTGTTGAGGACTATATATTTTAGAGATTCTTGAATTTTATTTTTTATTTTTGTGGTGGAAGGTGGTGAGAGTCAACCTGTATAGCTTTTTCTTCAAGTTGCCAGGGGTTGTTAAAAACTCCAGTATTTTTTGGCTGCAGGCTTATTTATTTATTTCTAAAAAGGCTTTAGATTCTCTATGATGGGGTTTGGTAAGTGTTTGGTAAGGGGCATGTATGTCATGTTGATTGCTAGGTGTTTTGATAAGAGCAGTAATATTTTTAAAAGATAGACATGGGGTAGTTTTGTGAAATGTTTCTCAAGAATTTGAAATGGTTGTAGCTAATACAGGGCTTGTCAAGTCTTATGTACAGAGAGAGAACATTATTTTCCTGCTGTAGAAGTTTTATAGAATTCCTCAGACCTTGAGAGAGCCAAAATGTAATTGTTTAGGAAGATACTATAAATATTTTGGAAGATATGACAGTGTAGTTTTTCTTGGTTTAATAATGGAAAGTCTAAAAACAATTACTGTAGTTGCTGTGAGAATGTTTTGGTTGAATTTCTGATGCTAGATAATTTCCCCATCATGAATAAGTAGTGCTAAAGTACAGCAACAGAAGAGGATGTGCCACACAAAACTATTTATTTAAAAATTAGTGTTTAAAAAAATGGGTTTTTTTAGACTCATGAGCTCCATTTTATTTCTTGTGCCAGCACAAATCTGGGGCATTGATAGGCTTATTTATTGAAATGCTTTGGAATGTCACATTTTATTTTTATAATGTGCAGAATGATAAAAGAAATAGTTTTGGAAGAGTAAATAATAACAGATGATTTATCCTTCATGATGTACATTCCAGCTGTAATTGCTCTGTATGGATGGAAGTATATAGTGGCTGAGGCTGCAGTCCTATGTCCACTTACTAAGGACTAAGTCCCACTGAACTCCGTGGAGCTTGCCTTTGAGTAGACATGTCTAGGCTTGCACTGCCACTGCTATGCAGAAAAGGCTTGAATTTTTTTTAAAAAAATAGAACAATTCTATTGTACTGTGTTTTGAATAACACATAGAAATGTGGGTAGTTTTTCTTCCAAGAACAGCGTATAAGCTATTTTATTGCAGTTTCCATTGTAAATATTTTCTAGTTCTCAGTGTGTCTGGCTGTTAACCAGAAGGTTGGTGGTTCAAGTCCACCCAGGGATGGCAGGATTCCTGCACTGCAGGGGGGTTGGACTAGATGACCATCCTGACCCCTTCCAACTTACAATTCTGTGATTTTGTGATTCCAGGTGGGAGGAGGAAAGAGAAGTTTGAAGTCTTTGAGATTTGTTTTGAAGTGGGATCAGTAAAAAGAAACTGTTGCCTGCAATTTGTTTAACTGAGAGTTTTGATAGTTTTCTGGTCAAAGTGTTCTGTGCATAATCTCCTCCCCGTCCCCACTTGTATAGAGTACAGTTTGGATGCTTCTCAAAATGCAGTTTTATTGTTTCTGTGGCTTATTTTAAACTTGAGCTTTAAATATAACAATCCTTGCCTGGATATAACATGTGAATGAGCTTGTGGCAGTATATATATATATATTACTTTCCATAAGGCAGTACTGTGACAACCTTGCTTGATAAATAAGTATAAACAGATGTCATAGATTATATTACACAGCACCATTTCCATGCTTTGGAGCAATGCTTTGCATATTTACTTGGAAGTAAGTCCCAATAAGTTAAGTCAAGCTTATTCCCAAGTTAAGTACGCATAGCATTGCAGCTCCAACTTAATGACATCAGGAGCTTTTTGTATTTGGAATCATAATGCTGCAAATATGTGAAATAACCAGTCTTATCCTTTTAGAAATGGAGAAACTGGGAAGAAAGCTTAATTCGTTTGATCAGTCCATTTGATCAGTTGCATTAATTGCCAGAGTTTCATCAATATGGCAGAAAAAGTACTTGAGCTCGCATACCGTATTCCTAAAGGATAATGTAGCAAAGGTGGAGACTTTATAGCAGTGCCTTAAGTGTGAGGGATGCAAATTAGATAAAGAGTTGTACAAAAGGTATCATCTTAGCTGGGACCAGAGCAGCTACTACATTTATATAGCTGAAAATGCCCGATGGTGTGACAATGTTTTTTTCTCAGGTGGGTTCTAATCTGGAATATTAAATCTAAGGGAAAAAAGCCCAGGTTTAGATAAACCACGTTTGTTGCTCTTTCTCAAATGTAACTGGAAATTGCATGTTTCTTGCAACTTGTTTCTTATCTTTTCTGATAAGGGTACATAATAACTCTGGCTGTCTCAGAGGTTGGAGCTGAGAACCTACATTTTCTTACCTGTTGCGATTGGTAGGGCTGCATGCTGCATCATTTCTGCCAAAAGCATATTTTGCTTCTTGAAATATCCTCAGTGTTCTAGGTGGTTCACCCATTTTGTAGCCTTTTCTGCTAAAGTCAGTAACACAAAGTTAACAACTTTGTGTTTGCTATCTGCCTCATATTTGTATTAATGGCTCTTGTTTTTCTAAAAGTACCAGTCGCCCTGTCAGTGTCCCTGCAAACCTATTTAAATGCAATGTCGTTTACGACTGAACATTTTACTTTCTGACCCACCAATAGAATTCCTCTCATTCCCCAGCCTCAGATGCATTCAAGCCCATTCCATGTCGTGGTCTGTCCCTATCCTCTCACCCACCCAGTTCTGAGAATCTCTCCTCTCTCTCTCTCTCTCTCTCTCTCTCTCTCTCTCTCTCTCTCTCTCTCTCTCTCTCTCTTTACAGAGGTGAGTTAGTACCTGATTGATCATTCCTTTAAAATGCACTTTTCTCATCTGCATCCACCTTTCCACTCCTTTCTGGTTGCTCTTTTGTGTGCATGTATTATAGTAAGCCTTTGGTTTGCTGTCTTTGGCTCCTGCACATTTGATAATTTTAAGAATACCCACCATATACACACACAGGCATGCACACACAAAATTCTAGGCTGAACGGTACTCACCTGCATTAGCACTTCATTGGGCAAATATTCCAGTTTCTAGTGAGCTTGGTGATCCGGGTGATGTCCATTGTTGAACTGGCATGGCACTTTCTGTTAGTGAAAAAGGCGATTTAAAGGGACTGTTTCCTTAAGTAGACGGAGGGCAGCTGGTTTTCCTGCACACTTACATAGCCCACATGAACACTCAGGTAGTAACTCGCATGGTTGTGTGTCTAGAAGAGCTGACTAATTTGCTGCTAACTTAGTGAATGACGATGTGTCACAACTCCTACCCAATTTCTCTTTTTAACACACTGGTGGTATAGGTCTGGCTCTCAAAATATATTTTTTTCTATTGTTGGGTGGAAGCTCGTGTTCAGGTGTGGACTTGATCTTCAAATACATAACATGATAGGTTTTTGTGTGTGTGTGTGGACCTAGATGCTCAGAATGGTGCGTGATTTTATAGCAAGTATCTTCTTCAGCTACAAAAAAAATGAATTGCTGGGTTTAAAATGTCAACTATCTGAATGGTGGTGGCGCTTTCCATTTTTAACCAGTGCTGAACTGTTGCCATAAATACTAGTAGGGTGGTGTTTTTCATTTTTAAGTACTCAAAAGCAGATCTGCACTAAGTGACATCTTAAATACAATGGGCAGATGTTGGCGGTACTTAGGTTTCAATTGATTTAAACATGTTCTCAACTCTGCCACTGAAATCAGTGGGATATGAAAGTACTAATTTTTGCTGAAACAACTTCTGGATTTTTATATTTTAATATATTTTAATAACATTTCCCTGGAGAGGAAGAATATATAAAGCACAAAGCGATGTAAGTGAGGCTTATTATACGTGTGTGTGTGTGTGTGTGTGTGTGTGTGTTTTGCTTTCTGTTACAAATTTGAATCCATTTTTAGTTATACACTGTGGTTGGGATTGAATGTTGAAATGGCCTAGCTCAGAGGCAGCAAACTTAAAAGTGATTTCTGTTCATTTCAGTTGGGGTTAAAAATAATGATCACTGTTTAGTATTGATACCCTGATTTTTTTAACCTGTTCCTTTGAGGCAGAGACACTTGATTTGATCACTAGCTATAATTTCATAGATTACTAATGCTGGTTTCCAATCCAACATTTGGATGCAATCATTCCAAGCATATAGTCTGTCTGCATTTTAAAGTGGTGTTCTAAGATGTGTTGGTTTTAAATTTAAGACTCCATGATTCCTATGCATGCTTAATCCTAGAAATGCTGATCAGCAAAGTTGCAGCCTTTTGTGAAGATGCATTTAGAGAGGATCAGGCTGCAAGACCTGGTCTGGTAACTAGAAGAGTTGTGTGGGAATGAGAGAATTGTCAAGACTTAACCTTGTGTGAGTTAAGCATGAAAAAATAGACTACATGTATTCACACTAGTTTGAGTTATATCGTCAGTCCATGTTCTAGGTATCCTGCTCATACGAACACAAACAAGCTAGCCTGCCATGCCGGGTAAGGAGTTATTTCAGATATTCCGGTTCTAATTGCTTGCAAATGTTTAAACAGTGGATAATAATAATAATAATAATAATAATAATAATAATAATAATAATAATAATATATCCAACTAAGTCACACTTGTCCATTGATTTCAGTAGGTCTACTCCTGAGTGTGACTTCGTTGTTCTGTATTTTACATCAGAAGATTAAAAACTTGCTGCAGTTACTGAATGATGCCTTCTTCTGTTAGCATACCACAATCCCTGTTTTTCATAATCTGCTTACTACGTATTTCCCATAGTAGATAGTACCGGCAGTGGGAAAGTGTGATGGGGCAGAGGCATTTACCTGACTGCCCAGAACAGGCATAGGCAAACACGGCCCTCCAGGTGTTTTGGGACTACAATTCCCATCATCCCTGACCACTGGTCCTGTTAGCTAGGGATGATGGGAGTTGTAGTCCCAAAACATCTGGCCGGCCAAGTTTGCCTATGCCTGGCCCAGAAGGTGAGCCGCCGCTACGTTCCAGGAGTGGCAATGGTGCAACTGCCACCAGCAGAGTCAACCCAGTGATTCTGCTGGTGCGTTTGCTCTCTGCTGCCCTCCCGGTTAATGGCAGCGAGTCATCTGCTGGGAAGTCAGACAAGTGCTTCCATCCCGCTATGCCGTATGCTGCTGAATAGCATTCACTGTAAGTTGTCTGTTGCATTACAGTTTTGTTTTTGTTTCTTTTCAAAGTAGGCATGCTGAGACCCAGTAATAGAAAACAGTAAAGCAAATGGGGACCCTGCTTGGTCTCTGTCAGCTGCCTCCAAAATAATTGCATTCCTGATAATCCTTAGCAGTGCAATACTGAATTATAGTATGGCACCTGTACCAAACTGCTTTGAAGCAGATTAAGACAAATGGCTTGATGTGGAATGCTGTAAAAATGTGCATGTTATTGTGAGAAGAGCATAAATGTGACCTTTTCCTTTTTTTGTAGCTTTTGTCCTCAATCCTGTCAAACCTTTTGTGGGAATGTTCAGGGAGGCGGGAGAGGCTATATTGTTTATTAATATCCTTCCTAACTTGTGCTAGCAAGTTCCTTTACTTATCAGAGTTTTACATTCCCCCTTTAAACGCACAGCGAGTAGCTGGTTGCAGGCTTGTGTAAGCCTTTCACTTTTAGGTTCCTGGTAAGTTCCCTTATATCCCTCTTAAAAGAATAAACACACAACAATCTTATTTAAAGTCAATAAAAGAAGTTTACTCACATCATCAGTTCACGGTTGGATCCCTGAAGGGCAGACTTAGTTACAAGTATATACATGTGGCTCTACCCCATGAGGGGGAATAATCCCAGTGACTGCAAGCTAGCAGTCACTGCAGTTCACACGACGAAAGGAAGATGGAAGAGAGAGAGAGTGGCAGCATGCCTTGTCCTTTTGTTACTTGAACAGGTAAGGTCACGTCCACCTCTAGTCACATGCAAAGGAAGGATGCCCCAGCCAGGAGGAAACAGGAAGTTTTCGACTGGCTGTACCAAACATTCCCCCGCATGTCCACTCTAGGAGAACAAGGAATGTTGTACTTGACTGCTACTTATGTATCACATCCCACACTTTTCATATAAAAAGACTTCATAACCCAACTGTAAGCATATTTACTATCACGAGCAAGTCCTCCTCAACTCAGGGAGGCATTGTCTGAGATATGTGTGCATAGGATTGCAGTCTTTAGTTCAGGGATGGGGAACCTGTGCCCACCCTCCGCCGTCAGATGTTGTTCGACTCTGATTCCCAACAGTCCCAGCCAACATGACCAATGCACAGGAGGATGAGAGTTGTAGTCCAGCAGGCACCTAGAGAGCCACAGGCTGCCCACACCTGCTTGAGAGTCTTTAGCATAGAGACAGGAAGACTTTAATCACTGGGATGTGTTCAAGTAAGAGTTGTACAGATTATTGATGATGAGCAAATGAGTTGCTATCCACTCATCATTAGAATATACAGGTAGAACCCGATATATACTGGAGGATATATATGTTGTTGGGTAGACTTGGTTTGGAGTGGAGGTACATACCTGGTTTCAAATCTCAGCTTGGCTGTGACGGAGCTCTCTGGATGACTCACTGTATTTCAGCCTAATTTACCTCTCAAGATTTTTGCAAGGATTTAAAGGAGTAAACCTCACGTACACCTCTGTGAGTGTTTTGAAGCAATGGTAGGCTACAAGTGTGAAAGAGAATTGTGTGAGCCAGCACAATTTAGTCCCCTTCCACTAAATTAGATCAAGGGATGTTAAATCTCACTGAGACTGCAAGGTTTTTTGTTTTTTGTTAAAGTTCTTCCAAACAGTGTTTCTTCCAAGAAGGAAAGACTATTGAGGGTACAGTTGTTCATGTTACATTTTTTTTCAGGTGATGCTGAAAGTCTGAGTATCTTTGGGAAATGCAATTTTCTGCACTGTTGACTTGAACACTGTTGCCAGTCATTTCATATAGATTCTTCGGACTGTGTCTCTCGCAGACATCTTTCAACTTAATCATAGCAGTTGAGATATAGCTTGGATTCTGTCACTTCGTATTATGTTGTTAAAGTGGGGTTCTTAATTGGTGCACGAGCTTCATTTTAATGAATTTCAGTAAAAGAGTTGCTATAGATACTGTATTCCTAAACATCAGTTAAGGTTTTACATGCCGGTACCATAATATCTGCCCGAAATGTTGCCATTTATCACAGCTTGTGTGCTGGCACAAAAGCCGGCATGTCTCATCTTGAGAACTTAAGGGTTCACAGCAAGCTTTAGGAGAAGGTCTTTAGGGCCAATTTTATAACTCAGAGGAATCAAATGGCAAAACTTTTTGAGGATTGTACCTCTTCTGGCTGCAGGTTGGGGGCTGCATGTTTGAATGTTCTTGTGTGTGAGGAGAAAACCTTGCAGCTAAGAAGGAGCATATCAGGAACAAGTATTCAGCCTAATCTTGACGTTCTTTTTGTGTAATTACGTTTTCTAACCAGTGGCCCCTTGTATGGTGTCAGACTTCAGTTCCCATCTTTTCTGGGGCAGAAAGCAGTTAAGAGTCCAACAACATCGCAGGGGACCATTGGTAAGCGATCCCTGGAGAATAGAGCAGTGTAGCCCTCTCAGGTTGTTGGTCCACCACTTCATGGCTTAGTAGAGTGGTACCTCGGTTTAAGCACACAATTGGTTCCGGAAGTCTGTACTTAACCTGAAGCGTACTTAACCCGTTCCAGGCGGGTCCACGGAGTACTTAAACTGAAAGTACTCAAACTGAAGCATACTGAAACCGAGGTATGACTGTACTGCCTAGAATTTTGGACAATTTGATTTAGCTACAAAAACTAAAGTGCTTGATAATTTATTTAATTCTTTAAAAATCTGGGGGATTTTTATTGTGGGAGGCGGGGGCAGTATCATTGTAGGTATCACCTTGGCTTTCCTTATGAAGTGTTTCTCTCCCAGTATTGATTTCACTACTGGTTATTTTTCAGTGTTACCTAAACTTAGCCACAATAACCCCATATTGAAATGTAATCAAATGAAGTATTAGTCTAAATGCAATTGAGACAAGACAGTTTTATTGTTATAGCAAAACCTAGGTTGATGGGTAGGTCCTGCATCTTTAATCAAATGCATCCTTTTAATATCTTCCTACAGTGGTACCTTGGTTTACAAACTTAATCTGTTCCAGAAGTCCGTTCTTAAACCAAAGCGTTCTTAAACCAAGGCGTGCTTTCCCATAGCAGCGGGGGACTCAATTTACAAATGGAATACACTCAACAGGAAGCGAAGCATGTTCTGCTTCCAAGGCAAAATTTGCAAACTAAAATACCTACTTCCGGGTTTGCAGCATTCTTAATCCAAGTTGTTCATAAACTAAGCTGTTCTTAAACCAAGGTACCACTGTATACAGTTTCAGAACTAAAGATTGTAAAAGGGGGAATGAAATGGTTTTTATAGTTTCTCTAGAATTATATATTGATGTCAGATGTTGGGTAGCTGCCCACCTGATTTCCCAGCCAAACTGTAAATCCCAAAAGCGGTGGATGCTGATAACTGCAGAGTGGTGTCCCTACTTTGGAGGAAAGCAATGAGAGGTGGCACAGGAATTGCCAACCCAGTGACTGCCCAGTGATCAGTGGTTGTGGCATTGGAGTAACTGGCACACGCCCATCCGTATTAGGGGAGGGATACTCCAGTAGTCCCTGTGCTGGAGCTTCAGGTTCAATGACCAAAACACTATTTTTACCTCTTCATTTTGGAATTGACCTGTGTAACAGTAAACTTGGGCTTTATTATTTTCTTAAATGGGCTGTCTTCTTGGGATACACCTGCACAACCAAGGGGAGCATTCCATAGTTGTATGGCGAAATTAAGAAGTTCTCTCAACCCTTCTTTCAAAACAGCAGCTTGTAACTATCCTGTGTTGCAATCATAGATAACATCCAGGCTTGTAAGGTTTATGAGGTGACTATCCTGAGGCCCTCCAGATGCTGAACCGCATGCTCCATAACCTCCAACCGTTGGCTGTGCTGGTTAGGGGCTGATGGGAGTTGTAGTCCAAAAGCATCTGGAGTGTCACAGTTTAGCTGTCTCTGGCTTAGGTGTATGGGGGAAATGCCATTTCATCAGTAGGGGAAGTGTTAGCAACTCAGATATATATAAACTTGGCACCAAATGGCTCCTGAAACCAGGTTTACAGTCGCCAAAACGGAAGGCCTGGTTGCCATTTTTTGTTTCAATGCGACTTTTTGGTTCCTGAAATTCATTCTGATTGTGCAACTGAAATATTAACGGATAGAATTCTACAGGATGTGTTGCTAGTGTGTGAAAACAGTCAAGATCAAGGATCCCCAAGCACGCACTTCCAGATGGCAGAGACGTCAGGCACAGACATCTTCACTTGGTTGCAAGTAGCCAATAGACAGGTGCAAAATGCTGTGTGAGGGGTGGGGGGCATGCACTGGGAATGTGTCCCAAAGAAGGCTAGAAACAGCTCGGGCAGGATCATTCTCACACAGCCAGTTATTGCACAGTAACAAAGATACTACCGGTAGTTACTAGTTCTAACACTCAAGCCTGGGGGATAGCCAGCATCTGCAAAAAGTTTCCTGTTTGTTAGTAGTAATAGCAAAGAAGGGAGGAGTTCAGTTGCAAACTTTTACTTGTTGAGGTTAGAGGTCTTTGAAAAATTGCGTTTTAACAGTTTGTTTGGACAAATGAATAATTCACTGGGAAAAGGTGGTTTTTTTATAATGGCTTGCTGTCCAATCTTCTGCATGTCTACTTGAAAGTAATTGGGTGTTACCTTGTTGTAACTTCAATGGGAATTTGCTCAATTTGCTCAATTTGCTCAATTGGAGTTAAACTTAGGTAAGTGTGTATAGGATTGCAGCATTGCAAAGGTTAATAGCTAGGCTTTCGTTCATGGTTTTTGTATTGAGTGGTTGGTTTTTGACAAAGAATGAATTCAAAAAATTGATTGGGGATGGCATGTGAACATACATAAAATACAGGGCTTAATAAAAATGTGCCCAGAGCCTGTCCATTGTGGCTTATCATCACTGCTCATAAAGCATAGAACTAGAAGTTGTTGAAATTGATGATTATAGACATAAAGTTTTTTTAAAAAAACTAATACTTCCTCTTGACTAAATGTACAGCTTGATTTGTGTCGTGTCGTGTTGTGTCGTGTGTGTGTGTGACTGAGGAGGTAAAATGTTATACCTCGGGAATTGTCTAATGGTTTAAATCCATGTTGACAAGAATATTCCCAATTCCTACTGCCAAACAGCAGCCAGCTGCCTCCCCTCTTTTTTCTGTCTCTTATGAACTGAGGGTTGTGGATGACGTTTATTATACTGTATGGCAGGTGGAGATTTTAGGATGGTAATGTTGGTCCTGCTGCTGTTGCAAACAGCGGGCCTTTTGCCAATGACTTTGTAGGAACAGGATCAGATCTCCCAAACTTTATGTTGAGCACTTAAGACTAAAAGGCGACTTGCCTTGTAAGTGTATCTGATTGTAGTGGCTCACATGAACATTCTCTAGTCTTTATCACTCTGTGGATCTTTAATAGAGACTGAAGTGAACATTCTTAAGTGGGAGGGGTAGGCATTCTGGAATGTAGAACATTCTCATGCTGAAATTGTTTACATGAAAAAAAGAGATTACATTTATGACTTTGTAATCGGCGACGTGCAATTTTGTACATGTTGTGTTAAAACTAAGTTTATAAGATACTGTATGTATAAATACTTGACTGAGTATTTGATATAAATATCAGAACATTAAAATGGCTTTATATTCATACCATTTTTGTTGGTGTTTCTTATTTTGCCCTGCTAAAGTTAAAGGAGCAAAGCTAGAATCATTTGTAAATCATTCCAAAGATAACAACACGGTTACTGTGCAGCAAAACTTGCTGTGATTATCCATTTGAGGTAACTGGTGTCTAACCTTACAACCTTTTATGGAACTAGTTATAAAGTTATAAAGATCAGATTTCAAAACTGAACACTGACCCAATCTCTATCTACACCAGCTACCCACAAGATGGCTTGCAGTTATTTTATTATTTGTGATGTTTATACAGTGGTGCCTCGACTTACGAATTTAATCCATTCCGAAGGCACCTTCGTAGGTCGAAAAATTTGTAAGTCGAAAAGCGCCATTGGAAACGCGATTTCCCATAGGAATGCATTGGAAACGGAAAAATTTGTAAGTCGAAGCAACCCCATCTAAAAATTCGTAAGTCAAAGAAACCCTATCTAAAACTGCCGCGGTTTCTGTTCGGATGTCGAGAAATTCGTAAGCGTGCGGCCATTTGCCTCACTCATAAGTCGAAAAAGTTGGTTGTCGAGTAGTTCGTAAGTCGAGGTACCACTGTACCTTTCTCTTCCTCTAAAGATCTCATACAAGTGGGGTTTCCAGGTAACTGCCCATCCCAGTAGCTTCCAGGCCCACACCTGCTGTTATCTTCAGCTGTAAAACACTTGCCATGTGACTGGCTCAGTTGCTTGTGAGTATCTTGTTTTGAAGGTAACTGTTCTATATACTACTCTGTGCAGAATGAATAACTGATTTGCTAACAGGACCACAATTGCTTCCACATGTATACAGTACAAGAAAACCGGGTAAAGATAATTTAAGTTCTAGCTCCTGTGTTTTTGTTTTGCTCAACTACCTGTCAGGTAGATGCCTTGAATGTTCCAAGTTAGGTAGTAATTGTAATGTTTTGAAAAACCTAGTTCTGCAAGACTAGGATATATATATATATATATATATATATATATATATATATATATATATATTGTTATCCATGGTTCTCAAGTGTTACTGATCTCTGGACTGGTTATAAGTGCAGATTAATTCCAAACCACATTAGAGCTGATATGGATGCAATTGAGATGGTATGCTGCATTGGTTTAGTAAGTAGATAGGTCATTTATTAAACAAGCAGATGTACAGTATCTCTCCAGTGTTGGTCTGCCAGCACTCATGCTTGAGCAAGATGCTCACCATAGCTTTACATATGACATGCTCATGGTTTAACACAGGCTTCCTCAAACTTGGCCCTCCAGATGTTTTAGGCCTACAACTCCCATGATCCCTAGCTAGCAAAGGGTGCTCATCAATGGCTCCTCTTCATCCTGGAGAGAAGTGACTAGTGGGGTGCCACAGGGTTGTTGGGCCCAGTCTTATTCAACACCTTTATCAATGACTTGGATGATGGGCTTGAGGGCATCCTGAGCAAGTTTGCAGATGACACCAAATTGGGAGGGGTGGCTAATACCCCAGAGGACAGGATCACACTTCAAAATGACCTTAACAGATTAGACAACTGGGCCAAAGCAAACAAGATGAATTTTAAGAGGGAGAAATGTAAAGTACTACACTTGGGCAAAAATGAAAATGAAAATGAAAGGCACAATTACAGGATGGGTGTCACCTGGCTTGAGAGCAGTACATGTGAAAAGGATCTAGGAGTCTTGGTAGACCACACTCTTGACATGAGTCAACAGTGTGATGTAGCAGCTAAAAAGCCAATGTACTTCTGGGCTGCATCAATAGGAGTATAGCATCTAGATCAAGGGAAGTAATAGTACCACTGTATTCTGCTCTGGTCAGACCTCACCTGGAGTACTGTGTCCAGTTCTGGGCACCACAGTTCAAGAAGGATGCTGACAAGCTGGAACGTGTCCAGAGGAGGGCAACCAAAATGGTCAAAGGCCTGGAAACTATGCCTTATGAGGAATGGCTTAGGGAGCTGGATATGTTTAGCTTGGAGAAGAGAAGGTTAAGGGGTGATATGATAGCCATGTTCAAATATATATAAGGATGTCATATAGAAGAGGGTGAAAGGTTGTTTTCTGCTGCTCCAGAGAAGCGGACACAGAGCAGTGGATTCAAGCTACAAGAAAGAAGATTCCACCTAAACATTAGGAAGAACTTCCTGACAGTAAGAGCTGTTCGACAGTGGAATTTGCTGCCAAGGAGTGTGGTGGAGTCTCCTTCTTTAAGCGGAGGCTTGACAGGCATATGTCAGGAATGCTTTGAGGGTGTTTCCTGCTTGGCAGGGAGTTGGACTGGATGGCCCTTGTGGTCTCTTCCAATTCTATGATTCTAGCAGGACCAGTGGTCAGGGATGATGGGAATTGTAGTCTCAAAACATCTAGAGGGCCAAGGTTGAGGAAGCCTGGTTTAACGGATCAGAAAGGCCTAAGCCTTAGGGAAGAGGCAAATATATTTTAATGTACCCTCCTTCACCCTGACAACTATTTACTCATGAAGGTTAAGCTGAGAGTTGGTGATATCCCTTGGACAGCAGGGGCACTTGGAGAAGGACCTCCAACAAATACCTGATTTTTAAGCCCAATATCTGCACTTTGAAATAAAGTCTGGAAGGAAATCGGAAGCGAGTGATGCTTTTTCAACAACGGCATAATACACTTACAACCGTCAGACCTATTTGATAGTCTGGCTGTCATATTTGGAGCTGGCTGCAATTTCCAGGATATCTTCAAGTTCATGTTACATAGGATGAATCACATGGAAGTGTATTCTAAATAACAGGCATGCACAACCTGGAATCTATCAAACAATATATTGTGGCCTGCCAAATGCCTGACAGCTTACGTATTTGCAGGACACATGGCTGGTTTATTAGGTCCCCACTGGACTCACCATAGTTGGATTGGGATTTGATTGGTAGTGTTTGCCATGTTCAGTAATTCCCCCCCCCTTCCATGTTCTGTAGGTTGTATTCACAGCTAGCATTGCTTTCCTTAGAAATGTCCTGGTTCTGGCGATGTTTTTGGACCCAGAAGCTCTCCTGCAATTGGTTTGCAGATGGAAATTTCCTGGTCCAATCTTGCTTTTGTTTACTCTTAGTCCATACAATTGCAAAGAAAACAGGCACAATTTATAAAGACCGTTTTAGCAATATCTCAGTGCCAAAGGGGAACTTGCAGATATTAAACCACAGCTTACAAAAGGAGTGTCAAATAAATTTGGGTCAAAACTACAGGACAACTACCTGGCTAATCCCTCCTCCCTTTGAAATATTAACCATCTTAGCAGCAAAAACTTCTTGCACACATTTCAGGCAAGTATTCTATGCTAATTTTAGAGAAAAGAGGGCAGATTTGTTTCAAATAATTATGAACACCATACCTCCTAGGTAACTCTTCTGAACCTGAAGTCTGTATACTGGAATAAATAATTTCAGAAAGGTTGCTATGCTTGACAGTTATCATGGTACTATTGCATGAAGTGTTATTTTTGGTTGGCTGATTTAACATTTTATGAAGGGTAAACAGAGCCCAAAATCCATTATATTCAAGAGGTTTCTGCCTTTTCTGTGAATGCCCTAGATGTATCTCAGTTAAGCATAATGATCATTTACAACAATAGCAATAATAAATCATACAATTCCTAGCTTTGCTTATTTAACATCTGTAGTGAGAGAGAGAACTGTGATCTCAGGTGAGCCCTAAAGTAATAGAATTTTCTTTATAAGATTTAGGTACGGTATCAGAAAATGCACACATAGACGCACAGACGTCTGTTATTAAATACTTAAATTTTCCTGTAAGCACCTCAGGGCGTTGATGGACTAAGCGCAACATTCAAAGTCCTGGATTAAGAGGAGCCTGGACAAACAGGAATGAGGTGGTGTCTGAGACTGCAGAGCAAATATTTACCCATAAAGTACTTTGGCAGATAGTTGAAGGGTGGCTTGTGCAGGGTGGAGCTGCAGTTTGCAAGGAAACAAGGCTCTACTTGTCCAGGTGGTAAGAATTAAGGCCATCCTGTAAAGAAGCAATTGCAAAGAGGGTGTGTTTGGAAGCTACGGAAGCTGAATAGGTCCAGATCCCTGTTTAAATAACCCCAGTGTACAGATGCAAGCTGACAACTAGTGGATATGCCAAATATCATTTGTGTCAGTTTCTTTCTTATAGGCACGATAGAACTCTGGCAACCACCCTTACACATGGTCAGCATCTACAGTATAATAAAATGGGCAGCACCTAGCAATAGGAGGTTCATTTATAGAGATCACACACACTCCAATAATATGAGGCCAATGATTTTGAGCAAATATGCTTCATGCAAGTTGTCCTCTGGCTTCTGAAGTTATGTCCATGACAATATTATCAGGAAAACATCCATTTAAAAAAAAAAACACTTTTATTGCAGTTAGGTCAGGCTTCTGAGCCCTGATGAAACTTCATTGTAATCTGGACCCACTGGCCCATCCACAATCTATCTAATTCAGCAAAATGGCGGGGTGGACTTTGGAGGTGTATATATGTGTACATGTGAAGGATGCGGGTGGCGCTGTGGTCTAAACCACTGAGCCTCTTGGGCTTGCCAATCGGAAGGACAGTGGTTTGAATCCCCACGACGGAGTGAGCTCCCCTTGCTCTGTCTCAGCTTCTGCCAACCTGACAGTTTGAAAGCATGCCAGTGCAAGTAGATAAATAGGTACTGCTGCGGTGGGAAGGCAAATGCCTTTTCCGTGTGCTCTGGTTTCCATCACAGTTGCGCCAGAAGTGGTTTAGTCATGCTGGCCTCATGACCCGGAAAGCTGTCTGTGGACAAACGCCGGCTCCCTCAGCCTGAAAGTGAGATGAGCGCTGCAACCCCATAGTCACCTTTGACTGGACTTAACCATCCAGGGGTCCTTTACCTTTACCTTTTACATGTGAGGATATGTCTATATCCTGGTAGTAACGGCAAAGAATTTCCTAACAGTGTCCATCAAAGGGATTCAAATTGGGTTCTTACTCTTTCCTCAATTTGTCTCTATTTACTTTAACACGGTCAAGTATTCAATTTCAAAAGACTTTGGGTGGGATAAAGGCTTTAACCAGTGCTATTTTTCTAGGAAAAGAAGTGCCGGAACGTACCGTGAAACCCTCCCATGTTCTCTTAGGATGGCAATGGCGCCCACCTGAGAGGTGCTGGAACCGAGTTCCGCCTGGGGGAAAATGCCCTGGCTTTAACAGCCATCACATTTTTCCAGATTGGAGGTGCACCTCTGGAATCTGCCTGTGCTTTAGGCTAGGAATTGGATATTCCAAGACTGCAGAAGCAAAGAAAGACCCACCCACCCATTTGGAGGTTGTCAGAAATGAGAGAGGGAGGAACTGCAGCAGTGAGCTGTTGTGATAGTGGTGGGTGTGCATGAACAGATTTAAGGCAATCTGGTGTTTGACCCACCCTAAAAGTGTAGCTAGCAATCTAACAATAGGCTTAGCTTTTTGTCAGCTGGCTTCACCCCCATGATAGGAGCGGGTCCAACCCACCCAAGATATTTTCGTACCCAGAGTAGCAAACACAAATGGTTTTCAACATGTTTTCTACTTCAGAAACCCAAATTAACTGACAACTTGCCTGTCCTCCCGTGACAATTGCTTTCCTCTGCCTTATGGAACACAAAAGCTGCCGTAACTGGAATCAAACCATCATCTAACTCAATTTTATCTACACTGACGGGCAGCAGCCCTCAAGGATTTTAGACAGGGGCCTCTCCAGTTTTCCTGGGGGGAAATGTTAAGCTGACCAGATTCCGCCTGGAGCCCTTTAAAAAAAAATCAGTGTTACATTGACCACTTTCCAAATTCCACCGCTCAGGTACAGAAGCTGATCTTAGGAACACGCTACATATTTTTGTTATAAAACCAGCAGTTACACATTTGTTAAGAACTCACAGGTGGGTGACATCTGTCCCCGGCAATTATCCAGTTTTAGCTTTATCCATAACGCCTAGAACTTTTGTATTTTGCCATCACTATTCCCGTAAGTTGTTCAGACACGCTTCCTGAGAAAGTTAGTTCAAGAATTGGGACCTGCTTCACCTGCTGTCTCAGCTTCTGCCAACCTGACAGTTTGAAAGCATGCCAGTGCAAGTAGATAAATAGGTACTGCTGCAGTGGGAAGCCTCCCAGAGTGGCTGGGGAAACCCAGCCAGATGGGCGGGGTATAAATAATAAATTACTATTATTATTATTCCATTTAATGATATACATTCACATCATTACTATCCACTTTACCTCCCTGGCTCTTTAGAGCCTATCAACTTCCTTCCCTCCTGCCTCATAGGGCTTCCAAAATTAACCTTTATATCATTGCATTTTGTACGTTTTCCCAATTCCTCATTACAAAATAGCTCAAAATTTAAATAAATATAGAAAGGTAGAAAACTTCTCATTACAAGTCTTCAGATAGACCTGCTAGTGATGTTAATTGCTCACAATAATCTTTCAGTCCTTTTGGAATACTTGATCATGCTGGTTTCGGATTTTTCCTGTCGGCTTCGCCAGTTCTGCAAATTCCACCATCTCCATCTGCCACTCTTCTTTCATTGGTGCTACTTGTTGTTTCCATTTCTGGGCTAAAAGAATTCTTGCCGTGGTTGTTGCATGCATAAACAGTATTTTATCTTCCCTTGGTATCTCTTCACCCACTATATCCAATAAAAAGGCTTATCAGCACAATGTGTTCTAACCAAATTAGCTATCCTGGCTTGACAGCTTTCTGAGTTCCATTCCCTTTGAAATTAATTTGAAGCAAGTATTGGATCATCTTCATATGACTGAATGCAAATGAGAAATGTAAATGAAGCTTTGGTGTTAAATAAGATGCCACCTGCAGATGCAAATATTACATTGACTGTTGCCTTCTTCCCCAGTTCAGATAGAAAGCTGCCTTATTCTGAGTCAGGACATGAACTTATCTAGCAGAATATTGTCTGTGTTGACTGGCCGCAATTCTCCAAGGATGCTGCAACGAACCCCCTCGCTGACGTTGCCGATAGATTATGAGACGAAAGGGTACAGGGGTAAAGCAATCCCCACTCAGTTCCTTACGTCTTAAAATGTACCCCTCAATTCTGGGCTTCTCAGTAAAGATAGTCTAATTCCAGCTTTCGTGGCCTGATCTCACAAACACTCAGGGCTATTTGAATGAACAACCTCTTGCCTACAGAACAGGGACTCCCTCAACTCGGATCCCCTTTGTATCAGTCTGCCATATCACCCTAGCAAACTTGTGGCACTCTAGGTTTTCACCATACTGCCCTTTCTGTGTGACTCTAGGACACAAATTATCCCCTTTTCCTCAGGTAAGTTTTGCCCTTTACTGAGTCTCCACCTCTGTGAGTTTTAATACGCTGCTGGAATAACCAATACAATACTCTTTGGCACAAAAGAAGATGAAATTTATTTTTTTGAGAACATAGGTTTTTCTTTTCTTAACGATGCATACGTTTACACTCTTAGTTACAGTTATACATTAACACTGTCAGACTTTAACTTCAAGTTATCCTAAGCCTAACCTAAACCACCACTATCCTGGCCCCACACCCTTCTCCTTCCCTCTTCGTCACCACACTCTCCCCCTCTTCCAACTGCCAAAAAACGGTTATTCCCTCCTTTTTAAACCAGACACCTTCCCACCTCCTAAAGATGTGCTGTCAGTTAAGTTGGAGGTGGATTAACTCTTTCTAATCCAGGGTGTAATAAATCTCCCATCCTGGGGCTAATCCGTTACAGATGCAGAGATGAGATTTTCCTAAGTCTCCTCGGCGATACCACCAAGGATTGAACCTGGGACCTTCTCAGGTTGGGAATTACAGGGACAGAACTACCTAAACTGTATAGAAACATATTCATGTCTGCTACTACAGCGGCAAGAATGTTACTTGCCCCCA
The DNA here is from genome assembly GCF_963506605.1 of Zootoca vivipara. Lineage (NCBI taxonomy): Eukaryota > Metazoa > Chordata > Lepidosauria > Squamata > Lacertidae > Zootoca > Zootoca vivipara. The sequence continues at coordinate 18,882,464 of NC_083291.1, read as the reverse complement.
AATGGAAAGAAACAGAAGTCCCAGCAGAGGAAGAATGGATACAGAAACTTATGGGATGTGCAGAAATGGCGAAACTCACTGGAAGAATAAGAAATCAAGATAACAAACTTTTAAATAGCAGAATCGAAATGGTTTACTTAATATTTACAGATAAATTGCAAACAGATAAAAACATTAGGGGGTTATTGTAATAACCTGTAGCTTCATAAGAGTATATCTTTAAAGAAGATGAATAAATGAGCAAATTAAGTAAATTTCGATATGCAGAAAATATGCGTTTAAAATAAATATTTGGATCGGCAGAAAGAGGGGGAAGGAAGTCAAGCTTTGAAATGTCAAAATGATTGTAAAATTAGTGACTTGTATAAACTTTGTATAAACTTGTATAAAGTTTGTGTGTGTGTGTGTGTGTGTGTGTGTGTGTGTGTGTGTGTGTGTGTGTGTGTTAAAGAAGAACATGGGAACTTCTACATGCAAAGCAGGTAGCCTACTCTAGCACTCAGCTGAGCCTCACGTTTTGCTGTCAAAGGCCCACAGCCTTCTTTTAAGTCTGAGTCACACAGGCATAGATATAGCTCAGCTTCTTATTCTGGATGATCTGCAGCTGTGTGAACTTCTACTGGGAGGAAAACATTGCGTTTGACTTAATATTACGAAATGCCTTTCTGAGCTGTTTTTGGGTGGCAGCTGTTTCATACCTGCAAATCATGACGGGGTGTTAGTTTTTCAGTGTGACCTGCCTAGTGGTGATAAGATTTCTTCTCTGAGAGGGGATAGTTCAACTGTCTATAAAGTTTTGGAAATGTTTTATCTCTCTATCCACCGAGTACTCTTAAAAGCGTTGAGAGTTACCACTGAGGAGTGTTGACTTTCCTTGTGGCAGATGGAGCGCTCACATGGCATACAGTAAACAATGTGTCATCTGTTTACATCTCTTTCTTCTTTTTTACATTAGCCACAGATGGCTTGGCATCATTTTTGAAAATATATTTAAAAAATAACTAACTTTATTTTTTTCTAATTGTATATTTATACTTGTGAGTCCATGATACTTTCTACTTTGGGCTCTCAGTAGCTAGGAAGCTAATCACCTGTGTTGAACCATTATCGGAATTAGGTGTGTGAGCATTTTAAATGTAGGTTAATCAACTTAAATTTTAGCTGATTAATCAGTAGGGAGCAATACTGTATACAGTTTATGGAATATTTTTAACTAGTGGGTCTGACAGTTTTAAGGGCAGACCTTTGGTGTGAGTGTTTACTGTAAAGGGGAATGAAAAATAAAATGGTAAGCTAGTTACAGGTAGGTAGCCGTGTTGGTCTGACGTAATCAAAACAAAATAAAAAAAAATTCCTTCCAGCAGCACCTTAGAGACCAACCAAGTCTCATACCTATGCATACCTATGATAAACTTAGTTGGTCTTTAAGGTACTGCTGGAAGGAATTTTTTTTAAATGGTAAGCTGTTATTTTTCTTCTGTTTGGTTTTATAAAACAAAGAAACTGGTGTAATCTTCCTTCAGTATCTCAAAAAGCGACCAATACTGCAGATGTTGCAATTAGCAAATTTATTTAAATATAATCAGTTGTTGTTGTTGTTGTTTAGTCATGTCTGACTCTTCGTGACCCCATGGACCATAGCACGCCAGGCACTCCTGTCTTCCACTGCCTCCCGCAGTTTGGTCAGACTCATGTTCGTAGCTTCGAGAACACTGTCCAACCATCTCATCATATAATCAATTAAGACCATACAAATTGCCTTCCTAGATCAGTCCAATAGTCTCTAACAGCAGGTAGACACACACATCTGGAAGATCACAAGCAAAGCATGAAGGTTAAGGACTCTAGTTTGTTTCTAGCATCTGCTCCTCAAGAAAGATACAGCCAGTAAACACAGACTTCATTTATTCTTAATTTGCAAATACAATAGATAATGGCAGAGCTCTCCATTTGCAACTTTTGGCTTCTTTTGTCCTTGAACTGTTTCTGTTCTTGTTGGTCCTTACAAGTACTCTGTAACTACTAATAACTAGTGCCAGATTTGGCTTTTTCCCTCCTCCCACTAAATCCTTTGGTGCTACATCTTTTAGATAAGCAGGAACTGTCTTATTGAAAACATTTAAAGGCTGTATTGAGAGCCTTTTTTCAGCTGAAGAGCCAAGTAAAAATAGACTAAATAAATATAAAGTTGTTGGCTCACATAACCACGGACAGCTCTGTTCTGCATGAGTTTCTCTAAGTCTAAGCCAAAGCCATGATCTGCCTGAATCACATCACATTTTGTGGTAGCGATTCCACAGGTTAATTATGTATTGAATGAAATACCACTTCAGCTTTGACCTGGCCTGATCCTGCTCTTAAATCAACTTCCATCATCATTTTTGATGGTGCACCTTCCAATTATGTGTGCGTGAGAGAGAAAAAGTCTCTTTCTGTACCATCCCCACACTGTTCCTAATTTTATAAGCCTCTGGCACATGCCCCATTAGTCATCCTGAAACTGAAGAGCTCCAAATTCTTTAGTTAAAGATGATACTGTTCCTTAACTGGCGATGACTAATCAACTAAAAACCAGTGGACAATCTTAATAGGTAAGAGTGATCACAGATCGCTGATTGCGTTGTCCAGTCATTGCAGTAAGGTAAAGGTAAAGGGACCCCGGACCATTAGGTCCAGTCATGACCGACTCTGGGATTGTGCGCTCATCTCGCGTTATTGGCCGAGGGAGCCGGCATACAGCTTCCAGGTCATGTGGCCAGCATGAAAAAGCCGCTTCTGGTGAACCAGAGCAGCACACAGAAACGCTGTTTACCTTCCTGCTGTAGCGGTACCTATTTATCTACTTGCACTTTGATGTGCTCTCGAACTGCTAGGTTGTCAGGAGCTGGGACCGAGCAACGGGAGCTCACCCCGTCACAGGGATTCGAACTGCCGATCTTCTGATCAGCAAGCCCTAGGCTCAGTGGTTTAACCCACAGTGCCACCTGCGTCCCAGGAAGTCATTGCAGTACCTGTCAGCAATTAGCAAAAATGCTGAGGGATAAGCTTTTCATTTCACGCTTTCTCAACCTTGAAGACTCTCTGTGTGTTGCTTTTCCAGATGGGCAGATTTGGGGCAGGTGCTGTTTTCCCTACTCATGCATAAGAAAAGCTTCACCTGCTAGAATCCCCTCTTCTTCTTGTCCTCAGTTGCACCTGATCACCTGAAAATGGCACATTAGGGGACTCATGACTCTGACGAACCCATGACCCTGAGATTAAAAGTCTCATGCTTTTCCCACTGAGTTTGTGCTTCCCCTTAGTGGCTAGTGAACCACTCGAGGTCAAAATAACATGCCAGAAGCTTTCCTTCTTAAGTGTGTGTGTTGATCTGAGCATCCTTGAACAGCCATCAGACAAGCTGGCAGCACTGACCTCTGACTGCAGAAAATCTGGTAAGAAGCCAGTTGCTTTATTGCATAGCTGTTTCTTTGCAAGAAAAGCATATCTTGTTAATGATGGGAGGGTGGGTGGACGCCAAGCTAGTTTACATTTTGAGTCTTATTTCACGCCTCTCTAAAGCCCACTCACCCTGTGACTAATCTCCAAGTTGATTCACCTTTCCGATCTTGATTGCTTTATTAACACCACATTGCCAGCAGTTTTTGTTTAGTTTAACTATAGGAAGTATGTATAGCAAGGGTGAAGCACTGCAGATGTGGCTGGACAGCTCTCTTAATTAATACCGGTAGCTCTGTTTTCCATGCTGGCTGTCAGGTGTGAAGAGTGTAAAAAACATCTGGAGGGATGCAGGCTGCTCACCAGCTGATGTGTAGAATGAGTTCGCTGTAACTAATTCCAAGGCTTGGCCACTCTCTCTAGCACATTCTGGTGACATCTAAACATCATTAATGTGATGTGATGTATGTGGGCTGCCTTGAAGGATGCTCAGAAATGGTGCAGAATGCAGCAGCCTGGCTCTAGAGAGTGGCAAACAGAGAACAATGCTTGTTCTTCATTGTCTTAACTGGCTACCAGTTTAGCAAAAATCAACGGAGTCCTGACTCCTGACCTGCAAAGTCCTAGTGGCCTGGATCTTCAGGAATTAACCTGGATAATTGTTTATTCAGCTATAAACACTGATGATGTCAATAGCTTTATTCCCACTGAACAGGGTCTTTTGAGTGGTGGCACTCTTGCTCTTCTATTCTCTCCCCCTCACCAGGCTCTTTCATTTAATATCTCAAAATTATTGTTAAAACAGTCATGTTTCACCTTTTTTTTTTTTTACTGGCATTGGAAGTTGCTGATTTTTAGTACGTCTCCAAAAGGTTGTCCCGTTACTGCAAGGACAGCTGCCTGCTATGGGATTTCCTCTCCCTGTGTGTCTCCACACCCCTCCAGTCTGCTCCAGATGATTGGGGAGGGATCCCAGAATATATTTTGGGGAGGGATTGTGTAAAGAGAGGGGGGGAAAGTTCTGTTGTGCAGGTAGAGGTGCTTGTGCTAACTGAATGACTTCCTTAGATACAATAGATATCTTCATTAGATACAACAGATATCTCAGGATCGTGAGTTCAAGCCCCACATTGGGTGAAAGATTCCTGCATTGCAGGGGGTAGGACTAGATCACCCTCGTGGTCCCTTCCAACTCTACAATTCTATAATCCTTGGATTTTATTTGCATGTGTTTGCAATTTTAAAGTTGTTTTATATTATTATTGGCTTTTAAACTGCTTGGGAGTTGCATTGCTGGACAGAAATTAAACTGTATAAAGGCCTGGTTGATTGATTTCTGTAGGGAGTCACCTCCTCTGGAAACAGAGTAGGAATGAATGATTAGACCAAGAACAATTCAGAGGAATATGATAGTTGGTCTTAATTTGGTAGGTCAAGACAACATTTTGGAGAAACCAGGAGAGAAGAGATGAAAAAGCGAAACAGTAGATCTAAACCAGCTTTCTCCAACCTGGTTCTCTCCATATGTTTTGAACTACAGTATAACTGCCATTGGCCACGCTGCTGGTATGAATAGGATTGCAACCCAGAGAGCTATAATGATGGAAATGTCATATGTGAGAACGTAACAGTGGATCATATGTTGTCAGTTGAGACTAAATCTGAGTCCTAGATCAGCAAAAATTAAACTGGTTCTTAATGGGAAAATGGGGCCTTTGCAACGAAACTTCTTTTAGGCTGTTCATGGAACACATTTTCAGGAAGAGAAGCAGAACTGCCAGTTGTTAAGAGTAGCAGGGAAATGTTTGTCTATTTCTAGTGGATTTTTTTTGGTAGTTGTTCAAAGGGTGCCACGAAACACTTTGCTCTCATCTGCTGAGCTATTGTGTTTTTGTAGCTACGCTTGCTCATTTTAGTAGAGACGGGTCATGATTAGGTATGGAATAAATGAAGTATACAGCCATACACTCTAGCCAAGTATATTCAGAAATAAGTCCTACAGTGAATGGGGCTTATTCCTAAGCAGCTGTCAGATTGGAGCCTAAATACATGAAAATGTGTCTGATCTTCAGTCAATAAATTCATGCAGATGCAAACCCATGGCCTCTATCCAGCCCTAGCCATGTGCAAGAGTGTCCCCAGATGTTGCTGCACATCTGCATAAAAGATGTATCCGGCCAGGATCCTGATGACTATTTTTATGTACAGTTGTGCTTGCATCAGTCTGGTTCTGCACACTATTCTCCCTAGCTAGATCAAGACTCGTGAATTTTCAGCAACTCCCCTCCTTCTTCAGAGGAAGCTCCAGCATCTGCCTACAATAATGGGAGAGAACCAAATTTGTGGCATGCATTATGCAAAGATGACCAACTCTCTGGTTTTTTGTACAGCTTGATAGCTAAGGGTGCTTCATGGACATTTGATAGCTGATCTTCAGATTGTGGTGCAGGGCAGGTCATACCTTCCCATGGCAAAGACCAGAAGGGCAGGAGCTGGGTAGCTTTTGAATCTGACTATTAGATAGACAAATTGTGTGACCTGATGTAAAGTGGTTTGGTATGTTCCTAAATAACCCAGCACACTGTCTTTACCTTTAATGTCTATTCCTGGGTTATTTGTGGGGCATAGGAATTTGTTCAACCCCACCCCCAATAGAGTCTGGGCCCCCACACAGTCTGAGGGACAGTGGACCGGACCCCTGCTGAAAAAGTTTGCTGACCCCTGGACTAGACAGTCTGAGCTTTTGGAGCTGGTGAGCAAGTAGCAAATGATGCTTCTACTTTTGGAGGGCTGATGAGCATTATTTGCCTGATCTTCCCCCTTGGAATGGAGGTTAGTTTTCCAGACAAAGGTCTCAGCCATGTTCTCTTCTTTCCCGACTTTTAAAAATGAATCTTGTGAAATAGGAAGGGTTGGTATAACACCTTAAGTCTTCTACTTGTTGATTGGGACTCCTGCAGGGTGTTTTCGAACTGTTTTAGAAGGAATTATTAGAATTCTTGGACAATGAGGGGCTGCTTCTGCCCCTCTCTACTGCCCCAAGTGAGACATTGTATGAAGAAACGGGAGCAAAAACATTGCTCGGTTCCTTGTTTTTTTGGGTCAGCCCCTTTGGCACCCATGCAGGCCCCGTTACCACAGTGGGGTGACCCATACTGAAGGTACAAGAGCAAGCTGGTCAGTTGGCAACCCCAAAGCGCAAACCATTTGTTGACTGCCGCCTGGGTTTTCAGGGAAGAGTGGGAGAAATAGATTTGTTATCTGAAATGCAGCATATGTTTTGAGTGGAGCACAACAGCTTTCTGAGCCAAGCTATTAGTAACACCTGATATACCCCCCTACTGCTCATTAGTCACCTGCCAGCAATGAGCCATTCCATTAGCATTCTTGCTCCACTTTGCTCTTCCCTCTCCTGCTCTGCCGCTAATTAAGCATCTGTTCGCCAGGCAAAAACAAATCATCTCCTTATGAAGTCACAAAACATTTCATTTTCAGACAAAAAGAAATCTACTGTAAATAATAATTAAGGAGTCAGTGTTTCCCCCTCCCCCAATAAGAATAGAAGAACCAGATTGTCACCCAAGTCATTCCATATTTTTTTTTTTTAAGTTTCTGTTGAGTTGGGGAATGTTCCTTTCTAGGATTTGGGTCCTAGTGAGCCTTAGTGACTCACAGCTTTTCTCCGCAGCATATGGGGGAATTTGTACACAACAAATTTAGATTTGCTTTAATTTATCATGGAGCACTGTGGGCTCCTAAAGGGCTTCTTACCTGAATTTACTCTGATAACACTCTTATTTATCTCATCCACTCTCCCAAGGAGCCTCTGGGAAATATGAATGGAAAAGGATGTTCAAAATAACTTCTATTAAAAAAAAACCCCAGCAGCTTTTCTTTTGGGAATTCTTTAAGTGACAGCTTGCCCAGTACTAGTGATCTTCCCCAGCAATGCAGGGAATTCCGAGTGTGTTCTGGAATGTACTCTCTGTCCATGTCATACCCAAGTGGTTTAGGCAATGTAATCATTGATTTGAGTATGTGCCCTAAAATAAACTATTCTCTTTTGTAATGTGTGAAGGGGTTATTGTGGCAAATGCACAGGAAGTGAAGGATGGCAGACATCAATGGAAAAGGGGCTTCCCCAAGTGAGGTGGTGTTTTAATAGAACTTAATATTGAATTTTATATTGTTCTAACTTGTCCTGGGACCTTATTGCAAGATCAGGTAAGGTATCTAATAAACTCCACCACCACCACCTTTACATACTGCAATACAAAAATGTTTTTTAGGCCTGAGAAAATTCAGAAAAACCTACTAAGTCAACAAGCTACCATTCAAACATTTTAGATTTTTAATATTTTAAGGAAAGTGTCTGCAATAATTTTTTTGTGTCCGTAAACATGTTTCAAGGAATAAAGCATAAGATTATAGTGTTACAAATATGCAGAAATACAGTAAATGGACAAAAAAAAATCTTATTTCAAAGATGATTTATTTTCAGTAAATACATGAGCCAGCTTACATTTTGTGTAAAACGTCTATGGTAGCATGCTGCTTACAACTGCATAGATCTCTGGCAGCCTTTTTACACCAACTTTGGTCATTAATTGTTCCTCATATGAAAGTCAACTGACATAGTACTTGCAGCAAATAAATCAGTAGGTGACCTCAAGGTTGTTTTGGGAAATTGAGTGTGTGTGCATCAGAAAGCATTGTGTAGCCACTAGTGTCTTTATTAATACAGACCATTAATTAGCAGGGAAATGGAAGATAAAGAGATACAAGACAAGATTTCTGTTTGGAATATTTTCTCTTGTCCAAATCTTTATAGTTATTACTTCAATCATTTATTTTCTACAGGATTCATTCGTAAACTTTAGGATTTCTGGTTAGTGATTCTTTCAGATAATGTTTAAAGCTAATACTGTAAAAATCCATATTTTCCTCTGAATGAGAAGTGCCTTGCAATAAAACAGAAAAGCTCTCTTATCTGATTGTAATACTGCATCTGGCTTTTGAGCTGAAATGTTCTCCCCAAGTTAATGGATTTTTATTACTACCGGTATTAGGAATGAATGAAATTGCTACAGTATGTAGGGTCCCCAGATACGATTCAGAGGGATATATTAAAATATGCAGGCAAAAAGGGCAATGATTCCTGTAAAATAGTATTAGTTTGTTCATGCCCCACATCAAACATTATCCATCAAGGATGAGGAAGCAGATTTCCTTCTGGAAGAAAATCATCTCTAGAGCAATGCAGAAGAATGCACAATAGGAAATAAAAATTTCCTGTTATCTTCCACAGTTTTGTGTTGGCAGCAACAGCATGCATTTGAGATTATACAGAGATCATATGACTGATTCCATATTAAAATTATATACTGAGAATATAAAATGTTGATTTCTCCAGTTTTAAAAAATAAGAAATAAAGCCTTATCATTTGAAGCTAAAACAACTGAGCAGAAAAAATGAACAAGGTACCCTATAGGGAACAGGTGCAAGAGCGTGGGTGAGGCATAAGGCTCCAATAACTAAGGCTGGGCATAGTATCAGCGCTGCGAACAGGGATAGCTAAGTATAACAAAAATATTTGTATTATTTTTATGAGGTGGAAGAATGATTGCAGAGATTCCAGAAGTTGAGTGCTGAAGAGTGACAGGTGACGAGGTGTGATGTGGACTGAGCCCACTTCTCACATCAGCACCAGTGACAGACAAGGAAGGCACACAAAAGCCACTTGGAAGAAATTCTAAAGTTATGTAAAGGGACTTCCACTGATGATACAAGGTAAGACTTGAATGAAGAGAATTATCAGCACAGGTAGCAAACAGGGCATTAAGGCTACTAAAGAATACCGTACTGTGGTTACTGTAATCAGTTGAAATCTGTTTTTGTTCAAAGCAAAAATGGGTTGCATAAGAAGACTGTTCAGCCACCAGAAAATAAATAAGGCAATATGTACTAGGGTTTGACTCAACCTCTTTTTGCAACTGTTTTTGGATGTTTTAGAGGAACATCAAAGACTGAAACAGCCCACTTATATTCTTATATACTTTATTTTAGGCTTTACACTTCTTGACGCGCAGTAGTGCCTTCATATTTTCTTCCCCGACTTCTACATAGAGTTTGGGTTGACCAAAAAGAAACCAAGATTTGTATAGTGCATCAGGCTGGCATCATAGCCGAGGTAGGCAACACATCACTATCACATACTAGTGATGACAAGAGTAAGCAGAAGTATTGAAAGGAGCTAGAGTCAGCCTTACAAAACAGTAAAACTGATGGAGGTGTTTTCTCTTTTTAAACTCTCTTTCCTTCCCTTGTTTTTAACATTCATGTCAAGTAGAGAGAGAACAAACCAAATGTAAATCTCGAAACAGAATTAAATACATTCAAACATTTCCCCCAGCCATGATTTTGGAGATCTAAGACTAAGTTCATAGAAACAATTAACATTTGTGAGAATGAAATCGCCTTTGCATTTTAAGAGAACCTTTGCCTTGTTCATGCACAGGATCTTAAACTGAGACTAGAGAGAAACCTCCCCACTCTACAAAAGTTAGTATTTCAATGCACTTAACTTATATTTTGATACATGTTCATATGTTTACATTGTCACTCAAGATACCCTGCAAGGAAATGGATGCATGGACAACACAAATATTTCAAAATATGCTCTTGTCTGGAATATGTAACGAAGGGGATCAAATATATTTTCAATTACTTAGGGACTTTAATAGAAAAAGAGTAGAGTTAGTAAGTGAGGGATGAGTTTTCTTTGGCAAGGATTTTATCAAATTGAAGGAGTTACTGCCTTAAACAAAGCAACATGTTAAAGGAAAATTCATACCGGAGAGGACTGGGGTGAGATCCCATAGCCTGCTCCAGAAGATCCCATATCTTTCTCTCTTAAGGAGCTCTGTCTCTAGTGATGCCAAAATGCTGTCTTCCCAATGACCGTTTGAGGCAAGAACTGGCCAAACAAGGCTGTGACTTCATGATTGATTAAATGATAAGGAGCATTCCAGGCACAGTGGCCTCAAGTCCCTTCATCTAATTTGTGCATTTTGGGGTGTGTTTTGTAAATCTTGTACATAGGAATATAATAAAGGGATGCTATCTTTTCTCTTCCTGGGCTGTTCAAAGCACCAGTGCCAAAGTTCTTTGTATGTCCAAGATATAAGGGGGCAAGTGGCTCACAGATCAGTGCATGCCCAAGTGCAGTCTCAAACGCAATAGCATCAGGAGTGCTTCTGCACCTGTTCAACACTTCTCTCCTGCCTCAAGAACCATTTAAATTTGATGGAGGGTAAGCATCTCAAACAAGGTGTTTCATAGCATTTCAGAAAACACCATGTGATACAAGCTTAGAAGGTACGCACCCCGATTCTATGCATGCTTAATTGGAAGCAAGTCCCAGTGAGTTTAATAAGGATTACTTCTAAGCAAGCACACATGTAAGTACGGTATATCTTCTAGGCAGTGATAGGCCCCATTACGAGAAGTTATTTCAAGTATAACATTCAGTTTTAGATTTCAGCTAATCACTAGCAGATAGCATTTCACATGATCAGGGAGCCTAGTTTTGATTCAAGTTCAAAGGTTTAGTTAAGATTACATTATACTATACTATATATTCCCCTCTTGAGATGGGCTGTCTTTTATTTTATCCAAGCCATCATGTTGAACCTGCAATGTAAAAAGCAATTATCTGTAACACATACCATCATGAATCATGGCATGGACACATAGCAAGGTACAAATGTTATATGGAGAGATGTATGTAATTGCAGCTAAAACAATACTGTACTTAGAATGTTTGTGCAATAGTATGCTGCTGCCCAAGCTTGAGCACTTACTGCATAGGCAGAGATGCTAAACTAGTTTATTTAAAAAACCAACAATTCCCTCCCACTTCAGCACCCACAGTGAGACATTAAGCAGTCTTTGAAACTGTACATTGAATTAAAAAAACCTGTACACTGAGTAGTGCCTTAAATACATGTCCAGCTAAACCAAATACTTTTTTTTGTTAAACATTCAAAAAGAATTTCCCTTATAATTGGTGGTACCTTGAATAACATATAATTACTCATCCACTGTAAACATATGTAAGCAGTATATTACATATTGAATCAGATCTCTTTTTATATAACAAACACTGAAAATCCAGTTAGCTATCACCATTATGACAATTTTCGTGCTTACATAAGATGTTTGGCTAGAAGCTATTTAATAGCAGAAGCTGAAAATGTGTCAATATGATTATTTCATAGTGGCTCATTTAGTTAAGCACCCCCCCCCCTTAGTGCTCCTGAATGTTGGTCACTGACATTTGCCTTCATCTGTTCAGTCTCTGTGTTACAACCTCTCGGTACATTATAGATATATAGATGAGTAGCAGAAACACCACAAAGAAATCATCTAAAAACCCCAAAATTCCAAACAGGGCTTCGGGGAGAAAATCCAGGGGGGATGCCAGGTACAACAAAGCTCCCATGAGGCAGAGGAATATTCGGATGCGGAACATCCAGAAGAGACCGCCAACGGAAAACATTTCTCTGAATGCATGGCGCAATAACGTGGGCAAATCCATAATCCTTTCCATAATCTAAACAAAATGTAGAAATACCAATTTTTGGTAAATGTTATCTCAGGGACTTTTGACACATATATTACAAGCTCACATGCATTTACACAAATTGTAATATTGGTGAAAAAGCATGATAGTATAATTCCTTCTTGGACTGTGTCCATGACCCTTTCCCCCAGTACCTCCCTCTTAAAGATCTATATTCTCATTCATTGGGACTGTGAATATAAACAGCATCTTGGATCAGGTTTTTTTATATATACCAAGTGCAAGATTAAACAAACACATGGGAAAAACAAATTATTTTTCAAGGTTTTACATTCAGTACAAAACATACTTAAATAAGACTCAATATTGAAACATCACTTTCTCTAAGTGTTAGAATTCTTTATATCTCAACAATGCTTACCCAAAAGAACCCAGAAGGCAGACCAATATTATTAATCATAATAGATTGCAGAGGGGGAGTGTGAGAGAGTGTGGCTTGCCAAAGCATTGCTAATGGGTTGGGGCAAGATTTCAACAAGGAGCCTTTAGGCTTGCAGCTCCCTCTCTTAACTGTAACATAGCATAAACTCTTTTCTGACTAAGTTTGGTGAGTCTCTAAAGGGTTGTAAGACATACAAAAGCTGGGAACACTCCATGCCTGGGGCCTCTAAAGCTGGTATTTCTCAATTAAATTCCTTATTTTATTCCCGAAAATTCACCACATCAACAGGGATTATTATTGTGGGGTCCACAAATCTGGCTAGTTTTGCTGGCTGACCAAAAAAAATGTAGTTTCTGGATCCCTCACCACAAAGGTCATTGTTTACTTCCTTCACCTTTGCAACACAGTACAAATGCAAAGAGAATCCCTTGCTCCCTCACCGCAAATACAAGCTTATGGCTAGGAAAGGCGGCGGGGAAGATTGTTCCTAGAGTTACACTACACAGTGCATTATGGAAGCAGCCTCAGTTCTCCTCTCCATCTTGGAGCTAGAAAGGGATGAGGTGGGGACTAACCCTAGCACAAACGTGGGGACAAGCTCTTCTCCATCTCCAAGGTTGGAAGGACGACCGGACCTGTCTCTGAAGCCCAGTTGCAAAACCACAAACCCAGGCCTTTCTCTCCAGAGCTAAAGAACAAAGGTAGGGCTTGTCCTTTTGCTACTATCCTCTTGAGTACCTTCAAAGCACTATAGCCAAACAAGCCCATTCCTCCTTCCAACCTTAATGGTGGGGAAGGGCAGGGACTGGCGCCTGTGCTTGCAAGCCACTTCAGAGATACTCCAGCGCTCTGTAATGTTGTACTGGTGAATGGAATTTGTACCCCAGGTCCCACTGACTCTATCCCCACACATACCGATCTTGGCTGTCCTGAGAATCTCCTGTTGTAATCGTCAACAGCCTGAAGCACCTGCATAGCATCCTCTTGTTCCTCATTGAAGAGTGGTAAAAATAAAGTTACCTGAACACAATAGAGAATAGATCATTTAATACCTGCATGCAAACTCCCCCCCTCCTTTCCACTGCAGTGATTTTAAAACAGGGGTGAGGAACCTGTTGGCCCTCCAAATGTTGTTGGATTCTCAACTTCCATCCACCGCTCCTTCCATGGCCACTGCTCAGGAATGATGGGAGCTGAAAAGCCACAGGTTCCCCACCTAAATTTTAAAAGGTTACAGAAAAGCCATACCCTAACAAATGATATGCTCTAGCATAAGAACAAAATATGTACTGTAAATATTCCTACTAGGTGTAACTGGGGTTACACATACCATACAGATCAAACAAATTTGACAGTTCTGGAAACAAAGGTGTGAAGCACTTGCAAAGTAGTCCCATACACTAGAGTAGCATTATCCATAGTCCGAAGCAAAACAGGAAACAGCCCACAAGATAAAAATAGCATCTCACTATAAATATTCATCTGGATGGCTGCACAAAGGAGATTTTAAAACATGTTAAATTATTACCTGCGCATAAAATGTTACCAAGACTACACATGTCCCATATCACATTACACACAAACATGTATTATTACACAAACACATGTATCATTACAGAGGCATGATTTCCCAAGAACTTGAGCCTCGAGCTGTATTCTGCCATGGGAACTTTGCCTTAAATTTTGATTACAAAGGAGGAATAGCATCAGGCCACTGAATCCCCATGCAGCGGGAATCAGAGCTTTTAATTATTACAGAAATGCAAGACTATATAAGAATATATAGTATTAAATTCTATGTAGAATATAAACGTGGTTTTGTCAGTTTAGCGATATCTTCTCTTAGAGATAGAAGAACTTTAGACCAATCTTATGCTAGTTCTTCACAAATCTATGAGACTAAGCTTGCCATGGCATCTGTTTCATCTTGTTTCACTGTGTCTGCTTTGCCCCCTTTAAGATGCTTAGCTGCTATGATGTTCTCTCTGAAACAGGAATTACCAGGGAGGAAGAAATCCAGGAGTTTTTCGGTCCTGTGTTTGCTATGAGGCATATACCATAAGAACTGCTCACTTTGAGTACACTATAAAACATATAGATGGCAGCATGTTGCTATTATTTCGTGAGCTGGGACACAGCAGTAGGTTGTTTTGTAATTGATGATGACATCGCTATCCTCCCCACTTAAGAGATTTTTTTGAAATAAATGTCTTTAAAAAAAATTTTTTAAAAATGTGCAGGTGCTAAGGGATTATTAGTTGGCTTTGCTACAAAGGTAGATACTGCTCTGGGATTCATAATCTAAAATGATGCCTAGCATTAGATTCTAAAGCAAATGCTATTCTACTCAGGTATCAATGTTATTCTGTATATTCCTGAAACATAAACATGTAAAAACTTTGAAGAGAAAGTTACCAAAAGTTAACACCAGAGTTTTGAATATCAGCGTATTACCGTTTGCCTGCAGATAGGACAATGAATTGCACCTCCCCATGGACCACACCTCCAGTATGCAATAATGCAGGAACCTAAATAAAATGATACCATTACAATTTTCTTAAACTGACAGTATCCCAAATAGAAGTTGCTATTTCAACAAACACTCAAAAATGATGAGCTGATCCAAATGATAAGCTGAAGCAAAAGTGTCATTTTGTGGGGTGAAATGACTATTTTCTCCAAATCACATAAAATCATCTGTGCAAATCAATTTCTTAAGAAATCTTTACAAACAATATTGAAATAGGTGTCAATCTACATTTTTAAGTGATTGTCAGCTTTAAATGCCAATGATGCCTAACCTTTCTTATGAAACTGGTATTATGAGTTTCTGTGAGCCTCTTACACAAATATACATAATACCGGTATATATATATGAAGTGGGACAGGAATAAAAATGGGCAGTAATTTGATATATTCGCTATAGCAATTATCATTTATTTTTTGGACACAGTTTAAATACCTGTTAGAAACAACTAGTATCTAACACAGTCAGCTGAATGAAAACAATCAAAGGGGAATTCCATGCTGCTGGAAAACTAATCCACATTTTCATAAGCACCTTTTTCTGCACATCATTTACTCAACTCATCTTACCAGTGTAACAGAATGCAATAAGTAATGCAAAAACATATTTTGCTTACCACAAAAAAGATGTCCACAGTTTGTTTCAATGGGAAATGTAGCCTGTTGTAAACATACTGGGCATGACATATCAGTATAGAAACGTTGTCTGTCTTCAAGTACATTCTGCTGGAAGAAATGAGATGTGTCACCTGTTCAAGCAGAGCAAATTGCTGTACCTGCCAGAAGCTGCAAACTAATCCTTATTGCAAGAATTGAAGAATGTGTTTCTCACAAGTATATTTTCTGGACTTTATTCTTACATAAGAACAATCATACAGTAGAAAATGAAGGGCAGAAACCCAACTTGTTAGTCTACAGCAGGCACCCCCAAACTGCGGCCTTCCAGATGTTTTGGCCTACAACTCCCATGATCCCTAGCTAACAGGACCAGTGGTCAGGGATGATGGGAATTGTAGCCCGAAACATCTGGAGGGCTGGAGTTTGGGGATGCCTGGTCTACAGAGTCTAAAAAAGTAAAAACAAAACACTAAGATAATTAAAGCAAGGAGAATTTATTAAATTAATCTGTAAAACCAATGAGAAAACTATCTAACAATGTACCCTGAAAAGGCCTTGTTGGATTAAAAAAAGTCTTAAGGAGTTGGCTAAAAGAACCAATTGTTGGGTGTGGATTCCAAAGTATGGGTGCCACCACACAAAGTGCTTCCCTGGGTACTACGGTAATTAAATAAACTTGACCTAAGGGTTCAAGCAGGATGATACAAGGAAAGGCCACATTAACAACACCATAAAGGTTGCTGTGGAGGTGATTTTGTCCTCAAAGTGCCTAGCAAAAGAGAGTCAGCACATTCCCAGAAAGTTCAAGTCTTCTGTGTACTGAAGCTGGTTTCATCAGACCATGATGGACTACTCGCTGAAGAGTTCTAAAAGGTAAAGGTAGACCCTTGACAGTTAAGTCCAGTCGCAGACGACTCTGGGATTGTGGTGTTCATCTCACTTTAAGGCCGAGGGACCCTGCATTTGTCCGCAGACAATTTTTCTGGGTCATGTGGCCAGCATGACTAAGCCACTTCTGGTGCAACGGAACACTGAAACCAGAGCAGCGCACGGAAACGCTGTTTACCTTCCCGCTGGAACAGTATCTATTTATCTACTTGCACTTTTTTGGCGTGCTTTCAAACTGCTAGGTTGGCAGGAGCTCACCCCATCACGGGGATTCAAACTGCCAACCTTCTGATTGGCAAGCCCAAGAGGCTCTGTGGTTTAGACCACAGCGCCACCCATGTCCCACAAAGGAGGCAAAAGCCTACAGCACTCGGTATTCCCAGGCTGTCTCCCATCCAAGTACTAACCAGGCCTGACCCTGCTTAGCTTTCGAGATCAGACAAGATCGGACCTGTTCAGGGTAGTATGCCCATAGAATGAAGAGTTCTACCAAGTTGCTACGTTGGGATGTGACGGAGGCTATGAAGTAAACTTTATTTGCTGCCTACACCACCACACCGGAGGCATGATTATCTGTTCTAACTTGCTTGGAGTTGCAGATCAGGTTGACTGTCAGCTGGCACCACCTGCACCTTCAAAGCTCCCCATTCTCAGGCAAGCAAGGAGCCTGCTGAGAATGGGGAAGTCTCCTCACCTGAGGGATGGTTGTGTCTGTGTTTTTATTTTGCTTCTTCCTTAGCACCATTCCCTCATAGGACTGCACACATACAGAGTCATTGTTTCCTCCCTCTTTTGGGCTTCCTCCAACCCCCAAATGTTTCCTTTCTTTTAAATGTGTACCTCTGTCACTCTCGGTGTTGCCTCAAGCATGCCAATGCTTCCTTCTTGTGCATATGCTATGCCATTTTGTTTTCATAAGTCACAGCACCCATCCTTGAACTTGGAAAACAGAGGGAATAGTCTCCAGCTATTACAAAAGGTTCATGAGACATGAATTCTATTCTCCAGCATCCGTGTAATTATAACCAGATTTGGTTATAATAATAGCTGCCAAGTTTTCCCTTTTCTCACGAGGAAGCCTATTCAGCATAAGGGAATTTCCCTTAAAAAAAGGGAGAACTTGGCAGCTATGTTATAATCCATGAGGTTCAGATTTATCTACCTCCTGGTCATCACATGAGCAATTATCTGAGAGTTGGCACCAAATGCAATTTATGCAAGGAAGAGCAGATAGCATTATACCTGTTCTGATTGTATTTGTTGTCTAATTGCTCTCACTAGCTCTTGGTTTTCTGGATGAATAGCTGGGTGGGCATTTCTGTTAAGAGAAAATACAGTGCATAACACAACATGCTAACAAAACACTTCAAAATCAGAGCTATACACAATGGAATTCATCTAGCATGTTCAAAATTCTAAGATACTCCAATTAACTACAGGACAATGGCATTTTATGCAGTAGTAAGTCACTTGATCCAAACTTCAGAGCAAAATCCCCCCCGACCCAAATAGTAAGGGTAGTATCCAATGCTAGTCATACTCTCACAAGTAGACCCACTGAAATGAATGACCGTGACTACCTTAGGTCCATTATTTCAATGTGTCTACTCTGGGTAGAGCTTCATTAGACACAACTCTAACCCTATGTGTGTGGGGTTTTTTTTTTTTTTAAAAAAATACTATTAGCACATAAATGGAAAGCTTTAAAAAAAGAACCCTGTGTTCAAAGATACAATCTTACTAATTCTTACCTAAGAGTAAGTCCCACCAAGTTCAGTGGGAGTTACTTCTGAGCGGACATGCACATGATTGTGCTCTAGGATGAAAGTAATGCCATCATTCCCTTTTCCTTTATGTTAATGAATTTCTTATCCCCGTCAAAGTATTCTTCATTAGTTTTCTTCATGTATTAATTTTGAAAATGGGCTATCTTAAAGCTGAATTTTCAGTTTTAAGTAACAGCAGCTATGGAAACAGAGAACTTGGGTGGGAAAATATCAGTTTTATTATGCTAGTTAATGCTCCAAGCTAGCTAGGCAAAGGGTGTTAACATATACAATTTCTATGACTGGTTTTTCAGGTTAGGGTGTAGATATGTATATATATTTGTAACTCTGCAGTGCAAAGATGCTTTCTCTGTCTCCTTCCCCAATTTGGCTAGTGTTGTAAATATACTAAGTATGAGTAGCATGCAGGACTGGAGGTCATCTCATTTGGCCCCAAGCTCAGTAAAAACTTTGTGGGTGAAGGGAGATTTTAATCAACCCAAGTCTACTATTGACTTTATAGTTTGATTCTTTGAAGTGCTGCTTCCAATAATGTGCAGTCAAAAACAGGTGTGCTGTATCATTAAAAATATTTTAAATTACTTTAAATATATATGCCTGACACATTACAAATACAGTAGGTAATACAGTAGGTCATTGTCAAATACTACCAGTATCTCACCTTAAAAGCATGTATGCCAGTGCAGCAAGGAATGTGATGCTGAGCACCACTGCCAGCAGGACCTGGTCACTTATTCCTTCGATCATTGAATCACTATCTAGGATCAATCTCTGAACTTCTGTTTCTTGGTTGGCCATTCCAGAGCTAGAACCCAGGAAAGACATGCATTCGGATTTATACATGCACATAAAATTATTCATGCTTAGCTCACATCTACAACTAAAGAGGGCTAAACAAAAAACCCTTGAAGTTGCCACTGGTCTCCAAACTTTAAAATCAAACTGTATTCTGTGACAAGTTGGCACACTGGTAGATTTCCACATGGCCAAACACCATGTCACACATACCTTGCTAGAATTCTAAAACTCCATGGCATTTTATTGTATTTTAATCTTTGCTGGAAGCCGCCCAGAGTGGCTGGGGAGACCCAGCCAGATGGGCGGGGTACAAATAATAAATTATTATTATTATTATTTCATGTGGTGACATGTGCTTCATGGAGACAACCGGGACAATAGTCAGTGGGCATAGCCAATAGCCTAATGACACATCCAACACAATCCAGTCTCATTGGAAAGTATGAACTAGAAGTGACAAAAATCAAAAGCAGATAGACAAGCCATGTGCTACATAGTAAGAGAAGCACATATAATATGCATATATGCAGTATACGGCACTTATTATCCTTTAGAGGAGGTCAGTCCCATTTAACAGCTAGGCAGCACAGGCACAGTAATAAGTTATTAGTCCAAAATCAGTCAGTTAAGCTATGGCACAGAATTTTTGAAGCAGAAACAAGTAGTAATGGTGTGTGCTTCAGGGCATATACAGAGTGCTTTCCCCCCAGCATTAAAAAGCTGCAGCCTTCCCTGTCATCACAGAATTAAGAGGATTACAGGGTAATGGTATATCTGCCCTATAGATTAAAGCTCCAGCTTGAAATTGAGTACTAACTCCACCTCCATTGCCAGACAACTGAACCAGAGAACATATACACAGTGTCCCCCTCCATACAATAATCCATGCTTTGTTTTCCGTTTTCCAGCAACTCTTCACAAAAAACATGCTCTTTCTCCCTCCACTTGTGTTACAGACAGGCTGTCCTTACTTGTTCTCCTTTCCAAACTCCTCCCCCAAAGTCTGGAAACTTAATTTGTGCTAAGACATCACGAGGCCTTAGCCCAGGAGTCTGTTTTCCACACCAGGTCTGAGTCCTGGGGAAGTCCATCTGAGCATATGCAGGCCACCTTCCCCTTCCCACTGAACAACCGTGGTCTCCTGTTTGCTCACACACTTAGAATTCAAGTTCCTTCTGAATGGATGAAAAAGCCACTCCTTCTGCAATACAGAAGTACAATAATGTACTTTCACCCCCATTTTTATGCAATTTATCAAGATATCAGAGAAGTTGATGGCAGACTGATTCAAGCACTTTTCTCATCCAAACTACTCCTATCTTCCATCCTGACCACTTCAATCTTCTGTTGCACTGCCAGCTGGCTTTCCCAGTTTTGGGAGGAAATTAGCTAATAGTAAATGCATTTAATAAGGGACCCAGGTGGCGCTGTGGTTAAACCAGTGAGCCTAGGGCTTGCTGATCAGAAGGTCGGTGGTTCGAATCCCTGTGACGGGGTGAGCTCCCGTTGCTCGGTCCCAGCTCCTGCCAACCTAGCAGTTCGAAAGCACGTCAAAGTGCAAGTAGATAAATAGGAACTGCTACAGCGGGAAGGTAAACGGCGTTTCCATGTGCTGCTCTGGTTCGCCAGAAGCGGCTTTGTCATGCTGGCCACATGATCTGGAAGCTGTACGCCGGCTCCCTCGGCCAATAATGCGAGATGAGCGCGCAACCCCAGAGTCGGTCACGACTGGACCTAATGGTCAGGGGTCCCTTTACCTTACCTTTAAATGCATTTAATAACACTGAGGCTTCCCTTTATAGGGAAGCTTTTTAATGTGCAATGTTTTATTACGTTTTTATATATGTTGGAAGCAGCCCAGAGTGGCTGGGGCAACCCAGTCAGATGGGCGGGGTACAAATGAAAAAAAAAATTAGTGGTAGTAGCAGTGGTGAGATGTATAAATGTATTTAAAATGATAATTTTATGCCAATTTCTTTGCTTGCCTTCCCTTTTCCTTTTTATGCTTGGATAAATTGATTTTCAGATAAGCTTCCCCTCCTCAAAGGACATAACTGAAAATGCTAATGGATAAATCCTTTTGTTTAGTGATATGACATTGACAACATCAACTTCTTCTATTTACCTCATCTGGAAGACTCAGCACCATGTCATTAGCAGCTCTCTTCAGGCCCACAGCAAATGTCTCACACACAGTATCTGAGAAACCGCTGTGCTGTACTTGGAAAAAAGAGAATATTTTCAGGCTACTTTTTAAAATATACTTCAACGCAGCATATGATTACATTATTTTCGCACCTGCAGATATAGGCTTGAGTCATTTCTATGCCCACATAGAGTAAAGTGCAGCTGTATGTATATAAAACAAGTCAGGTCTGGATGGAATCATCCCTATCCACTCAAGAAACATACAGAGGTGCAAACATTAAGAAATTGAGGTGAAATTTGACTACCTTTAGAAAGAGCTAACATTTATAAAGCCATGATTGAAACAATATAAACAAGTAGGCAGAGGCTTTTTAAATGGCTGCCCAAAATTATGGAGCTTCCTGTCAGAGACATAGCCAAGTCCAAGCTGTCACATAATGTGAAGAACTATTTACCTCTTTGGGTTTGTTTTTGTGGGACAAGAAATCAGGTTTACACTGACGTGGGGCTGCTTTTAAAAATGCATATTTGAGATTGACTGGATTTTATTGTACCTCAATAGGATCTCCCTATAATCTGTTAACATTTATTGTAACACATTCCGGTACAAAGCTGAGCCATAGCTACATGGAGACGATCTTTCACTATTGTCCTCCAATTCACTGAGGTCTCCTACATAATGGGCTAGTGAAAGGAATAGACAGATGTGAGAAACTGTCTTCACTGAATCACACAGAACAGTGCTTAATCAGTTGACGTATATAAAAAATGATGGTAAAAGTTATTTTATCCAAGAAAAGAACATTTGCCCTATATTTGTCCTATATTTGATGGGACAATTCCTTTTCTTCATGTATTGGAGCTGGCAAACATGTAATACTGCCAGTTCCAAAGCCATGGGTTAAGCAATCAAGAACAACTACTCCTTCCCTATGGAGCAAATGTTTTGTTGGGCCTAACCCATGGTTAGCTGTTGCGTGGGAAGTGAGATGAACTTTACTTAACCCTAACAGGGATGTGCTTGAAATAGGATCTGAAACCATGGTTTCAAGTTGGTTAAAGAGGAACCATAGTTAACCCTAAACTACAATTGGGTTAATGTTACTACTGATCAGCTTGCAAAGGTACATCCAGCAGGGGAATTGCATTTAAAAAGGAAGAGAGTATGGAGAAGAAAATATGCACATAACCTGTGAGTCACAATATTTTGAACAGTACTTGGTTAAGGTATGCATCCAAGGAAAGGAGACAGACCAAAAGCAACTGCAGTCTCATCAGTGTTTACAAATATACATACATATACTGGTGAGTGCTATTAAAAGCAGAAGCATTTACTTATATCTAGCAAAACCAGGATGACAGTTTGCTACGAAAATCAAAAACACAACAAGAAAGCAAAGTGCAGGGGAGAAAAACAATTTTCTTGCCTTTAGCTAATAGAATTTATGAAGGCTGATTTAGTTTACTGGCCCTACGGCAAAAAACTCAAGTTCTTCACATTCTTTTTTTATTTCCATTGCTTCTTGAATAAGAACAAAGCACCACAAAACAGCTACATTTTAATTACAACAGATGCTTTTATTATTGTGAGCAAAGTTTTTTTTAAAAAAGCACTGGATTTTAAGGTCACAAAAAACATGTTGGTGCATATGTGTTATTTCACTAGGCTTTTGAATACCGTAGATAGCTACCGGTAATAAGAGACACTGAAAATACTTTGTTAAATGCTTCTCATGTGGTAAAGCTGGAAATCTGCCACATGGCATGGTTCAGAAATACTTAGAATGCCCTCCAGTGCCTGATGGAATACAATAACTAATTGTAACTGGCCAGTCAAAATAAAATGAAATCTTAATTGCATCTGCTTAGCCTTAGAGGCAGGTCCAGCTAATTTCAGCACAAGCGTTACGTAATTTCAAATAATGTGCCCTGATCTTTTTATATCCTTCCAGAGTAACTACATTTATTGTACTCCTTTCTTAATGTTAGATAAAAGACTCCTATACCCTCTCACCAGGGAGTAAGTCCCATTGAACTCAATTAAATATAGTTTTCAGTAGACCTTTATAGGTTTGCACTGTCAGATGGCAGTGGCAAACCACAGCTTCTGCTCTTCATGTAAAATGCACAATGGGTATGTAAGACTCTTAATATTTGAGTATACAAGTAGCCCTTTTCTATAGCTGCCTTGAATACTTGTTGTCTGATAATCTGCATTCCTGAGTTCATCAAGGCCATTTTAATAAAAAAAGACTTAAATTGGCTTTTCTGCGGCTCACATCTGTGTGATGGGGAAAGCAACAAAAATGTATGTAAGAGTTATCTTCTGTACTGTCATTTTCTATTTCCAGGAGGATCAATTTAAACTGAACAATAGAAACATGGTGAAAAATTAATTTATAACATTTAACTGATTGCAAACTCCTATAATTAACTGTTTTGGAATCTTTTTTGCCCTGAATAGTTTGGCTGTGTAGTAAAGCACAGGCAGGGGTGTCTATAGTGTAACCATTATAATTTAAAGAAAGTGAGCTTAAATAAATATGCTGATCACCTAACCAATAAGTGTAAAAGCAAAATGCCAACATTTTGTCCCATTCTTCCAAGGTGTGATCACACTTTAGCATGACCAAGAAAGAAAAACTAAATAGAGGCGTGCAGATAAGAGTGAATACCGGTACTTTATTTTGTCTAGATTTCAGCTTCATCAGATAACCCAGGTTCTAGTATCATACAAGAGGCAGTAAAACCTTTCCCTAGCCATTTTCTCCACACCATGCATAATTTACACGTCTCCCAACCTCTTTTCTAAGTTAAAAAACTCCAAGTGACCAAATATCCTTTTTGATGTGCAGCAATCAGAACTTTACAAAGTATTATAACTGTAGCATCCATTTCCTCTCTAGCGAGTGGGAAGTTCAATAGTAGGAACGAGTACGGAAAAATTATCTGCTTCTCACTTTCTTTTAGCTACCCTTTTACATCATGCATGCAGCACAATCCAAGAACTTCTGTTATCTGCTGTTCAGTTTCATTGCTTCACTTTTCACATGGGTTGCTCATTTCACGGTTTTTCAAATCCTTGAAAGATACTAGGAGAGGTACAGTTGCTGCTGTGCCACTATATGGCATGCCTGGATCTTCTGCCCATCAAATTAGGCAAGCGTAAGTGGCAGGGTGGATAAAAATCAATGATTTTTTTTAAAAAAAACTAAAAAACGGATTTTTCAAATTTAAATCGGATTTTTTTAAATGAAATGCTTTTTGAGGAAAATATATTACCGTCCAAAGGTTATTCCATCATGAAATAAAGATTAGATTTTTAATTATGTAGAATAAGGTTGTATATGTTTAATTTTTTTGGTAAATAAATTCCATTAATCCATTCACAATGTCATGCTCTTCCAGAGGTTTTTGTAAGATTATTGGGCAGTTTCTCTGCCTACAAGATATTATCACAGATGCTTGGTTTACTTTTGCAGTTCTCAAAACTGAATTTGACTCAGCAGAGATCACATGCCTCTTCTTCACAGCAAAAATGTTATAACATGAGCAGAGTTGAGAAAAGAGACCTTAATCCTATTGTTCTACAAACCTATGAATACAGAATCAAGCCCTTCAGTGCTAAGCTTCAAGTTCAGTGAATAGAAACAATATTTTTCTGATTGTTTGGAGTGGACAGTATTTAAGTTTTTCATGTGTAGGCTGGGCTGACAGTCTAAGTTTCTTTAAATATATATATTTTGTTTTTGTTTAGGATTTTTTTGTTTTGGATTTTTTTAAAGCAAATAACATATGCTGTAATGTTATTGTTTCAGTTGAATAAATATTTAAATTGTTATTATTAAGGTAATGATTATTTTTCTCCTTCCTAAGTACAACAGAAAAGGTTGTCCAAATATGAATGATTAACCTATTAAACTGGGGATAAAAAAACTAATATGAAAAGTTGTTATTCTAAAAATCTTCATCTACTAGCCTATTACATCTACCAGCCTTCACCTACTAGCCTATTCTACATAAAGAATTTGTCTTTATGTAGAAAACTATGATTTAAATCAAGCCTTACTGACTAGTGATTTAAATCGTGATTTAAATCAGTTTGATTTAAATCAAATCCACCCTGGTGAGTGGTTACATGTCAAACTGACGATATTCACCTCCATCAGACAAAGTTCAATCTGTGATAAAATTTTAATTTCTGATTAAAATTTCAATCAATTAATTTAACATTCAGATAAGACCAATTAAAGCTAAAGCCTTAAAATTAGAGAAAGATTTCTCTACTGCAATTCACATTTTATAAGATTGTTCCTTGAAGATTAACCAACTGTTATCTTCTACACCAGGGGTCCCCAGACTACGGCCCGGGGGCCGGATGCAGCCCAATTAGCCTGCCAATCCGGCCCGCGACGACCCCCGCCACCCGCTCTTACGGTGCGCAGCGCGGCAGCGCTCTTCCGGGTTGGGAAAAAAGCGCCGAAAATCCTTTGTGCGCATGCGTATGGGCCTCTCCCGACCCGGAAGAAGTCATTTCTGGTGCACTTCCGGGTCGGGGGAGGCCCACGCGCATGCGCACAACAGATTTTTGGCGCTTTTCCCACCCTGGAAGCGCGCCGCCGCGCCAGTAAGCACCCGTGCACATGCGCACGGGCGCGCACTCCCCCGCCCTCCGGCCCGCCACGCAATTGGCGCGGTGGGAACCGGCCCAAACGCTGGTAAGTCTGGGGACCCCTGTTCTACACCACTGACTTTCAGATTTTCTACATTCAGAAAACTTTTTAAAGAATGCCTGTCTGCTGAGGAACCTGAGCATCTACTATTGAACCCTCTGTGTACTGCAGAGAATTCCGGGGCCTCTTCTGGGGCAAATATTTGCTTCACCAGCAGCCTATACCAACTAAATTACCCTAGGCCTATGGAATGCCAACCTTTTGGGGCTAGTGATCACTGTCACAAAATAGATATCAAGGGACTTGCTAGTTATAAAAGCTGGTGCGGGTACCTTGCTAACAATTTGCCCAAGACACTGAGAACAAAGCAAAGCTAGAGTCTAACCCCATGAACCCAAATCCAATTTTTAATTTGTTGATAATCTGTTATCTAGAGTAGATAGCTTGTGGGTCATCATGGCAGCCTTATTGAAGCAGCATGGCTCCCGCAGGAACCTCCCATTCCTATCTTAACTCTGCAAGTCAAGATAGCAGAGAAAGGTTGGTAGGGATACCTTTTCATGGAATTCCACAATTTTGCTGAAGAACGTAAGTGTTTCCTATAATACAGTTTGGAAAACAGTGGTCTGTATTAGGGGTTCTCAAAATTTCTACCTTCAGGGCCCACTTGAGAGGTTGAAAATTACCGAGGCCCATCAGTCACAAAATGGTGGTGCTTGGGCAGAACCAATAACATAATGGCAGCAGATGGCAATTTCCAAAGTGGATTGTATAGCAATAGAATATGCAGTTAGTAATTGCCAGCTGATTATGCCAATCTTTGTCTTTATCTGCTTCCTTTGTGTTAATAGCTCTGCTCCTGCACCATTTAGTGACTGGGTTGGGGCGGGTGCTCAATAATTTTCAGCCTGTATGTGGGGAGAACCCCTTATGGTAGAGACATTACTTAGTTTAGAATAGGGAGTCAAATCAAACCTGAATCAAAAACCAGAATGAACATTTCCTCCCCTAAACCATAAGAGAACTGAACCATAACAGAAAGTCTCTGTTGAGTATGAGCTACAACGGAACTTAAAAAACAAATATAAAAAAATAAGTATTCATCTAAGCAACAAAATTCCTGATGTAGTATACTCTCTGACTCACACAATACCAGAACAAGCGCATAAAATAAACCCAGTGTGTGGGAGGGTTTATATCTTGATGGAGGAGGTAACAAGCCTTCCTCCAAGAAAAGGGGGAAAGATACCACTGCTGGATTTGGCTATGTGTGTTCAGCAAAATGCCTGAAGACACCTTTAGTTGCAACACTGTTGGCTTGCTCCATTGCAATGAGCATCATGTGCCTTTTAAATTTCTCATGTGAACCTGAATTGTACTAGTTACATTATGTGTACCAAATCAGTTGCTGAACTTTTATTGGCATGAATTGGTACCAAACCAGAGCAACTGAACATGAACCCCCAAAATTAATGCTTTTATATTTTTGTTTACACATGGGAACCAAAAGGCAAAGAAAACCAAGAACAAGCAGTATGTGTATCCCAGTCCTACTAAAGGCACAGATGAATTCAAGACTCATGCTACTCAGAAAAGATGTCTGATCTATTGATATGTTAATGTATTATGTTAGCACTCTGAAAAGCCCACAGAATGTTCTCACTGTTCTGAGCACCAAGGTGCATCCCTTCCTAAGCCGGAGGACATCCAGAAAGAACATCCTGTATATGGTAGCTAAAACTGTTCTTAAGAAGGGAAGATGTATGAATTGCCACCACACCTCTCATCAGGCAAGAAAGAGAAACTACATTCATGCTGAATGATTTCTTTCTCCATTGACAACAATTCAAAGGTTTGATGCTACCTTCTCATACTGTGTGTTTACTCTCTTTCATATTTACAAAGGCACAACAGGGAACTAGAAGGTTCCAATAAGCATTTTGAGTTATTCTTCCCTAGAGGTTGGCAAATAATGCTGAAAATAATGCTGAAAACTAAGAATGGCCTGGAATCTTTGATAATATATTCCTTTTTAGGAAGAAAACATCCTTTTTTGTCTACAGGTAACTCTAAATTTATGCAGGGGTTATGTTCCAAGGATAGCATGTAAAGCCAAAATCACATATACCGTATATTCCGGTGTATAAGACTGGGAATATAAGACGACCCCAACCTTTCCAGTTAAAATGCAGAGTTTGGGTTATACTCGCCGTATATGAAATACGACCTGGGGAATAAGATGACCCCCGACTTTTGAGAAGATTTTCCTGGGTTAAAAAGTAGTCTTATATGCAGGAATACACAGTAGTCAAAACACATTGGGTTCCATGGCAGGTGTGATTGTCAAAATCCCGCCCCCTCCCTGAACAACCACCCCTTTTCACTCCCCCTTTTTATTTACAGAGCACATAAAACCGAATGTGGGCAAGTTTAATTGCATAAGTTGCAAGTTACATGTACTGTACTTCATTTACTCAGTGTCTTTACTACACTGTTAAGAGCCTCACATCAATTATCTACACAATAAACGAAGAGACACAAATATATACAAACTGAATCTATACAATATAGATCTTAAAGGATAATTAAATATAACAATGCAATACAGCTTAAACATTGAAATAAATGTTCCAGGTAAAGACTTAGGAAAATCATTTTAAAACTTACCTACAACATTCAATGTTTTGGAATAAGAAAATAAAACAATCTGGAAGGACCCAATGCAACCTCCATTTCAGTGCAGGATATACTAGATTTCAAGAATCTCCAATAAATGTTGGCCTATACTATTTTGATTGAGGTGCTTCTTACATACTGTATTAGCAAATTCTAAATGTGAGTGCACTATCTCTTTGTGACTACAATAAGGACACATAGTGGACATAATTTTAACCACCCTGGCACACTCAAAATCTAAATGATGAAGGAGTGTATTTCACCATCAGCTTATATGTGGAACAGAAAGCTGGTTCAAGTTAAAGAGTAACTTCTAAAGGGTAACTTGAGTCAAATTTTATTCTTATTATAAAAATACTTTGTAACTGCTTTGAGAGCCTATTTGGGTTATAAAGCAAGATACAAGTATCCAAAGGAAATACTGTAAACAAAAACTATTTCCTGTTCATTAGCATGAAGAACTGTATAACGTTGTGATTATGTATACATGGTATTTTACTGAAGGGTGCACCCCACCCCAACCACTCTCGGTGCATGTTTCGGATACAGCAGGAATTCTAGCTGGTTTTTTATATTATTATATAGTTGTCTACATGGTCCTTTATAGATTAACATAAATGAGACAAAACAAAAAATAAAAAAATCCTTAAATTAAAGGAGCATCCTTAGAAACCAATTAAGTTTGTCATAGGTATGAGCTTTCGTGTGCATGAACACTTCTTTAGATAACAAACTTAGTTGGTCTCTAAGGTGCTACTGGAAGGAATTTTTTATTTTATTTTTTGTTTCGACTACGTCAGACCAATACGGCTACCTACCTGTAACATAAACTAGACAGGTATCTACCTAGAACATTTAATAAATAAGCAGAGAATGAGCAGAGGTGTCAGTAAATGAAGGGCCACAGCTCAGTGGTGCAGCTTCTGCTATGCACAAAGAAGGTCCCAGTTTCAATCCCAGGTAGAATTAGGAATATCCCTAGTCTGAAATCCCAGAGAGCTGTTGCCAGTCATTGTAGACAATACTGAGGTTGATGGACCAATGGCCTAACTTGGTATAAAGAGTCTGCAATGATTTGTACTTAGTAGTTTGTAATTACAGTAGGTGAGAGAGTTGAATCAACTAATGAACTGGTTGCTGAAGCTGCTTTACGAGCATTAAACTCCAAGCCGTGTAAAGCTTCTCTAGGGGTAGCAAATATTTGGCCCTCTAGATCCTCCTGGGCCTCCAAACAGCTGCACCCCCCATGACCAAAAGGACCACAAGCTCTCATTTGAAGCACAGAAGTAGACTCCTAAATTCCCCCTCCCCCAGGGTCAGAAAGCAACAATAAACCCAACATACCTCTGTAGGTCTTTCTCCTTTGCAATCCCAACTGATATTTAATAAAGTTTCTGCAAGAACACAATTGTTAATTTCAGTGGGGCTTGCAAGAGCAAGTTTTCCAATAAATTGTACCTTGTGAACCATAATTCAGTACAGTAGTAGTTAGCATGAGTCATATGCAGCAGGTCCCAAGTTCAATTCCCTAGTAAGCCCGCCCTGTTAAAGGCACCAGGTATCAGGAGCTTGGAGAGATTTCTGAGGCCTGGAGAGTTGCTGCCAGTCAGAGTAGACAATACTAGGTTAGATGGATATTCGGTGTGACCAGGTAGAAGGCGAGTGTGTATGTGTGTCATTTTCTACCTTGGAGTGAGGAGACGCATGAAAATGCAAGAGTAACAAGGCAACTCTTGAAGGCACGAAAGCACTAGTGGCTGAGAAGCGCCACGTTATTCCCAGTTAATCCCAGATAGGAGTTTCACTGTATTTTTTACACACCCTAATACAGCACCACCCAAAAGAGAAGTTCTCAGAGTTTACCCTCCAGAGTGCACAAGACTCAAAACTGGGACTGCATATAGACCAGATCCATTTTCAGATCTCCTTTCTTTCCTCAACCACCATAAGGAGTGCAAACCCCCCCCACCACCTCAAGGTAAATTTACACCCACCCACTCAAAACGCAGCTGCTTACCAGAAAAGCAATTTCAGCAGTAAAAAAACAACCAGCCTCGCTTAAATCAAAGTTTTCTAGCGCAAGCGGCATGGAATAAAGCATTTCAATACTTTATGGGGACGAGAAATGCGTTTCCCCAAACTTGTGTCGTTTCTCCAGCTGTGTTTTGTTTTTTTGGACTACAGTTCCCACCATCCTTGACCACTGGTCTTGCTAGCTAGGGATGACGGGAGTTGTAGTCCAAAAAAAAAAAAGCCAGCCGACGACCCAAGTTTGGGGAAACGCCCCTTTACAGCGAAGTACTTCTGCCCTGCCAAATAAAAATACAGTAAAATAAAACCAACGGGGTGTGGGATAAAACTCCCCCTATTCATTTCAGTGCATCCTCTCCCCTAGCAAATATTTCATAATACCGTTTGAGAGGCCTGGCGCGAAGGAACCCTAAAGTTACCTCCCTCCCCCCCAAAAAAAATACTAAGTTTTTTTCCTAAAAATCTCGTTTCTCCGACCTAGTCACCCCTGAGAACCGTCAGGACTCGGAATAAGGATCACGTCCCGCCGAGGGGGCTCAGGAAAAGCTGCCGCAGCCCAAGCGAACACGAGTGGGAAGAATATTCAAAGGAAAGGATATGGCGGGACAGGAGCCGGCCCGCGCCGGGAAAGAGCGCCAAAGTGAGAGCGGCGGGTCGCCTCACGAGCGCTCGGCCACTCAGTACCTCAGCTCCTGACGGGCTCAAGCGAGGCCTCTTGGCAACCAGAAGCAGCGGCGGCGGCGGCGGCGGCAGTGTCAGCCTCGGCCGCTCCCCCCCGCGCGCCTCAGCCAACCCGAGCGCTGCTCCTCCCTCGCGGCGTGACTGAGGGAAGGAGGGCCTAGTGGGCCGGCGGGCGCCTGCGCCTTGTCGGCGGCCGGTGTGCCAGCGGAGCGGGCGGATCCCCCACGACGGGGCCCGGGTGACGTGTCTGCGCTACAGAGCACAGCAGCCCGGCCCGGCTGTGCCGGCCTGGGTTGAGGGGAAGAGAGAAGAAAAGAGGAGGTGGCGGAAAGGGAGCGGCGGAAAGCGGGCCGGCGCCTCTCGAAGACTCTACCTTGCGAGGCCCAGGCGGCGGCGGCGGCAGCTCCTCGGCTGTAAGAAAAAGCCCCGCCCGGCCTGCACCATGTTCAATGTGGAGAGCCTGGAGCGGGCCGAGCTCGGGGAGAGCTTGCTCACCTGGGTGAGTGACCGAGGCTTTGTGGGGGGTGGGAAAGGTGCTGTTCCCCGGGAGCTTTTGCCCCCTGGGCCTGTGCTTTCTCATCTTCCATCCCTTTCCCGGTTTGGTGCCTGGGCGGCTTCCTTCTGTCTCTAACTCGAGCTCCCAGTTGGGCCCTGCAATGCCTGGTTTGCTCCTCTCTGTTCCTAGGAGGGGCTCCACACGCTTTGCCTCGCTCACCCCGGTTATGGGCTTCGGCCCCCTAATATGTGTCCAGCCTCATCCTGCTTATTCAGATGCAGGTAACCCTCTGGATTCATCCGGGCTTAACTCCCAACTCACTCTGCGCATATAGTGAGTGGTATGATTCTATATATTTGTTTTCAGATGCAACATTCAGAGCGCGAATGTGGCAAGTAAGTTTCTGCAAAGCATGTATTGGGCAGGTACACAGTCTCAAGGAACCAGCCATTGGTTTCCCTGTGAAGGTCCACCTGGTTTTGTTTTGTTTTTTTTAGTGTGTGAAAAAGCACAGTAGAACACCTCATATCTCCTTTCTTCCCCCCATGGATTGTATCCAGCAAAATTTACTTAGAGTAGACCAGCTGTAATTAATGGATCTAAGCTATTTGATGTCCATTAGTTTCAATAGGTCTGTATGGACTATGACTAATATTGGATGCAGCCCCATCTTTCTTTTCCTTTGAAGGCGTTCATGTCATCAAGCAGAAAGCCATGAGAGGGCTGGGCTTGCTCATTTCGCCATCTCCCTTCACAGCTTTGCTGTAAATGCAGCTTCTGCTTCCCTTTAAATCTCACCAGTCTCTTTTAGTGTTTGTATAAACTTGTGCAAAACTTCGCACTTGTGGTTACCAGCGGGACAGTTTGCACCTAATCATATTTCTTGGAGAGAAACTACTTAAAGGCTACTACCGTGTTTCTCATATTATAAGACATGTCTTATATTTATTTTTTTCTCAAAAATACACACTATGGCTTATTTTCAAGGGATGTCTTATTTTTTTTCCTCCTCCTGCCGCGGCCGGCATTGCTGCTGCGCCTATCACTATGTCTTATTTTCGGGGTATGGCTTATATTCCTTGAATGCTTAAAAATCCTGCTATGGCTTATTTTATGGGTATGTCTTAAAATATGAGAAACAGGGTATTGCTTGGACTCTGCAAGACTCTTGGTTTTTCTCCAACAGACTAACATAGCTCTCTCTCTTGAAGGTGGGGTATTACTTATAATCTTCTAATTTCAGAGAAGTGAGTATTTATCTAGTTGTGGTTTGACATCCAAGCAATTTAGGCATTGGGGAGAAATCTACCCACACATCCTGTTGTAGTGTGCTTTGTCTATCTAAAACCAGTAGGTTGTCTTTGTTCCATTTTAAAGAGACTTCAGGTATTTGGGATTAGAGGAGCATTATTCCCACAAATCTAGAGCTAGGAGTGACGAACACAGAGATACACTGTTGGAGATATTTGGGGTATACCTCCATGTTGTCAAACTTTTCAGTCTTTTGTAGAGCACTATGCAGAGAGAAAATAAAGGCAACCTGCATGGCTAAGAAGCAAATAAGGTAAAGGTAAAGGGATCCCTAAACATTAGGTCCAGTCGTGACCGACCCTGGGGTTGCGTGCTCATCTCGCGTTATTGGCTGAGGGAGCCGGCGTACAGCTTCCAGGTCATGTGGCCAGCATGACAAAGCCGCTTCTGGCAAACCAGAGCAGCACATGGAAACGCCGTTTACCTTCTTGCACTTTGATGTGTTTCGAACTGCTAGGTTGTCAGGAGCTGGGACTGAACAACGGGAGCTCACCCCGTCGTGGGGATTCGAACCGCCAACCTTCTGATCGGCAAGCCCTAGGCTCTGTGGTTTAACCCACAGCGCCACCTGCGTCCCTAAGAAACAAATAGTTGTAGCCAATTTCATGGTTTATTCTGGGGTGAGAAGATATGCCACAGTCTAACCTCTCCAGCTGACATATCTGAGGGGTTAGAATTGCCTCACCAGTCAAGAACATGTGATCTGTTATCCCTAGAACTAAATTACCTTCAGGTTGTCAGCAAAAAGTACATGGATACCAGGGATGTTATACAACTTCAGTAGGACTTTGCTGGGTGAAAATTTGTCTCTTGAACCTATAAATAAACCTTGAACCTATAAATAAATAAATAAACAAATAAATAAACGAATGAATGTATGCAGAGTTTATTGTGCTGTCTTACTGCACTTTGATTTTTAACAGCTACATATTGAATGCGTTATGTTCGGACATAGATAGTTTTGTGGTTGCTGAAAGGGGGCATAAATTGTCTCCAGTGTTGTACTTGCCAACCACATGCTATGTCCATTTCTGTGTTTGTAATGCTGGGTGTCTGGAGGGTGACTTTTGCCAGTGCAGGCTTGATTCTGCTGTATTACTGCAACATCCTGTGATGTTTTCCAGTTAGCAAAGTACAAGTATTGCTCACCATGCTACAGAAGATCACACCAGTGCACTCTTCATAAGACTCCAGCTAGTTCAAGATACTGCTTTCTGTCTAACGAAAGGTTTGAGAATGCATACTCAGATGTTGTGCTAGACTGAAATACCTGTGCTGGCTGCCAATTCATTTCCAGGCCGAGTTCCTGGAAACTAATATTTTTCAAATGAGACCGCTTTTAGTTTCCCCTTATGTAGAGTCCAGATTTAACTTTTTATGTTGCAGTACTACTGTATTTTTCCGTGTATTAGACACCCACATTTATAAGATGACCCCCTATTTTGGGGGGCTCTAAATTAAGAAAGTGGGGGGGTATTGCCCAGAGTTGTTGAGCACTCCTGATTGACACAGTAGCAGCCAATAGACAACTGAGCTTGCCGCAGTCACCAAGAACCCGCCCAATCGCCGCTGAAAATCTCAGGCTCACGGCAAGAACCAATCGCATGGGCAAACTACATGCTACCCATGTATAAGATGACCCCCCCTCCCCAATTTTGAATTGATTTGGGGTGAAAAATGCTCGTCTTATACACGGAAAGTACAGTATATCTCTGGAATGCTGTCCATACATGCTGACTTTCAAAGGGAGCTGGCAACCTTTATTTTCCATGTAATCTTTAATTTGACTGCTTGTTTCATTTTCCTGCTACTGTATTCTGCATTTATGATTTTTCTTTGTTTTAGTTAGCATGCATCTTAAACTTTATGTGTTTGTTCCAAACTTAAGTCATGCTTCAGCTAGACTCAATGAAATCTGTGGGACTTTACATTGGTTATCCACTGTGAATTTGACTAAACCTCTTTTAAAAACATCCAGGTTAGTAGCCATCAGCTACAACTTGGGGTAACGATTTGTATAAATTCATTATGCACACTTTTGTCTGTTCTGAATCTTTCAAAATTCAGCTTTATTGAATTTCCCCAAGTTTTAGTGTTGTAAGAGAGAGGGAGAAACCTTTCATTGTGTGTAAACTCTACAATGTGGAGGGCAGGCTTTCTGTTCCACTGCTTTACATTGAGTCCATAATTGCTGGTACTTTCCCCTCCAACTGGCTGCTTTCTCTAGCGGAGAAGTAATTAATAAGGAAGTGAATACTTATTGCATTCTACATTTTCTGGAAACAGAAATAAATAACGGGCAGTGTTTGCACCAACGTTAACTGGTAGAAAGTCCTTGCATGTTGGAACCTTTAAATGGCTGTGGGATACACATCAGATCCTATTACTGTATTGTTGTTGTTGTTATATTATGAAAATGCACTTCAGAATAAATTATCCTCTTTTCCCTATTTCAGTGGCCATGTTTTCTGCATTTACATTGCAGACAGATGTATCCCATATGTGCATTGTCTTTCTCATTGCCTAAATCAGCATGACCTTTAAGGGAGAGAGAAAAGGGATAAAGCAAGCCCATTCCATTTTCAGTTTAATTCAGATAAGTTTTTAAAATTATAATATATAGTTATGGATGGGTGAGTAGCATAAATTGCAGAAGGGCTATAGCTCAGTGGTAGATACTGTATATTCCTGCGTATAAGACTACTTTTTAACCCAGGAAAATCTTCTCAAAAGTCGGGGGTCGTCTTATACGGCAGGCCGTATTTCTTATACGGCGAGTATATCCCAAACTCTATATTTTAACTGGAAAAGTTGGGGGTCTTATACGCCCAGTCGTCTTATACGCCAGAATATATGGTAATCTGCTTTGCATGTACAGAAGGTCCCAGGTTTGGTCCCCTGGCATCTGCAGGTACAGCTGGGAGAGAACCCTGTTGGTAATCCTGGAGACCCACTTACAGTCAATGTGGACAACACTCAGCTAGATGGACCAGTAGTCTGACTCTGTATAAGAGAGCTTCCTATGTTCCTTCTTATGTCCTAATAGCACTTTAGTTCTTGTCAATGGGAATCATTTGATACATCATGTATGCTGCTTCTGAAATAAGCTTGGGTTTTAGTGAGTCTCTAGGGGAATAATTTTTTTTAGGTGAGAGTCAGCTACCAGGAATGCCTTTGCAATCCTATGTTGGTGTTTAGCTGGTAGGTTTAAGAGGAAGCTCTCTGTTAATTTTGTACATCATACTCGGCACTTCTGAAGGAAGCAGAGACCTAAATCCAGACACACTGGTATGATGTGTTCTTCAAGTCACACAGTTGTTTATAAGCTTGTAAATACCCAGGACTTTATAGTTAGTTCATCTTACAAATTACTACTTTGCTACTACTTTCACAGGTTTTGACGTCACCACAGTGCTTCTTCTTAAACTGACTTGTCATCAGTATGAGAAACATTTATGGGTTGGGTGCATATTTAGTTATTTTTAAGAGTCAACCCAGTGAAATAAATGGCACTTGCGATACTTATTTGTTGCATTTATTATATGCCACTTTTATACCAAGGCACCTGAGGTGGTATACAGTTTTAAAATACCGAAAGAATAAATGGTATAAAATGTAGAGCAAGAGAGTCCTCTAAGGCCAAGTGGTGGTCTCTTCAGATGACTCAAGGACTCTTACCTGGGCTCTTTCTCTTCTGCCTTTCCTCAGTTCTCTCAAGACTTAAGTAGCTCCAGGGAAGATGGAGTGAGGGGCTGCCCCAAAACATCAATTAAAGTTAATTTGCATTCATAAGTCTGGATCCAACCCTATGTAGAAAACTCTCTTGGTTGCTTTTATTGAATAGAACAAAAGCATTTTAAAATAAAGGCATTTGCAGGACCTTTTTGTTTGGATGATAAATTTGAAGTTTTCATGGAGACCAATATTAGAAGGATTTACAAAATCTGTGTGTGCTAATTGGTACAGCCTGAGGAAGACAACTTACTACATTATGGATAGTATGTGGTTTGTAACTAACAACAATCAGCAATGGAGACTTTAAATAAGGTGGTTATTAGGTTCAGATTTTGAATTCTTCATATCTGTGAACTATAGCACTCTGGACTGCAGCACAGCCTTTGAGAAATGTTTCTCAAACATATTTGCAGCAGTCCTACTATAATTATGATCTGTAAGGTGGTGGCTGTTCTTTTTATTTTAAAAAGTTACATTTTTAAGGTTCTGCAAAGCAACTGATTTAACAGCTTCCTATTCTTTTTATTTATTTACCGTATTTATTCTTCAATGATGGGAAGAAGGTATATTTGCACACACATTTTAGTAAGTTGTAAGCAAGAGAGAATGATTTTTCTTCAGAATATTTGCTTGGTAGGAATGAAATTGACAAAAAGGAGTCTGTGTCATATGTCTGTTACATACCAACTTGAGTCATTCTGTCCCTGCTGTGGCCTTGAATTCTGTTTAGAGTTGACTAGTTCAGAAGATTTTCTTGTTTCACTGACATGCCTATGTTGGAATTATGGGCTGGGATCCAAAGAAGAAATGTCATGAATGTACAATGGAGGTTACTGCTGAATAGTGCATGCACCCTTTCATGCACATTCAGTCACAGTGTGTCTGTAGCACTGTAGGCATTATTATTATTATTTTATTTATACCTCGCCCATTTGGCTGGGTTTCCCCAACCACTCTGGGTGGCTCACAGCGTATATCGGAACATACTAAAACATCAACATTAAAAAAATTTCGATACAGGGCTGCCTGCAAATGCTTTTGAAAGTCAACTGTTGGAGTGGCTTGTCAGTTAAGACATAATTACTGTATCTGAATTTAACAAACCATAGTATATCGGACCGAGAGAAATCCATTTGTCTGTTCACTTATCTTGTGTGCGTTAATTAAATATTTCCAGAGGTTGGAGAAACCACACTTTCTTGTGGTGTCTGTACAGGTGATTCCTATGGCCCAGGATATCAAACCATGATGGAGGAATCACAAAGTAGGGATTACTTAAACCAGCTTTGCTTAACCTGGTGTCAGTGTTTGAAATTAGCCATGTACCAGGTGTGTTTTGTGACTGGTGTGGTGGGTCCAGTTGTGACCATGTGGAGATCTCTGGATGCCAGTTTGGCGACTGACATCTCCACCTGGCTGGCTCCTCCAGCTTTCTTAAGCAGGTAAGCAGAAGAGCTTATTTATTGCATATATATCCCACCTTTCTCTCTAAAGTGTGCTTGGTTCACCCCCTCCTGATTATTCCCTACAATGACCCCGTGATGTAGGTTAAGAGGCTGTGAGTGGCCCAAGGTCACCCAGTGAGCTTCATGACTGAGTGGGGATTTGAACCTTGATCTTCAAGGTGTTAGTCCGACACTCACACCACTATACCATAGTGGCTTCCTAGAGTACTTCTGCTATGGGGCACCTATATAAATTATGTAGGTAAATAAATATGGAGAAAGAAAAATGTCACTTACAGAATGATCTGAAATATTATCATTGAAGCTTGAATTTGTTTTATTTGGATTGCTTTATTTGATGTTTTAATGTGTTGTAAACCACTGAGATTTTTCCCTTTAAAATATAAAGCAGTATTGAAATGAAATGAAAAATAATAATAACAATAATAAATCTTATTTGGGGGGATGGTGCCTAGACATTCTGCTGTGGTGACTGCAACCTAGTTTTAAGGTGTCATTTGGCAATTAGCTTATATATCTGAGTTTCTAACATTGCGTGGTACCCCTCTAATTGGTTGGGAATTAAAACTCCATTAGCCCCAGGAAGCAAGGCCAAGGGTCATTGGATGATGGGAATTGTAGTCCAAACATCTGGAAGAAGCGTTTTGTGTTAAACAATAGCTTCCTTGGCTTCAAAGTCACAGACTGTGGGTAAATAAAGCCTGTAAATATTTAAATAAGATGCAGAAGAGAAGGGAGGGGGAGCATGTGAGTACAAAGCTTGTCTCCAATTACACAAATTGTGGTTCATTGGACTGAGATGGTAACATCTGAACCAAACTGGAAATGAAAGGGCATGCATAAGGGTGTTTCCTGGGCCCAGGGTGTCCATTCACATTGAGATGAGGTAACAGATATTAATAAGTCATAGTACATTGTTTATTTTAAAATATGTACTGAAACCTGTCAGTCTTCCTTTCAGGGCACCTAACAATGGATAATAAGAATAACAATGTGCAATCAAAATCAAGAAGAGGCTGCATACAAACAGAAGACTTTCCTGTTGTTAAAGGCTTTGAGCCACTTAGATATCAACTGAAAGGAACAACTGAAAGGAAATTTCCCGTGTTAACATTTGTGTCCAAAGCGTGTATGTTAATTATTGGATGGAAGGGTGTTCCAAAATGTATTTTTTATAACTTGGGTGAGAAAATGAGTTAAACTTGTCCTTAAGCTGCTTGTGAAACTTTCCACATCCACCCAAGCACTCTAACCTGTTTGTGAACATTTTAAGAACTGGTTAGGGTAGATTAAATGATCAGCAAGTCGACAAGCTTGTTTAGCTGAAACTCTCCATATATATATAAAATAGCAGCTGGGTGAAGATGGGCAGACTCAAATGTGTTCCCAATCTTTTTCCAGGGTGTTAACTTCCTGTTATATTTCTACTCTCCAGGGTTAGGAAATAGGTTTGAAAATTGTTGTTCATGCACTGTAGAATACTGTATTCTACAGAAGGAATTAAGTTTCTGAACTAGTTTGTGTGTTATGAGTGGTTGTTTTTTTGGGCAAAGTTTCAGAGCAGCCACTTTGTTTGCAGTATAACACATGCCAGCACGCCTTGCGTTTTATGATTTCTCAAATGTAAGAGTCCAAAATATCCGAAGCAGGAAGTAGCCATCCCTTAGCTATTCCAGGTGCTTCCCATTCATTTGCAATCTGATGAGGCCAAAACTGGAACTTTGCAACAATAAAAATAATATAAAAAAATCAGCTGCTGCCAAGGAACATCCCTTGCCACAACGTTTAGTAAAACCAGGGATGGTTTCAAGGTTGTATGGGCTTTCAGCCAAAGTAGGTACCTTGTAGGCAGTACTGAGCACTGTCAAGTGGCTTCCCGCTGCCATTTTCATTTCTTCCCCCCATCCCGCCTCATGTCCTAGTTCTCATTTTTTAAAAGATATTATATGTTAAGAACATGGCTGCCACTACAAAAACACGCAGTGGCCAGAAAACTGCAAGTTTTAAAAAGGAGGAATCAAGGCAGGTATTAGCAATGCCAGCACCTATTATGAAAGGGGAGGAGGTAGCTGTGTTTTTAATCACCATTTTAAACATAATGCACAAGTATCTTGGAATGTTTAGTCCTTCCCAGAGCGCAAGAGATGATGAACTTAAATGTGGAAGGGAGCTTGTACCAACAGCTAAGTCCACTGACTCAAAAATTTGTGGAACTAGGAGTTATCTAATGTTGGGAGTAGGACTTCCATATGTTGAAAGGATGGTTTCCTTTTTAATCCAAGGCTGAGGCAATGGGAAAAACAGCACTCTGCTGGACTGATAATGGTGTGAGCCCCTCTATCATAGCTGCAGGTTTTAAATGTGTGTAAATAAACTATATATCCTAAAGATACCTCGTTTCAAGACTGGGTGGTGTGTAACAGTATCTTTTATTATTGTTAATGTTTTGTTTTGAGGTTATCTTTTTTGAACTGTGGGAGAAAGGTCACTTTTTAAATAAATTCTAGCTAAAAGTTTCAAGTTTAGAGGCCACTTACTCCTGAATATCACATACTGGGAATGCAGAGACTTAGTTTTGAGAAGACATGCACACACTCAAAGGAGGAGATGATGGGCAGACTTTGTATTAATGTTGCAATCACCACTATTATCAATATTAAAGAGTTGGTGATGCACACTTGGCTAGAAGGCAGGAAAGGTGGCTGCTGCAGACAGGGAAGAGGTGAATTGCATTTCCATCACAGCACATCAGGAAGGCCAAAATATGTACCGGTATTTTAAAGGTGGAAAGGGGTGTAATTTCAAAGTCAAAGAAGCTTAGAGTGGTTATTTATAGCATGTCAATGTGCAGAGAAAAACAACATTCACTTAGGGGAAAGTATGCAAAATGCTTAATAAATTCATGATGCAATCTTCGTTATGCACACTTCCATCCTGTGGAAATTGTTTTTAAAGGTGTGTGCCTCCAGGTATAGAAATACCTGTGCATCTCCAAATAAGAAAATATGCTGGATGGTGTGGAAGTTTGGAAGTATTAATTGAGGGAAAGAGCCAAGACACAGCATGCAGAAATATCCTGATAAGGGCTGCTTATGCATGGATACTCTTGCTCAACTTCACACATACATTGGTTCTTGTGTGAGATAATGTGCACTTTGTCACTGTCGTTGGATTTGATCGATACTAATTGTATTTTGCTTTTGCTTTTTAGTTTGCATTTTTGTATTTTATTCTTGTGAGTCATGTTTGTTCAAAAAGTGACATAAAAAGAAACTTTAACCTAATGTGGCATTATATGATCTGTGTGCAGGTCATAAAGTTTATTTTCTCTTGAGTTAAGTTCAGTTGACCCATTTTACCTACTGTGATTTTTAACAGTCACCTTCTGAGGGCAATAGCAGAAGTTTTACCGGTATTAAAAGGGCCAAGATGTCATTGGCTCAGCTACCATACCACCTAGAAAAAGTAAATTTCATAGTGACTGGAGGGGTGGGGAAATCTAATGTAGATACCCTGTTAAAGGTTCCATGACTTTATGAGGACTGTTCTTGACTGTTCACCCCTAAAGCTTGCTTGATGACCTTCAGCCAGTCATGTTCTCTCAGTCTAACCTACCTCACAGATTTGTTGTGAGGATAAAATTGAGAGGGAGGAGAATTGTGTATGCCACTTTGAGCTTATTGGCGGAAAAGTGAGATATAAATATAATCAATAAATTGTAAAATAATTAAAGGGGCTGAGAGAGTTACTGCCTTGCGGAGGAAGTCATTAGTTTTTTATTTACAATTTTGATTACCAGTAGGGACAGAGTATTTATCCTTTTGGGCTAAATTGTTTTCGTTTGTTACTTTTCTCTGCATTGTATAAATAATATAATGTATTGTAGTTGGCTAGTAAGAGTTGCAGCGCTTTTGAAATCTCTTGATATGCTGGCATGACGCAATAGATGTAACTTGACTAAATATATCTGTTCCTCCTCAGATCCAGACATTTAATGTTGAAGCACCATGCCAGACTGTGGATGATTTAACCAATGGAGTCGTGATGGCCCAAGTCCTGCAAAAGATGTAAGAGAACACTTTAAAAAAATCATTGTGAATGTGTTTACTTACTCAGTAAGTAAGTAACTTGCCCCTGACAAGTATCCACCTAATATGAACTTGCTATGTTATACTCTGATCTTAAGGGTTTTTACTGCTCAACAATAAGTTTTGTTTAACAACAAAACATTAATTACTTTTATTAATGAATGTAATTGTTGGTGAATCAAGCTTTTGTTTTCAAACACAGAAAACAATTCTGTGCATGAGC
Source organism: Zootoca vivipara (assembly GCF_963506605.1). Classification (NCBI taxonomy): domain Eukaryota; kingdom Metazoa; phylum Chordata; class Lepidosauria; order Squamata; family Lacertidae; genus Zootoca; species Zootoca vivipara. Next base: position 18,839,854 of record NC_083291.1, on the reverse strand, counting down.
TGTGTGTTTCCCTTTGCATGAGCAAGTAAACCGTGGCTTGGTGTAACATCCAAACCTGGTTTTCCTTGACCCAGGAAACCACAATTGACAATCCAACAGAAAACTGTAGTTCAAGACTGTTAAAGTGGAACCACAATGCTAGATTGATCTGGTATGGTAAGCTATCCCTATTGTGGTTTGTTTATCCACTCTCATGAAGGGAGGCATTTCTGCACAGTATAGTTTGCTAACCCAGGCTTTTATGGTTTAGCATTATGTGCAAACATGGCCAGTTCTTAGTAGCAGTTTTTAAAATTAAAATCTATTTATAGACTATGACTAATGTACATGGTGTCTTGCAAGATAGCATATTTAACTAAAGAATAAGGATCTCCACCCAGAAGAGCATATTTTGACAGTTGTGTTGGCAATAGAGGAAGGGAATGGGGGAATGGATGTTTAATGTAGTTGATGGGCTTTTATATAGAGCATGCATAATAAAAAATAAAACTGCTTGCTCAGTAAATTACACTGTAGTGAAAGAAATAGCAGAGCTGGTGTGACTAAGAGTTCAGTTAATGATGTCTCCATGTTGCTATTCTTCATAAGTAGCATTGGTAATGACCTTGTTTATTGAAAACTGTCTAAATTACCCTTTCACCCCCCACTCTGTGTTAGCCTTTCAGTGTCATGACTCTGTCAAGGCAGTGCTGGGGGAAGTGTTGTTGCTTACATAAGATGCATTCTGTTAGAAACAGAGTGGCTCTGTTTCTTGCACTTTTACATCTAGCATCTTTCAAGGACATTAAATGTGCTTGAAGATGACTAATCCCCCCCCAGTACTTGGTTTTCTGTTGAGGGTAATATTTATGAAAAGCATTTAGAATATAATAATGTCTCACACCTCTCTGTCACTGTTCTACCTTTTCCTCCCAAAGAGCCCTCCCTTTATCTGGGAGAGGTATAGTCTGAAACCAGAGGGAGAGAAAAGTAACAGCTATTGTTTGGTGGGCCTACAACCTTTCATCTGCAAGAGAGGCCTACAAAAAGACTCTGCCCCTTCAACTGTGAAGGGAAACAGCACAGATTTCTCTTGTATTAAGGATGAAGAACTTTCTTTGTGACATCAGCAGTTGCTACATTAATCCCTACTTTTGGCGTGGATCTGTATTTAGCAATCAATATAAAGAAAGAAAGAAAATCATTCATAAAAAAATACTTAAAAAAAGAAAGAGACATTGACTTCCTGGTGGGGATTGGTTGTACTGGGCTTTTCCCTGAATAATGTGACAGTGTAGGTGGACTACGGTTTAATGGGACTGAAAAAAGGGGTATGCAGCTGTAGTAAAGCAAAGATGAGGCAGAAGAAATTGGCCCAGAGAGTGAAATGAAGTGGGGGTATGCCAAATAAAGACAGATCAAAGCTATCAAGGAAAAGAAGTTGATTTGTTCCTTTACCCATTCTTTTTGGCTATATCCCAAGTTGTATCTAGGCATTCCCACCATTTGGTAGACATCTTGCTAGTTAATGTAAAGGGACCCCTGACCATTAGGTCAAGTCGTGACCGACTCTGGGGTTGCGGTGCTCATCTCGCGTTATTGGCCAAGGGAGCTTCCAGGTCATGTGGCCAGCATGACAAAGCTGCCTCTGGCGAACCAGAGCAGCACACGAAAACAACGTTTACCTTCCCGCTGTAGCGGTACCTATTTATCTACTTGCACTTTGACATACTTTCGAACTGTTAGGTTGTCAGGAGCTGGGACCGAGCAACGGGAGCTAACCCCGTCACGGGGATTCGAACCGCCAACCTTCTGATCGTCAAGCCCTAGGCTCTGTGGTTTAACGTAACCCACAGCTCCACCTGCATCCCACAGCGCTACCCGCCATGGCATAAAATAATAATATATGGCATAAAACATTTATGCTCATTTTGTCTCACTTTTATGTAAAAAATGCAGAGAACTTATTCACAGAAATTGTGAATGTACTTTCTCCACAACATGCCAGAAATGGAGTGGAAGCTAGCTCATTCACTGCTTAAACTAACCAAACCAGTTTGTTGGGGCTTTGTTACCAGCACTTCATCTGTACTTCATCTGTAACCATCCTATTATTCACCACTGAGAATCAAGCTGTAATTAAGCAGGTTTAAATTGCATCTTCAAAGATTTTGTGCTACTATTATCTTAGAAGCTCAAAATAAATTTAACTCAGATTCCTACAAATTAAAGAGTGTGTGAAATGAGATGAACTTCCTCTTCAGTGGAAACAAGTTAAGAATATTGCATTATGAGATAAATGAGACATAGAGCCTTGGCTTAATGATGGGGGTGGGGGTGGAGGGAGGAAGGATTCCATCACGCTCCCCAGGCTTCCTGTCCTGTTGAACTCCAATTTTGACAGTTAAATCTTATCCCCCTCACCCAAAGCAAGCCTTTCCTGTTTCCCACCATTCTCCGAACTGACTTGTTCTAGATGTTCTCAAAATGATGGTTGTGGGGGACCTCTAGTTCCATGAGGAGCCCTTTTGAGGTAATTCAGAGTTTTATGACAGCCATTACAACTGTAGAGCTGTCCCAACATATCATTGGCTAATCACATTTTTGCACATCACACTTTGGATCTCATGCTCTAGAGCAGAAAGATGGTGATTTATGCTTGAAGAGTAATGTGTGCAGTCAGAACCAGAAAAGAGTGCACAGGGCAATGAGGTCAGTACAACTCTGACCTTCACGCTGCTACAGTATACAAACATATCTGCAGATTTAAGCCCAGGTATAAGCTCCTAATGGATCGACATTCATCTGAATGTTCCAATTTGTGTAATTTGAGAGTAATGTCAGAAGTTTCCCTTTCAGATAATACAAGTATATACTAAATTCATTTTTGCAGATGGATCTGCCAAACCAGTTTCTAAGAGACTTCTAGGCATAGAGCAGGCACCCCCAAACTGTGGCCCTCCAGATGTTTTGGCCTACAACTCCCATGATCCCTATCTAACAGGACCAGTGGTTGGGGAAGATGGGAATTGTAGTCCATAACATCTGGAGGGCTGAAGTTTGGGGATGCCTGGCAGAGAGAATATTATGTATGAATCTTTTACCAGAAATGATTCATAACAGATTATTTGGTCTCTATACAATGGATTTTGTAGTTCTTAGTTGTTCTTAATTGCAGCCTGGTACAAAGCTACACTTGATACAATAATTCATTCATTGTGAGTTACATTAATCTTATAGTAGGAACTTGCATAACTTTGAAGAAATATGTTTTAGAACAAAGAAAACAAACAGCAAAAACTGAATTTGAATCCTCCCAGAGCATAATGAAACAGAAAAATACAGAACATGTTTTCAGAGCATTTAAAAGATTGTAAGCAAAAAAGTTCCCCTCCCAACAATGATTTTAAAAATTGTGATTTAAAAAAATTATGAACTACTATACTATATCCAAATTACTCTTCCTTCTGCTCCTCCAAACAGGTACCACAGAAAAGACTTAGTCCAGAGGCAGGTGAGACTGTTCAAGTAAAGGAGAGTGTTCAAGGGATTGACATGCTTCTAGATCAGTAGCATAATTTGCTATTTGAAAATCAAGCAGTTCTGGGGGGTAACCTGCAAGCATAAAAAGGCATGACAGCAGGAAGGTAGGTGTTAGACCAGAAATTCTAAATCTGTGTGCCAGAGTGCACTATTGCGCTATGAGAAAGAAATTAAAGATGGAATACATTTGGTGCTGTTGTACTCACAGAAGGTTCTTTCATAGAATCTGGTTGGAAGGGACCCTGGGAATCATCTAGTCCAGAGCTTTCCAAACTTTTCATGCTGGGGACACACTTTTTGGACATATATCATTTTGCGACACTGCAGCCGACACACAAACGTGTTACGACACACAGTTTAGAAAGCTCTGATCTAGTCCAACACTCTGCAATGCAGGAATATGCAGTTGTCCCATATGGGGATCAAACTTGCAACCTTGGCATTATCAGCACCACGTTCTAACCAACTGAGCTATCCCAGTGGATGCCACCTCTGATGGAAGAGGAGGGAATTCAGGCATGAAGGCAAATCAGCAAATTCACCTCCCCTCCTCTTCCATAAGGAGAAATGTCCTCTAGATGAAAATTTCTTCTGTGAGCACAAAGTATCCAGTTGAATTCCACCCTTAATATTTTAAGGGCCTGTAGCCCAAAGTACCCAGCTGCAGCAAGGGCTTCCTGCTTCCTCTCTGAAAGAACTACTGCGGTGGTCTTAGCTCTTTCTAGTTAGGAGGCACACTCTGATCAATGACTTGTGCAGAAAAAACTGTGAGTAGGCTCCTCTGTGGGTAAGTAGTTCTTAGTGTTGTTATACACACTGAAAGTAAATTTTGCAGGTGTGAGTGAAGTATAGGACTGATTTTTACGTCTTAAAAAGGGATGCCTCTGCTTCCAAAAGCTCAAGAAACACTGTTATAAACCTTCATAAAGAAAGTGAGGGTGAGTTATCTAGCAATAAAGTATGAACAGGCAACGGAACCAAAAATGCTTTTAAGTTGTAATTCCATAGCAGATCTAGTTGGCCAGTGTGTGGATTTTTAAATAAAATGAGTGTGAGTTATAAAAACAAGAACGAAACAAACCCCACAAGACAATAAATACAAGTAAAATAAACATGCTCCGTTAAAGCACTCTAGGGCACCAGAAAACTTTGTGATCCAACTATTTCAGAAAACTGCAGCAGAGGACTTTAGGAAATGTTCCATTCATCCAGTTATATAAGTTGTCGATCATGTCAGTTTGGCTTTCCTTCAATGAAATGGTGTGTGCTAGAACACACCCAATATTTCCCTTCAACTGTGCATTGGTAATTGTGGGCAAGGAAGCTGATCTTGTAATTGAGGAATTCTAGTACTTCATAGAAACATTAGAGGGCTTAATGGTGGTTAATGAAAGCAGGAAAATCTTCAAATAAAGTAGCTTTTTAAAAAAAGGGGGGGGCTGGAAAAACATTGTGATAAGTAATATAGGAACCATAAGACATTCATTAATGTTCTAGAACTTTTGGATGAAAGTAAACATATAACATGAAATTGAGACATGCAACTCATAAATGTCAGTAATAGTAATACACTTATGAAAGCTCTGTTGGAATTGACAATTATGATATCTATTCCAGACAGCCACATAGAAATGAAAGTGATGCCTCGACTTACAAATTTAATCTGTTCCGAAGGCACCTTCGTAAGTCGAAAAACACTATTTCCCATAGGAATGCATTAGAAACGGAAAAATTCATAAGTCGAAGCAACCCTATCTAAAAATTTGTAAGTTGAGAAATCCCTATCTAAAACCGCCGCGGTTTTTTTC